>NC_139346.1:217159293-217281793 GCF_055883805.1 Amblyomma maculatum | reverse complement strand
GCGGCGGGCCGTTCGATATATAGAACGACCGGCAAAATTGTAGTTCGATACACCGTGCGACTTTCTATATTTTACACAGGGCCTTTAAAGACATAATCTATTGCTTCGATGTGTATGATAGTTCGAAATATTCTGATTCGATATGTCCAGTGTCGACCACATGTCGAAAACGGAAACTCTCCGCTTTATTTGATGGCCGCTGATAGCGATATATAGGAGTGCGCCTGTGTGCTTCTAAGAGTCCGTCCTGTGCCGCATGACTCCGAACATTCTGCAAAGGGGCTTTACACTGTCACGTATAAATGGCGCAACCATCTTCTTGTACATGATGAATATCCTTGCCTGTTGATGTCATACGAATATCTCAAGCTAGCTGGCGAGCTACTAAAGTATCTAAAGTTATATATTTTAAAAGGAAGACATTTTTGCTGAAACTTTTACAGGTAAAACATACTTCTCCGGTCTACTTTAAAATAGTTCTGAGAAGCTACGGGATGGCATCACTGTTCCTGTCGTGCGTCTTCGCATGCCGCCAAAGAACACAATTTAGCGGGGTTTAACGTCGGTGGCTTTGTTTTTATTCCCTCGAACAAACGGTTATGGGTTTCAAACGTGCAGTCGCCGTAGATGACGTCATCATATCACCACCCCCCCCCTCCTTTCCTCATTTTCTTTGTCTACTGTTGTGTTTTCCCATTTTCTACCTCCGTCTCGAATCAAAGAAATTTCCTGAATGATTTTTGATATCGCTGTATACTCGCAACACTGAAAATCCCGCGGTCGTGCTCATCACGTGATCGCTGACACCGTATTCCGCTCTGTTCCGCGGTGTAAGGGCGGAATAAAAATTAAAGCAATGAGCAAGTACTCAGTCAAGCTAGACGAGCGAGTCACGCGGCTGGAGAGGCACTTCTCCTCCCTGCCAGTCTTGTTCCCATCCTTCCACTCTTTCTAATTTTTTTTTTTTTACTTCCATTTGTCGAAGTGCGTATCTTCTTTTTTTTAGTCGGCTTTTCCGAAAACTTGATGTCTCAATCACGTCTTTGATGTGCCGCCGAAATCCGTAACTATAGGCGATGCCGCATTTTTGACCACAAACCTCGCGGGCCGGAAATTCTCTTCTCACTCTTCCCCTCAAAAGCGCGACGAAATCTGTTCTGCTCCGAATTGAGCTCGATGTAACGCATTTATATACAGCGAGGCGGCGCTATACAAGGAGCTGCGTTGAGATTAATGAAATCGGGGCGTCCCATTTGACCGCGCGCTCCCTCGCTTCGAAACACCACCACTCTTCGTCCCCCTTCCCCAGCTTATCGGCCATCGCGGCCGGCAGCTTCACGGCGAGCCATCTATCGCCTGACGCAGTCGACTCTCGCGAGAGCGTCAGAGACTGTGCATCCTTTGTCCGGGATGAAAACAGTGGAGGCGGCGGCAATCGAAGAGCCGGATCAGGCCGCATCTCTGCGGACGACCGTGCAATCAATCGCGCGCACTATATAAGTCCCGCCATTGCGGGCCTAACCCGTACCCGTAAACACTCACACGCACGCTCTCGCATGGGTGGCGCCAACGTGGTTGCCTGCGTGGTAAAGAGGGTGGGAAGAGAAAAAAAATGTACAAGAGAGCTCGGCTATCGCTCGCAAGCGCACGGTCCGTATTGACGATTCGACCCGCGGCGCTGGATCATGCATGGGAGTGGGATGATGCGCGTCGGCGCTTATCTCTAATTGAGGCTAATTAGGTCTCTCAGTAATGGAGGTACGCGCTATATGGTCGCACCCGGGGCGCGGTTCTCTTCCATGCATCCCGCCCTTCGACGCACCACGAGCGTGTGGTGAAGAGCGTCGCTTACAGCCGTGCGTGCTTGTCTCGATTGATCCACTTTACATACGCGCTCGCTTAACACGCCGCTCGAAGCCCCACGCTTGTTTTCATTTGAGCGCCTGAGTGAGCGTGAATATTCAGGCACTGTGTGTTTTGAAGAAACCCCTGCTTAGTGCCGGCGAGCCACCGCTCCTCCTGCGTGCACAACACCCCCCTCCTATAGTTTTGCACGGCGGTATCCTAGCATTCGCGCTTGGGTTGTAGTGTTCGTATCGTTCACTGTTCATGAAAGGCGTCCCTCGAACTGAGCGAGCCTGTTGTGTGTGAAGATGTGCGCACGTCGGGTGTGTGTTCTTGTACGCGCGCGTGTGTATACCTTTCCTGTGCACCGTATTCCTGGGATTACTCGAGTCTCTGCGCAGGCTCGTTTCTTCGTGTAAAAATAATGACGGAGCGCGATCGGCATTTGCGGATTGCCGATTTATAACTATGCTTCCAATGGAGATAACTTCAGCCGCTTTCCTTTCACGTACGATGTAGAGCAGCATGCGGAAGCTGTCACGATTTTACCACGCCTCGGCGCATAAAAGTGCGCCACCTAAAAATGCGTAGTAATGATTGGTGTGGGCCTTTGTCGTTCATTTTCCTTGAGAATCGTGCTCCCAATATTGCGATGCTTGCCCTTATTGGGCGTTCAGCTCCGCCGCGCCTGTTTCTTTTTCCTTTTTTCCTACCAGGCCTTTTATGTTATCTCTTCACTTTCTTCAACGTGATGCTGTATGAATTAGCTAAACTTATTTCCGCATATAATATGTACAGTAAAGCAGATATGTCCATTGTCCCTTTTGCATGCCAGCATGCGCTCGCATAGATGCATCACGTGCCTGCTTCTGTTTGCGTCTATGCTCTCGTTCTTTTTGTCCTCGCCTTGTGCGTTCTCCCACGTTACACGTTATACCCTGCTCATGGTGTCGCAGCAAAGCTTTAGTAAGGTTCTGAATATGCGCGTTACTGCTTCGCAGGATTACGTAAAGTGTAGCTATATGTTGTATTTAAAAGTTCTTATTTTCCGCCAATAGTGAGGCATGAAAGCTTGGGTTGAAGCCGGTTAATACTTATGAAAGTGGTTCATTAAGAAGCGATGTCTCCGTAGCGAGAACGATGTCTGTTTTGTGGAAGCCAGCGCCGTCGAAGCAACTCCTGGCCTTCGTTTTATCAGACCATCTGCTGTGCGTTGCAGATAAGGTTGCCTTTCAAGAACCTCGCGTCTCGCTTGTCTCATTCTGGCCAGGGTTTTCAGTATCGTGCCCTCTTTCGCCTCCTATTCTGCTGCACGCTCCGTCTTCGCGAATTCAAAGATGGCGTCTGTCAAGTTTGTACGTATGTGTTGGACATCTTCAAAGCTCGCCTTGTTTGACTTTTTTTTTTTTTGCCGTCAGTCACTGCTTCCGGCGATTATTTTTATCGTTGTCCAAATCATTGCGCGCGTATACCCCTGACAACTTTTCGTTGTCGGGGTGGGATCTCGTTTTCGATGTCCTGGCGCCGTTTCTGATGCGGACATCTTGTCCTCTGGATGTAATATGTGTCGTCCTCCAAAAGTGCTCGCTGCAAACGAGGCACAAGCATGGGCGTAAACTGTCCGCAGAACTGTCCAAACTTTCCGCGCATTTGTACCCCTTTTTCTCTTTCTTTTTGTTGCTGTGTCGATTCTCCGCGCTTTGCTACCTCGTTACCTTGTGCATCGACACGACCGTCGATTTCGATCATGATGCGCGTCTTCTTTCCGTCAGCGATATTCAGGATGCCGTGCTCTCGAGAAAGGGCCCTCCGCATCGATTATACTGTTCCAAACTCAAACCATATCTCTAGAACGCAGCCGCTTTCGTCTCCGAGGGAGGAAAGCCCTGACATATTTGTCGTCGTTCCACCTGATTTTGTGGTTGCTGACGCGTAGCGTTTTTGCGTTCAGCTTAGGGTACCCTTTTGAGCTTGCGGCCGTCCCTGTCTCTTGCAGCGGAGGAAAAATAATATGCCTCTGTTGAATGTTTCAAGACTGGCTAGATACGTCTGATGCTTTAATTCAAAACTCTACAATGATCTAGACATAATGGTATTTTTTTTTTGTACGGTAGGAGTTGAGAAAAAAGCCAATAGAAAGTTGGTGCAAACATAGAAGTGTACGTGAGAGCATGCGAACAAAAGGAGGGAGGAGAAAGCGGAAAAGCGAGCGAACAACGAGAGTCCCAAGGTGATAAAATATGCCTCCGGCCGACGGGGCTAGCTATTACTACGGAGAAAAAGAAAAGGCGCGGAAGTTATCGTCTGATCCGCCTCTCCGGAGAAGAGAAATCACTACGCGTCTATATCTTTCTGTACAGCGACGATGGCGATTTAATTTGGCTGCAGCAGCTCGTCTGCTTGAGCGAGAGTGTCCTTGCAACGCGCATGTGTGCCGGTATTTGTCTTAACGATCGTGTATGTTCGGGAGTGTGCAGTTCCGCACTGCAGTCCGGCCAACGATGCAGAAATTTCGTTCCTTATTTTTATTTTTTGTGATACGAATTGCCTCTTCAACTGGATTTCAGCATGAAAAGTTTGGTTCATTAATTAAAGGTGGAAAACGAATTTAAAAGGCAGCGTACGGGAGCGGAGGAGGCTGTGTTGCACGCCTCAGACTATCGTCTCTTCTGGCCCTCTGTGCGTTTTCTCACTTCATGAGTCCCAGGCTTTAGCGAATGTATAAAAAGTAAATTGATTGCGCTACGCGATAACAGTTTTTGGATCTGATTTATCTAGCACGTACGGACGCGTAAAACTACGTCAAAAGATAGTATTTCTGAATACTAGCACAGTTTACGCGGAACACCTTGTTCACATGTTGGTTCACTAACGGAGAAAATAAATCTGCTCTAAATGGAATAAAGCATAAAACGCGCAGCTTAGAATCCAGATCATTGAGAACAAATGTTGAACGCTGAACCACACGCGCGTACAATCATACCGCCTTGTCACTCGCGCACGTTGGCATCCTTCGGCAACAGACTGCTTTTTGGATCAATTAAACAACATCAAATCTTATCGCGAGCTCCAAGGGAATATGCAGTTGTTTGTGCCCACTTCCTCGCCAAGTTATCACGTGTTTTTTTATCTCCCAGCGAGAATAGATATAGAACAGTGTCCTTTATGAAGAGCCGGCCAGGAGGTTGTCAGCTGTCAAAAAACTTAGCTTCTTCATTTGGCCGCAGCTCCACGCAGCCATGCTGCCATTGTTTGTAGCATCGTGTATCTTTAGGAACAGCCCCTCTTTGAATTTCTTGATGTGTTTATTGCCCGTTGACGGAAGAGTGAGTGTTTGTGCTTGGTCTCACCTGCAGCCTATGTTTACCCTTTCTTTCTCTCCCTGTGCAGGGACGCCCTCACAGCGTTACTAGAGCGTCGGGGCCTGGACCTCTCGAGCGTGCAAGTTCTTCACGAGAGCTCGCGGCGGCCCGCCAACCTTAGCCAAGAGACGCACAAGTTCGCCGGCGCACAGCTCAGGGTGAAAGGTCAGTGTTCTGACCACATAGCTCTCCGTGGCCATTCCTGATGGCCGGCAGATGGGTGAAGGCTGACTTCATGCACGCCTCGCTGTGACGAACATGTATTATTTTTCGCGGACCGCGTTCTATCTTCTCTAGTTGTAAATATTCTGAAAAATGTGCCTCATACTGGCCTGTAGTGAAAATAAAGGTGCTCATATTATGGAAGTTTTAAATATTGCGCCATAAAATTGCCTTCAAGAGCCCCCGCATCATGCAAAGGGTGGGAACAAAGCTTGGGTATCCAGTGTAGCACTTGCTCGCGCACTGGCGCGGAGTCAAAGATAATTTTAAATATACAAGTTAGCCTGTATTACTAGGCTATCGGGTTCTATTCACAGGGAAGCTGCGTTCTCGCTGAAAGCGAAGCTATTACAAGTTAAGGAATGGTTTGGTTTGGTTTGTGGGGTTTAACGTCTCAAAGCGGCTCAGGCTATGAGAGACGCCTTAATGGAGGACTCCGGAAATTTCGACCACCTGGGGTTCTTTAACGAGCACTGACATCGCACAGCACACGGGCGCCTTGCTTTTCGCCTCTATCTAAAAGTGGCCGCCGAGGCCGGGATTCGATCCCGCATCCTTGGGAACAGTAGTCGAGCGCCCTAACCACTGCTCCACCCCGGCTACAAGTTAAGAAAGAAACGAACGGAAACCGGCCATTTTCGATGTCGTCGTTACGAGTTTGAATCAAGTGTTGAAAACATTTAAAATTAAATTATTTCCTCCGTAGATGAGTTTCTCGCTGTCAAACAAGGTTGAACACGCCCAGAAAGAGCGAGAGAATAATTTTATTACTAAGAACGATAACCGAGTGGAGTTACTCTCATTGCTCCTTTTGAGAAAGGGACGCTCGGAAATAATAAATCTGATCGCGCTGTTTAAGAGCACCCGTCTCGGCAGCGCGGTGTCAGGAAGTTCTACGAATGTTCAGATCCCGTTTTGACGGCCATTGTTTGAACGCGGGCTTACCCAAACGCTTCATCTCGCACTGAAGTTCGGGCCCACATCAACCTTCTTATTGCCAACTGAAAAGATGTGGTGGAAAACATTCTCAGCGCTTAGCATTTTATCATTACTGGATGACTTTTAAATTGTACAAATGTAAAAAAATTCTAGGTTTACCAAAGTAATTCAGATTTCTGCGTATTCTAGAAAATTTAATTATGTTCGATTATAACACGTCAAAACGCTAAAACGGCGCGCTCGCTCACTCAGACAGGTATAGTGCTTAAAACATTAGTAAAGCTGGAAATTATCCGATTAAGTAACACATGTAGCAGTAGTAGTCGAAGCTTTGGATCATCTGGCGTGTGGGTTAGCGTCCCAGGTGGATGACGATGATGATGATGATGATGATGATGATGATGATGACGACGATAATAATAATAATAATAATAATAATAATAATAATAATAATAATAATAATAATAATAATAATAATAATAATAATAATAATAATAATAATAATAATAAATAACCCGTTCCATCGTGTGCATGTTGACGCCATTGAGCGCATACAATCTGTTGCTGCTCGGTTTGTTATGGGGAAGTATGATCGATTTCGCAGCGCTACCAATATGAAACGTGAACTGTGCTGCTACTCTTTAAATGAACAGCGAAAAGGTTTGCGACTTAAATTGTTCTTCAGCATTTTTCACAATCAAACCGGAATCACTGTTTCAAGTTATTTACAGCAACCACATTATGTTTCTTCTCGAAATGACCATAAATTGAAGCTTCGAGCAAACCAATGCCGTACTGATTTGTTTAAGTATTCATTTTTTCCGCGTACCATAAATGATTGGAACGCATTGCCAGAGGATGTAGTTTGCCGCAAAACTGTGGATTTGTTTTATGATGTTTTGTGCCCCCCGCTGTAACGCCCTAGTGGCGCTGCTGGTATTGTATGAATAAAAAAAATAATATTATTATTAATTGGTTCAAGGAAACGAAAGACGCAGTATCTGTCAAACTTGTTCTGTGGACACCTAAACCGCGCAGTAAGGGAAGGGAGGGAGGTGGAAGTCAAAGTGGAAAGAGGTGCCATAGGGGATAATAATAATAATAATAATAATAATAATAATAATAATAATAATAATAATAATAATAATAATAATAATAATAATAATAATAATTGGTTCACAGGAAGGGAAAGGCGCAGTATCTGTCACACTTGCACTGTGGACACCTGAACCGAGCCGTAAAGGAAGGGAGGAAGGTGAGAGTGAAAGTGGAAAGAGAGAAAGCGGAGCTGTAGTGGAGGGCTACGGAGTAATTTCGACCACCTGGGGATATTTAACATGCACTGACATCGCACATTGAGCAAGTAGGGGGTGAAGGGTGGCTGTTCCTGGCCCTACGCGGCTGCAACGGCAGGCGGGAGCTAGCCAGCCACCTAATTTTTATCTGTTGTAAGCCGTCATTGCACCCGCCACCGCTTAGGTGGTGGACGACGGCTGTTGCAGCGCGCGTTTTTCTCCCTCTTCTTTTTCTTTCCTTCTCTACTTTCTCTCTTCTGTCTGCACGATGCCCCGCCGGGGTGGTGCAGTGGTAAGACGCCCGACTACTGTGCCGGAGTACCCGGGTTCGAACCCAACCTCTGCGGCTGCGTTTCGATGGAGGCGAAACGAAGTGGCGTCCGTGTGCTGTGCGATGTCAGCGCACGTTAAAGATCCCCAGGTGGTCTAAATTACTCCGTAGCCCTCCGCTACGGCTCCTCTTTCTCTATTTTCATTTTCACTCCCACCTTCCTTCCTTCCTTCCCTTAAGGTGCAGTTGAAGTGTCCACAGAAAACAAGTGAGACAGTTACCGCGCCTTTCCCTTCCCATAAATCAACCAATCTCTCTCTCGAAGCAGCGGAGGTGGCTCAGCTACAGAAAATGTTGCCCCGCCGGGGTGGTGCAGTGGTAAGACGCCCGACTACTGTGCCGGAGTAGAGCCAGTAGCAGGCCCGTGCATTTTCTTTTCCTTCTTCCTACATCCACAACAACAACAACAACATCGCACAGCACAAGGGTGCCACTTCGTTTCGCCTCCATCGAAAAGCAGCCGCCGGTGGTGGTGGTGAACTCTTTTATTGCACCCAAAAACAGGGGACCAGTCAAAGGACCGGCTGCGCTGGCTTAGAGGAGGTCGCGGCGGGGATCCCTCGGGATGCCGCGGCCTCCACCGCGCGCTGGATAAGCCAGCGTTGGTCTGCTGGCTCGGAAGAGACTTCCACGTCTCTGGGGTGTTTGAGTTGTCTGTGTTGTAGTGTGTACAAGTCTACGCCATGTGTATGAGAGTGGCCGGAGTTGAGCAGTGTTTACACATGGGGGATATCTGTTCCGGAAAGATCCTGCTGTATAAGATGGGGTGTGGGAAGCTGCCAGTTTGTATTTTGCGCCATTGGACGGCCTCGCGTCTTGTTAGATCGCGGTGTGCGGGTGGATATGTGCATCTTTGGAGTCGGTAGTGCTGGAGTATGTCCGTGTAAGTGGTGAGTAGACAAGCGCGTGAGATATTAGTGTCAGCGGAAGCAGGGTGGCTGATCATACTCTCAGCTCATGGCTCTCGGAATCTCCAATACCGTGAGCGAACTGATCGAAGCAACCCTAACCGCCCAGTATGAGCGGCTCTCACTCACACACGCTGGCCGAGCGGTACTGCAGCAAGTTGGGATCTCCCCGTCGAGATCGGCCCCAAGTTACGCTGAACTAACACCGGAATATCGCCTAAATCTCCGCATTCCTCCCATTCCCAAACGGACACCCGGAGCACCACGCCGAGAGACTGGCCGACCGGGCTCGTCAATTCGAGAAACAATTCAGCGGACGTCCGGACGTCACGTATACGGACGCCTCTTACCATCCATCGAGGCCAGTGATGGTGACGGTAGCTCTCGCCCCTCATTGCAGCTGGTACACAGCCTGCAGCATTCGCAATGCAGAAACAGTCACCGCAGCTGAGGAGGTTGCCATTGCGCTAGCGCTAGCCGACCCTCATACCAAAGTCTTCATCAGTGATTCTCAACAGGCTATTCGCAACTACGATGCTGGCCGTATCTCTTGCCAGGCGTTACTCATTCTACGTTTACAGCACCCTCTTCCACATCTCGCTTACTTCTTTGGGCTCCAGTCCACGAGTCGCTCAGCGGAAACGCCCAGGCGCACACACTCGCTCGAGATCTCAGCTGCCGAGCCGAGAATATGATCAGCCGCCTGCGGTCGGGATCGAACCCGGGTACTCCTTGGTAGAATTTATGCACCGCGGCCGGCTGGCGCTCGGACTCTATAACTTGGACCAAGGTTTTAAAAAATGCGGTGGACCGTAACCAAGTAAAAGCAATACAGAGTTGTTCAGAGTCGCCTATGCCAACCTCCAGTATTTTTGTTTTCGTTCACCAAAGCTAATCAATTAGTAATTACTAATTAGCCATTTTATTAAATTATTGCCTTGAGAGAAAAAGTGTAAATACACAAGTTGTATAGGTCTTCTCCCCTCGAAAAACGGCTAGGTACGTTGTTTCCATCACTCTACGGCTTACGCCGCCCTATTTATAGGCCTTCAAAAAAGCTGTCACGTGATCAGCTTTTATTTTAAATCATTTACCAAGTGCACACAACCAGCTTTATCGTAGAGAGCACGGCCGACAAAAGAGGATTGTGTTATCTCGGACGCGTCTCGAGGCTTCAAAGTGACGCCGCAGTCACAGCAAAGTTCCTTTTTTTTTTCTTTTTTTTTTTACTGCCCCGGGCGTCCTTTCCGGCTGGTAAATATATCACTTTACGTAAACGGTAGTTTGACGGAAACAACGTAGCTAGCCATTTTCCGAGGATATCTACTGCTTTTGTATTGACACTTTTTCTCTCAATGCAATAATTAAAAAATAAGTAATTCGCCCTTCCTATTTAACTAACTTTGGTGAACGAAAAAAAAAAAAAAAACTGGCGACTCTGGCGACTCTGAACAGCTCTGAATTAGTTTCACTGGGCTGGGGCCCATCGCATTTTTTAAAACCTTGGCTCAAGTGAGCTGAGATATATATTCTAAACAGGTTGGTAAATGCGATACCGCGAACGTTTGATGTGCATCTGCAAGCATAAACACAATCTACTGGAGTTTGTAGCTTATATACCAGTCGTGATTCACCGGAAGCTACTGAATCAAGGAACCCATCCATTTCAATTCTAGTCATGACGTTTCCTTTTATTTTTTTTATTTTTTTGCTCGAGGGCAGATGGGACGAAAGAACGCCATTCAGTTCAATTCCGAAGCGGCCACTTGTATCTCAGCGTTGTTTGGTACTAATGACCTTGAGGTGCGAACCTGACTTGAATGATGCCACCCAGACGTGACTCGCCTTTTTCCAATGTTTATGAGCGCAGGAAATCTTGCTGTACATAATCTTACTTGCTATGGAATCCCAGCACCTTCAATCCGATCGACTGCTTCATAGGAGGGAGGGGTGGCTGATCCTGGCCCTGATGGGGCTGGGACAGGTAGGTCACCGCCGCTTGCGGCGGGGGCTAGCCTGCCACTGAATTTGTATCTGTTGTAGGCCGTCATTGCACTCGCCACCGCTTCGGTGGGGGTAGACGACGGCTCTTTTTGCGGCGCGCGTCTTTCTCTCCCTCTTCTTTTTTTCTTTCTTGTCTATGTTCTCTTCTGTCCGCACGAGGCAGCGGAGGTGGCTCAGCTATAGAGCCAGTAGCAGGCCGGTGAATTTTCTTTTCTTTTTTGCTACAGCCACAACAACAACACAACTGCATCATACATGACGTTCGAAACGCGTGGCCACAGCGAGGCAATGCGCTCTAGGAGAAAATTTTATTTTGATCCTGAGGGATCGTGCCTTTATTTTCATCGTTGATCTACTCGTGCACGCCGTGCCCTGGACACATAAGACACGGAATTTACTATTTCTGTGTGCTCCAGCGCTGTTTTAACAAATTTGTGACAAGACAGATCAACATGAAGAAGGGTTGGCGCCTCAGTCCACTATAGCCATCACCTTGACAAGAGGACTTGTCTTCGTATGAGTAAGTCCCCTTGTCAAGTCATCCTGTTAAGTCCGGCAAGTCCTCATGGCGAAACGATGGCTAAGTGACAAGGCTAGGTAGGCCCTTTGACCGTTATTCATTTCGGTTTCTTTTGTGAATGATATTCGTCTCTCCACCATATGTTTATGACAGAGAACGTCTTATGCAGAATGGACAGGCGCCTGATTTAGTGGTTCAGTTCAATCGAGCTTTCTTTCTTTCAAATGAAAGTGGGAGATGAGGTAAAAGGCATTTTGTTAGTTGAGAGAAGTAATCGCTCACATGAAAGGCGTGATAGTTGGTCACCCAGTCGGTCAGCCGGTCAGTTAGTCATTAGTTCGCGGAAGCACTTGTTTTCAGAGTTTCATGCATAAAAGATGACCGGTTCTCTTTGTAGTACACTGCCATTTCTTTCTCCGAAAGCATCTTTATGAGGAAGCTGGAACTGACAAGCCTCAACTGTTTTAAAGTTGTGTTTTGTCTGGCATCAATAATTCCTTGCGCAGCCCGTGTTCGAACCTGATCCTGCACTTTGGGCGGCTGATTTCGATCGAGTCCCATCGCCACTGACTGTTTCGGAAACGCCAGACGGTTTCCGTCCCGCCACGAAGAACTTCCTAGTTGCTAGGGTGCGTAGATGGCATGCAACAACGTCACCCATTGCAGGGATGGTGAGCGCAGTGCAGATGGAGATTTTAAATTCACCTGCTGTGAGCGGCCAATGCAGAGCTTGCGTACGAACTCGAGGCTACAAACGGACAATCGTCTTCTTTCTCAATCGTCAGAAAAAGAGTGAAACTATATCGACGTTCATCTCCATTTGACGTTGCAATGTACTTTAAACATAAGAAAAATTCTATTCGGCGACACTAAGCAAGCGCATGTTAACTGCCGTCGTCGTTGAGTATTCATATGCAAGACGATATCAACTCTTCTCTATTACTGCAGATGCCTGTAGCGCCTATCAAATTAAAAAGAAAACATTTGGAAAACTTCTGCTATCACTGCGCTCGCTTCACTTCGCAGCGCCATATCCTCTGCCCACCTGAATCTGATGCGCCAGGCTGAGCAGGCATTGGCTTGCCCGCCGTGCAGACTAAAGCATATAATGGAACGAAGGGCAGAACGAAGGGCCAACAGTGCAACAAAGGCGCATCTCGGGTTTCTCGAGCTTCGGCAGCGTCCGACATTCTCCGAGGCGCGCTGCCTCAAACGCGCGCTCGCATTGCCATCTCCCCAGCTGCAACGTTATCCCTCAATCCGTATCCTATTCCCGGAGTGCAGCGTAACCCTCGCCACCACTCAACCTTCAGCCCTTTTATAATGCAATGCCGCAAAGTGGACGCGCAAAACACGGACCCCACGAAAGCTCGGTGCCGCGGACGATGCCGGCAGCATAGGCTCGAAATGCCTGCCATTTTTCGCTCATCGGGCCCGCGTGCAGCCGAGAGTTTCGGAATCCCGTCGCCTTTGTTTGGCGCAACGAAGAACTTTCGCTTTACTTGGTGCGTGAACGGTCGGTAGTTGTTGGAGCGCCACTCTGTTGCTTGCCACATTCATGCCATCCACTCTATGGTTCAGCTCCGCTATCTACAATCCCCGGGTGACGCCGATAACGCAGAGGTGTGTGGTTCTGTAATGGCATGTTTGTCATCGACAATTTTGTTGCGGCTTCCGGTCAGTGTCTTCGGTTAGTCAGGGCATGTTTTGCGCCAGTTTAGCGCCACGTTTTGAAGCAGCGTTTTAGCCGTCTTTAGAGTTCAAAATCACATTAATAAAAAATAAACGGTAAGTGAGAGTGCCGAGCACATAGGACAGAAGGCACTCGAGTCGGGGAAGCTGCGTCTGTTCTCCTTTTACAACCTGTGAAAGTTTAATCACTTTCTGAAGAACTGTCTTCCGCTTCACACTTCCTTCACGCAAATGCCTGCTTCTATTTTTTTCTGCTTCTCTTTTTTTTTTTTAATGCTAGACTGGCTGGACGCCGTGATCGAGTTTAGGTAATGTGAGCCAAACGCTATCGACTTAGCCTTATGATGAAAATAAGCAGGACGAAGGAGGCGCCTCTCTTTTTGTCTGCGCAGTCTGCATAATTAGAATGAATGAATAAATGAAAACTTTATTTCCACCGAAAAGAAGCCCTTCATCTTCCGCCCCCAGCACGCAGACCGGGGGGCAGGTCAGGAGGGCCCCGCATTTTATTTGACACATTTGTGTCTGAACTGCGTCACTGCACGCGCGTATTTCTTCGCCTCCTTGCGAACACCATGATGTTCCCGGCGTCACTTAAACACTTTGACAGTGCCTACTCCGGGTAGTACCCGCACAGTGGGGAAATGTCCTCGGATCTTTTCCACGTGGTGTGGACGTTCCTCTCCAACCCTGCCTTTGCGCCTAACCCAAACCCCACCCGGGTGGACTGGGAGGCGACCCTACTCGCCTGCTGCGACCTAAAAACCCAAAAGGCGTTGGTCAAACGAGAAATTGCGGCAGCGGAATCCACTGGGGTGTGTTCGTGAGGGCACTAAGCCTGACCCCAGAGCAACCTCCATGTAACTCTCTATTTTTAATAAACGTTTTCGCCACCACCACCCTCATTTTGTCATTTTGCCGTCTTAATTTTTTTTCCTTCTGTTCTGTAGTCGCAATTCCCGAACAGCATGCATCGGTAACGACTATGTATTGCAAACAGTCATTCGTTATTTTATACTGCACGAGGAATAAAATACAGATTAGAATTCCCATTGCACGTCTTTCAACTTCGTATGCTTCATGCAGCTCGCGAAGTTTTTCGGGCGTGTCACAAGTTTCGCATTGTGGAAGCACAGCGTAAAGAACAGGTAGACAGAACGACGCAGAGGCACGCGCTAATCTTTTCTTTCGCGTGCGTGCGTGCGTGCGCGCGTGTGTGTGTGTGTGTGTGTGTGTGTGTGTGTGTGTGTGTGTGTGTGTGTGTGTGTGTGTGTGTGTGTGTGTGTGTGTGTGTGTGTGTGTGTGTGTGTGTGTGTGTGTGTGTGTGTGTGTGTGTGTGTGTGTGTGTGTGTGTGTGTGTGTGTGTGTGTGTCCTTATTTGTCTTTATGAAAGAGTGGGGGCATGAACAAGGGTTGATGGGGTGCCTCAGTATTGGCTCCGCTTCCGAACTAGGTCATCCCGTCAACCCTTGTTCAGTGCCTCCTCTTTCATCATGTGCAGCCTTCTTTCAATTCAATTCAATTCAATTTTATCATATCCGTTCGGGACATTCCAGCTTATACATACAGAACGAGGTCCCAGCGTCAGCGACTGTATCGGGACCTCCAAGTTTTGTATCGAGACCTCCAAGTTTCCGCTTGTGACTTGAGCCTTATCTTCACAATGCATTGTTCAATTCCTAGGCCTGGCTCGCATCTCTAAAGAGTTCCGAGCTTCTGGTTGGTGTCCAGCAGTTTTGTGACCGACAAAAACAGTTGTACTCCCCACGTCGTCGTCATCATTAGCATCATCGCATTCTTCTGTGCTACGGTAAGATGAAGAAGCTTCGCAGATTAAATTCTTTATGTATAACTCGCGGGGCTGCGGAATTTCAAGCACGTCCGGAGGTCGATGCTTTTTCTTGTTTTGTTTTTATACTTTGAATTATTTCGGCCCACGCTCCGTGCTTCGGCCGCAGCCGCACAGAGCGCTGCATCTCAGTGGTCGGTCAACATGACTCCAGGCTTTAAAACGAATCGATTTTAGTGCGTGACGCGCGGTCCACAAAGAAGCCCTTAAAAAAAAAATGTTATGAAGCGAAACAGCTCAAAAGAAAGCCTGGCGAACGCTATTTTTTGGCGTCCGTCCGAACTTTCGTCGCTGGACGCGTGCGCCTAGAGAGAGAATGAAAAGAAGGGCACGAGTGGCATTCAAATGTAGATGCTTTGCCTGACCGGTTTGTTTCCGCTGCTCCTTGCGGGCTGGCGCTTTTGGTGCCTCAGCCGTATTTCGCTTTCTATTTGTTTCGCCCATTTAGCCTGCGCCGCTGTCTCTGCTGTGCAGCTGTTCACTCACACGGCTCGTTTGTTTTTCCGCGCCTAACAGGCCTTTCCGCCAGCAATTTATACCCGCTTCGTTGTCTCGTTTCTTTGCTCCCTCCTGCGGCAACGGAAATGTCCCTCTGTCTCGTCTGCGCATTCAGTGGAGGCAAGAAAAGGTCAAGGCGAGAAAGCGGGAACAGCAGTGTCCCGGGCGTGAGAATGTTATACAGCCGGGCGCATTTTTCGCGGCCATTACCGTGACGTTATGCTAAAACGACGGGGCTGCTTTGCTGGGTTGCCTCGTGTGGCCTGCTGTGGCGGCGATGTTGTGCCCTTGTCTGTCCCAAGGGTGGCCGCATGCCAGTGGAGCCGCTTGTGACGTCATGGCATGCGCCGCGTGACGACTTCGTGTGTGGCCACCCCTCTTGGCTCATGTCTATTAGGACCATCAAAGCTAGCTCGGGAAAAGGTGTGAAGCTGAAGCCTCTTTTTCTTCCTTTGAGGGCAACTCGTCCCGCTGGAAAAAGGGCCTACGTAAGATAGCCTACCTTAGCTGTAGGTTGTTCTATGAAGGCACTGAAGTAGACGAGCACGTCAGGAAGGAAAGGTAAAAAGAGAGTCGGTTATTTATAGAAAGACATGGAGGAAATGGCGGTCTTTTCTTTAATAGAGGGAACATGCAGTTGTTCTCTTGGAAAGTTCATCCAAACATACAAACGAAGGGTCCGATGTATGAGTACGTACTTTTCGTGGTCAAGGACAATAAGAGTTTGCCTGCCGGGGAGGGGGCAAACTCCGAGTATCAGAGTATGCTTCTCAGGGTTGACGCCTTAGTGTGTGGACTATTGTGTCTAATTTGCGCCAGCTGTGTTCTGAATATTTTAGCAAGCAGCTATTGGTCGTTTAGCATAGCGGAGGGCGTACAATAGCATAGACGTATACCGGTTTACCGGGCGCCCCCAGCGCACACGGATCTGGTAACTACACGTGCGAGCCTCTATTAGCGAGCCGTGAAGGGTGAACTCTACCGTGGTCCTCGCCGCTACCATAAGCTGTTTGCATCATTGAGAAAGGTAAGGGCGACCTGAGCCAATCAAGATGGCGCGAAACAAACGGCTGTGTTTCCACGCGCCTGTCGATACAATGCAAGATCGTGATAGAAACGCAATCGTGTTGAGGTCGCTCTTACCTCTTGTATAGTGCTACAAACAGCTTGTGAAACGGAGCGCAGCATGCCTTCCGCGGTCGTGCTGCCGCAGAGTGCGGCTTGCTTTTTTTTTTTTTTTTGAAAAACGCGTTTTATTGAGATAACGTTAGAGAGCATCTTCGCCGAAAAACACGAGAGGACAATGGTATTCTCTGATTGTTCAACGCAGTGATGATGTCACAGGCCATGATGTCATCAACCGCCATCATCCAGGTGCTCGATATTTTCTCGTAGAAGTATGGTCGCTTTGGAACCCCCACAAACCAAACAAACCACCCAACCCTTTCGTTTTCTTCCCCAGAAGCGCAGAGCTTTTCGCGGAAAGACTTCGTACTCTGAACTTGTTTCCTGCCGAAATGTAAGAGAATGTTTTAGAGCGGAAGCTGTGCTTTTTTTGTGCCAAACTTGAAGGTCATCTGGCGGCGAACATTTGACCTTCAAGGGAAGGACTATAACCCCCTCCCCCCGCTCATTCATGTGACTAGCCGCGCCTCTCGCTCGCCTCGTGGAACCATGCATGTGCAATAAAGTTCTAACCAAGCACAACAAACGTGTCTAACCATGCTTAACCGATCTTCCGCTCTGCATAACTAGGTTCAGCAGAGTTGAACCACAGCTAATTTCTTTGATACTTAGCTTTCATGGTTGAGTTTTATAAGCAGTGAAATTGCTAATAATGTCCAACAGCTTGTGCGTGTGGCATAGACAGAAGGCGTGCAGGTTTGTGGGTTCCACGCGTCCTTGAAAGAAAAAAAAAAAGATACTCAGAAAGGAGATGTTACGCTCTCCCAATGCACTGAGGTTTTCCTCCGCTTTTCGAAGAGCGTCAAGTCGCGCCCCTTCCTGCCTGGCAACGACACTCCGGAAAACGCGGCGCGTTTTGGTGAAATCATTTGAAAGCTCGCAACTAGCGCATGTATATGCAGTTTAGAACACTACCACCATGTTCCTTCATTCTGATGATCAACGAACTCGCTGGATTTAATTCTGCTTTTCTTCCTTCTTTTTTCTTGCGGCGAAATCGCGCACTTCTGGTGGGACTGGCCGTGGTGTGTCCTATAAGACCGTTTTACCGAAGTCGATCCGGTGAGAAGGAAAATACTCTCTAACCAGGTTCATTGCGCCGGCCCACTGTTGCCAGTACCGAGTGACCTGTGTATTCGCACGCTTTGTGCATGGCAGAACGGGCTTGCTTCGCAGTATTTTGCTATTTAAAAGACTAAATTCCTTCCGTTAAACCCCACAAACAAAAAAAAAACAACTAAATTCCTTCATTAGTGTCATTCTTGGTGATAACGTCATTGGGACCGCTATGCGTGATCGTGTACTGCACAAATAATCAAAGAAATCGAAAGTTGATAGCCGAGAGCGGATAGGTTCATTTCACATGACGTCATCGCACGAGCGCCGTTCGCCTTTTTTTTTTTTTTTTTTTTTTTTTGGGGGGGGGGGGGGGGCACGTGCGTGACGCTGCCCGATCGTCGCATACAAAAATTGACTTGTGGTGGAGTCACACGACGGAAAAAATCGTGAAGCACTACCGCGATCTGGCATTGCCTGACTATAGTGGGCTAGAATATTCTAGCATACTGTAGACGTGTTTCCACCGCTTTGCTTCCGTCCGCGTTTTCGCAGTTCGGATTCATGCACGAACGACACTTTCCTTTTTGCTTTTATTTTTCGTGGCATTCCAGCCCAAGCGTAACATGTATTCTACTAAAACGCGCGCTTCGAGGGACTGACTAGTACAGCCGCAAAGCGTCACACTGTTCTGTATCATCTTAAGGTCGCTTCGATTTGGCTGCACCACTAGTTCAAGTAGCGCAGCACCGCCGTCCTCGTTTTGCCGGTGCCGCGCGCGCCGTCTGCACTTCTCTCCTCGTTTTGTCAAGGTGCAGGGCGATCCCCAGGTGGTCGAAATTACTCCGTAGCCCTCCACTACGGCTCCTCTTTCTCTCTTTCACTCCCACCTTCCTCCCTTCCCTTACGTCGCGGTTGAGGTGTCCACAGAGCAAGTGTGACAGATACTGCGCCTTTCCCTTCCTATAAATAAATCAGTTTAAATAAATCTGCCCGAGTTGTCGGCCATCCTGCACTCGCTCCAGAGGAGGTTGTCGTGACGCTGGGACTAAGTTGACCCGGCCTTCACTTGGTAGCGTGCAGAGACTCGGGGTTGAAGAAGGACTGAATCTTCGAAGTTGGTAAAATATGTACAAGCAGGTTTAATGGCACTTTGAGAAAACTTATTTACATGATTATTTACACGAAAAAGAAGGGTACATCAGCAAAATGGCAAGCGTTAAGAGTTCATAGCGAGAAGCGACTGGATGAGCCGTTTACCCAGGGCTCAGAGCGACATTTCGTGCTCTGCAGCGTCCTTAAAAACCGCTATGTCCAGCCCCTCTCTGAAGATGCTGACCAACCAAATCCAGGGCACGCCCCTCAGATATCGGCAGCCAATCGAACACATCACTGCACTGATGGTCTGAAGCACTGACTGGCCCGGCATTGTTTCGTTGAGCCTGGACACTTGTTGGCGGGAAAAGCTTGGAACGGCGAGGAGGTACATTTCTATTCTTCAGCCAAGAATCGATAGGCTGGTTCCGGCAAGTGGATTTACTTCTCAGAAACCCAAGTGCACGTGCGCGCCGCATACGCTTCCAGCATTGTCCCTTTCCGGCAATTGCAAATCTTTCCTGCATTCCTGGGAAATCATCTAATGGCCGTATGCGTCATGCTCCTTTCTTGTCCTGCAAGTCAGCGGACATGTCACTCTGTCGTCTCCTTTAGATAGTAGGCATTCCTCACTGGACGATGGCGCTTCTCGACTGGAAGGGCGAACAAAAGAAAGAAAGCACTTCCGGCTATTTCCCGCAGGGGGACATTTCTTTGTGTTTTTCTAGACGCTCTCTTGACAGGGTCAATTTGGCATTTGCAGGGTGTCCACAAAGCAAAACAGGCTTACAAAACAGGATTCCTGGAAACAGGCTCACTTAGAGCCATTGTACCAGCACCACATATCCACAGCACTTATCCATGCCCACAGGCGAACAATAGAGCGCGCAAGTGCGGATGATTCACGGTCGTAACAAGGTGCAGAAAAAAGTGTAGCATGGCGTACGCGCCGCTCAGCCAAGAGCAGACGACGCTGCGCATCGTTCTGCAGAGCAATGTAAAGTCCGTCTCCTTCAGAACCCGGACGGTTCGCTGCTAACGGATCCGCCAATGGTTGCGTATACAGGGTAGTTGGGCTGCATGCTGGTGATTAGCATTTTGTTGATGGAGGAGCGGTATTATATGTAATTGTGGCCACATATGTAGTGGTACGGGGCCGCGATACGGCACCTTCGCGCGCTTTGTCCTATGTAGTATTTTTTTTTATCGTGTTGTGTGGCACTGGTCTTGACCGGGTAGATGCGAATAGAAATTAGTTGCGATCGAACGAGTTTCTGTCGTGCCAAGCGTGTGTGCCACACGATAGCGTGCGCAGCGACATCAAAGTTGTCGTCCACGGAGTACATACAGACGTCTGAGAGCGCGCAATGAGGTACGTGAGTCATTTCGACAGCTGGCACTTTTGGACAGAAGTCAGCGGAAACAAATCAAGCGTCTCGTTAGGAAGTCTTACTTAAACTAATACTCGCGGCAACTGCTTACAGTGTTAATTCTCTCGTAGCCAGGCGCATGAATGGCATCTATCTTCGCAGAGGGCGGCCGATATAACGATCGTGCAGTCGGGCGTACCTTGGTCAATTGGTCGCGCAGTCAACGTCACTGTTCGATCGAGTGCTGTAGGCCTACGGCAACTGGCTTCGACATTTGACGTGATCATGTTACAGCACGCGATACATAATGCGCACACGCGTCTGCTGGGTTGATTCCTACACTTGCGTACTCGTTTTGGCAGCTGCTGCCGCACGCCAGTGTCAGAACTGGCATTGCACGCTCACGTGACCACCTGGCACCGCTACAGCACTTTTCGGAACTAGTGCAGCCAGTGCAAGCCAAATCGAAGAAACCTTTAGCCCGACGCTTGTAGTGCGCGCAGCGGTATGTCTGGTCAGCGTCTTGTCTGGTACCCCAAGTCACAGGGAAAAGCTAGCAAGAGCTAATTAGTAACGCGCAACGGCTTGAAGGTATTCCTCGCTTTCCTCTAGCGTTTTAGCGCGCTTGCAGTTACGCTGCATGTATACACGTACCGTGAGCACAAGGGCAACAGTCCGAAAGGTTCTCCTCCAAGGATTGAAAGTTTATGAAGTTGTCATTGGGTATGCGCGATCACTTGCACAACCGCGTTTATATCACATCGAGCGGGACAGTCAACACCGGGACAGTCAGCACAGCAATGCTTTAGCAAAACGACGCAGCAGAAGCAACAGTGCGACCCGCCCTAAAAAGTTGACAGCTGTGCTGTTCTCCTGCAGGACCTATTGCCGCATCCATAGACGGCGCAATTGACCTTTATTGAATCAAATTACAGAGTTCACAGCACCTTGGATCTTCCGAACTACCCAAACGAAACCTCAACAGACGACGACGATGACCAAGGCTATGGCGGACCGTAAGCGGAAAGGCTTCATTTTTCCCGTCGTCCCCCACGCGGCAGCCGACAGTGAATACAACATATATGCCAGAAGCATGCAACGACACTGAGTGCAACTTACATGTTTTCGCTTCACCGCTTTCCAAAAAATCTTCGAATAAAACTTCTATGAATATCTTTTTTTTTTTTTTTCAAACCGGAAAGAATTCGTACCAACGACGGACTCTGGAATATGATACCCATTTCACTTCCTCCACCACCGTAAACACGTACAGCACGCCGCGCCGACCGTGCCTCCGGCAAGCCCTGCGCCAACGATACTGCACCCCTTGCAGCGTCAGAAGAGCGTGCTAAAATTTGCTGTTTCCTTAAATAATAAGCCGACTGACGAAAACAAATCTTCCCGCCCAGGGTGTCCGATATGTAAAGACGAAAATGTTGAAGCCGACATTCACCATTTGCTGTGGTGGATCTGCCCAGCTCTGAAACCAACACGAATCCGGAACCTGACGATAGCTGGCCTTTCAGCAAGCAATCATGCCTCGTATCTCGCTTGGACGCAGAGACCACATCATCGCTCACTCTTGGACTTAATAAAATCAGCCAACCTTGTTCCATTCATTTAACCATTAGCTCATTCTTCATCTCATACCCTATACTGATGCCCTGAGGCAATAAATATCGTTAAAAAAAATCTTCCTTGAGGATCGTTGACTCGTACAGTGTTGTTGATAGGAGTGCAATACAAGCAAGTTTCTGGTCATAGGCAGATGCCACCCTTACGGCGCGGCTCATCGTCTGCTTTCACGCTGGCTCCGCTATACAAGGACTCTGGCTATACTGAGTCGTCGCCGAGATTAAACACATATTTATTGTATTATACGAGACAACGGGATTGGATGACCATTTACTCTAGCGCTGAGCAAATCCAAAGCGCTACCAGATATGTCTTCGATGCGAAACAATTTAGGCCTAGCAACGACTAGGGATTAGCGCATGGCGTTGAGCGCCGTCGTCCGCCTCGCCAGCGAGCGGCGCCGCTTTGGTACGCTCGCGGCATCCGCTGCTGTAAGTGTTCGGACTTGTCTTATAATTCAATGGTGCAGCTCAGACTGCACGCTTTTTGACGCTGAGCTCGACAGCACTCCGCGGAAACGATGCTGCAATGATGGTATGGGGCTGTGCCGTTACCGTGCAGTCTTGCATACTCGAAGACTGAATTAAAAACAACATCGGACAGTACTCTAGACACAGCTTGTTTTATGCGCGGTTCTTGAAATGTAATTTAGCCTAAAAAGTAAGTTGTTGAACGGGCCAGCTCGATCGTACGCTCTTCGTACTACTCGGGAGCCGGCGCGCCAAAAACTCCAACACTCGACAAGCTTGGTTCGCGATAGCAGCTGTTAGCTTCATAATCGTGGTAAACGCTGCCCATGTATAACAAGCCTAAAATCCTTTAATGCGATATGAAAGCAGCACAATATCAAATAGGCACTGCCGAGAGAAAATACAAGACATGAAATAGGTCACACATCATGGTAAATCAGTGCGGCGATAGTTGGAAAATGTCTCTCGTAGTAAATCCAACGTTCGGTAGCTGCCCGTACGGGTCACTCGCTGTGCGTTTGTGTCTAGAGGTACCGTTACAATCTTAAAACATAACTGAAAACAAAGGCATCCTCACAGTTAACTAATCACTAATGCGGCCTACGAAGCGGAGCGCGGTCCTTCGCAGTCCCTGTGGCCGCTACTGCTGGTGCCAACAGCTTCCTCCATGCAAAACGGGGGGTATCTTGGAGGAAGGAAACAACTAAGGAGAGGCCCTGGCCGTTCCCAATACACTGGAGAAAGTGTGGCGGAAATGACGTAAAAATTTAGGGTTAGCCAAGTCAGGCCATTAGCAACGGCATCGCTGTTGCTATGAAAATTCGGGCCACTAGTAACAGCGTTGCGATTGGATTGGAAAACATTTATTTCGTCAAAATGCAGATGCAGACGGTCCGCTCTAGATGGCCTCTAGTCCATGGCTGGCGGCAACTCCGCAGGAAGACTGTCGAGCCACTGGCAACAGCGTTGCGAAGGGCCCGAGGTATACGTGAGCGTCGCGGAGAAAGAAAACGCGGAGGGTAAAGGAGGAGGAGAGACACTGCAGCGTCCGGTCGCGGCACGGCCGTGCCGGGTTCAAAAAAGTGACGTCAGGGCCTTTTTTTCTTCCTCCATGGGTGTTATGGTTTGCCGGTTGGCTCAGACGAAACGGAAAATAGCGCCACAATGCCGGACACGACCAGCGCGCAGTAGCCGTTGTACACTGCCGCTATCACAGCACCAACAACAGCGCACGCACAGCCCAAGATGGCGTCGAGTGGATTCGATGCGGATTTTCCCTGTTTAGCTCATACGGGGCGCCACCATAAAATGAAGATGGCGGCACCCAGGCATCGAAGCTAAATTCGTCTATAAAACGAACCGGGTAAGACTGCCAGCGCACGTCATTTCGGTTCTTGTCGATCGAACTCCTCGCCTGCTAGTCTAAACGCTGTTGAGCGCCGACGTGGGTATGTGCTTCTCTCGTCATGCATGCATGTGTAATGCGTCCAATGCTAACTTCGGCGCTGTGTGTATCCCCTTTTCTTGAGTCTTTTTTTTTTCTTAGTTACATTCTTTTCATTCATAATTTCCTTCCCTCTTTCTATCTTATTATTTCTGTTTTATGTCCTTCAGAGTAGAGCTCTCAGAGACGGGCGCCATGTCGTCATTTCCAACGTGTTTTCCGCGTTCCAACTTGTTTTCCGTCTTAGTCTTTGCTCGTAATAAATCCTGCTAGCCAAATAAATTTTAGCTCAAAACGATAGTTCAGCTCGGCTGACACGCAGCGTACGCAGCCACACGAAAGTAAACGATACCAAGCGACGCGCGAAGGCTGTCGCTTCACATTATCCGCATGAAACTAACTTTACAAACAAGGCGCTGTACTCAGCTCAAGGTTATGCAAGATCTGAGCAAGATCTAGAAACTGTCATGATAACCTTTATTACCATATCATGGTAACCGGTGAAATGAGATCCAAATCGTAATGGCTGGTCGTAATGGAGGCAACCGATCGAAGGGACTGAAGGGTCGGCTAGAGGAGCTCGTATGTCTTTTGCAGGCTCTCTGTACTTGAGAAAAAGAACTATTTGTTTTTGAGCAAAGGACAAGGCGAGGTAACTGCATTTCCTCACTTCTCCGTGCATACCTGAACTCCGCCGTGAGGAAGAGGGGAATGAGGGGAGGGGGGGGGGGGGGGGGGAAGCGGAGCGGTAGTAGAAGGCTCCGGGATAATTTTGAGAGCTTGGGAAATCTTTAACCTGCGCTGACATCGCAAAGCACATGGTACATGCGCCTTTTGCGTGTCTCCTCCACTGAAATGCGGCCGGTGTGGCTTAGATTGATGCCGAGTCTAGCGCATCTCCCTACTGAGCCGCCACGGTGGATATATTCTTCGGAAGAATGAAGAATGGGGAAGAAAAGGTAGAAACTTAAGAATGAGGGGTATAAGATATACAGAGCCGGGTCTAGCGTCATTTTATTGGAATGCAGATACACTGGAATGCGTAAACGCTGCACAATCACATTTTCTCAGTTTTCAAGTGCCATAAGCCTTTCTTCGGGTAAGATCAAAGTATAACACAATAAAAGCTTCGCGTATACCATATCGAGCCCCTGTGTACGCCGTTTTTTTCGTGATTGCAGATTTGTTTCCGTGATGTTTATTCGAAATCTAGCCCCCTTCTCTCTCTCCTCTCCCCCCCCCCCCCCCCCTCTTCTACCGAATTCGGAAAGTGGGGCTGCTTTCGTCCGGGATAATCATAGAGCGCACGAGTTGCAAGACGCGACGACGAACAGTCTGAGCCCTGCTGCGGCAAAGAACAGGGAGTATTCGCTGTTTCGCCGTCTTCACGCGCACAATGTAAGCGAGATTGATGATGCGTCCACGAGAGCGCCTGCGTCCGCCTGATCTTGAGCTCTTGAGCGCGAGTCAGTTGGCGTCCTCTCCGTACTGCGTGTACGCGGCGCGCTGGACTGCCCTTTTTTTTTTTTCCCTAGTTTTTCTGGAGTATTTTCTTTTTTCTCCTGGCCAGGACCCTCGCTACCCGGATCCCTTCTCTGGCTCTCACGTACAATCCCGGGCAGCTGCTTCAGCCTTTCTTCCGGCTTTTTGCTTCCTGGCGGAAAAAGAAAAGAAGAAAAAAAAAACGGCGGCTCGTTCTTATAGCGCTGCCTTCTCTGCGTAGCGTATCTTACGTGTCCTCCCCTGCACAGTAGCTTCATGCTTTCCTCTCCCTGGCCATTGGTATTCGCTTGGTCTATCGTTTCCTTTCTCCCCCTTGAGAGATGGAGTGGGGAAGAGGAAGAGTGGTGGTGAACCTGCATCATGGCCGGGCTCGAGCGGCAACGAATACAACGTATGCCCCTTTCCCGAGAAGAAACAATGCTTCGTCGCGCACTTCTCGCTGCAGGAATAGCAGCGCCATCGTGACGGACGAGGAGTTTCTCTCTCTCTCTCAATTCGACGGCAGTGCGCACCGATAGCTGCTATCGTCATCAAACAGAGCGTAACAGATCGATTTGTTTTTGTGCCCCAAAGCACGCGTTTCCTTGAAGCGTGTGGCACGCGATGGTAAGGGGTGTCCTAATGGTGTTTTTGTTGTATCGGGAAAAACACCCAGTACTGTTCGCCTGTGTAAGCAGCTGTTGCTGATTTCAAGGGAAGGCAGTGAGAGTTTCAGTTCTTATTCGAAACTAGCCTTGCGCTTATTGAACACTTGTGTGGCTGCCGTTAATGCGAACTTGGTAGCGTGTACCGTTACTTTTTACTAAAACCGAAAAATTAGCTTCTCCGCCGCGCAGGCTCAGTGGTTGCTCGACTACTGAACCCAAGGATCAAATCCCGCTTTTCGATGAAGGTGAAAAGCAAGGCGCCCATATGCTTTACAATGCAGGCTAAAGAACCCCAGGTGGTCGAGATTTCCAGAGCCCTCCATTACAGCATCTCTCACTACTTGAATCGCCTTGGGACGTTAAATACCGCAAACCGAAACCATCATTTTTCCTCCAAGTCATCGTCTTGGTGAACTCCTGAGCATATTGTACGGAGGCGAGCTTCTGTTCTATTGTGTTTCAAGTCGCAATATATGCGTTGGCAGCATGATCACCATGTTTGTGCCGACGTTGGCGCTTTCTGCTTAAATGTGGTTTCACGTCGCCTTCCCTCTTAAATTCTGAAAATTGTAGCTGATCAGAACGTTTCACGTAACGTCGAGTGTGCTTCCTAAGGCGTAAAATAAATGGCGATTTTTTTGTTTCCCTCGATTTTCCCAATTCGCTCATGCGCTGAGCTTACCCGCAAGCCGCCAGTGCAATGCGAAAAAGTGTTGGATCGAAGATGGGCAGAATGGCACGGGCGGAGGCAACGCCGTTTGCTTAAAGACCTTTCCTACATGATTCATTTTAAAAAAAGTAGCAGCTCAGAATCCGAGGCTTGTTATGATTCGATTTCGCGTGCTTCCATTTTACTGCTCACTGGACACTATCGAGCTAAATGGACATCTCCTGTAAACAACACCGCTTACAACACAACAGCATCGTTAAGCGGTCGATACGCGATCGATGCTCTTAACGACCTTGCGTGTCGCTATGTGGCTTCGCTGCGCTCAAGCTAGGCGGAGAAGATCTGATTGGTTTACTTTTTTTCTTACGTTCTGTTCGACCTTCTGTGTTTGACCAGTCGACGAATGTGTGCTATCTTGAATTTTGCAAGTTTATTGTTCCTTAGTTTAACACTCGATGATGCGCCAGCCAGTTCTTGAGCATTATCACAACAGTGTCGAAAAAACGGCCTGTGACGAATCCAGGCGGTGGAAAATTCGAAAACGCGCCCATTCGCACAGTGTGCTTGCCGTTTTTATCCTGTCGTGAGTCTCTGCTTTCTGCGACGTGCAGCCGTTTGTTCGACACTTTTGTGATATTGGTAAAGAATTGGCCGCGTGTAAAATTTCATTAGGCAGGGGTAGTCAGTCTCAATCTCAATTTTACGTTCGGTTTCGCAGGCGGTAAACATGAACACATGAGCAAAAAGCATGAGTGCCATCGTATCCATTAAATGAGAAGCCTACGTTTCGGAGTCGGCTTGGTTCCTCCCCCAAATATGAAAGGGGAAAACCCGTGCGCGGCGTTGGGTGAAAGTGCGCGCACTCTAGCGCCACAGTCGGTTTCTGCGCATGATGACGAAAAAGAAACTAACGGATTGTCCGCGATTGATCCCCATGGCAGTAATGAGAGCGCAATTTGTACTCTCCTGCTGACCCAGTGACGGATATCGCCTGTCAGGAGATAAGTGTCGCGACTTGATCCAAGAACTCTCTGTGGAGGCGGGTCTGTCGTTTCTTGCCGTCTGCTTTGCAGTTGCGTGCACTATTTTGATCCCACGAATTAGGCACACGCGAGGCCTGCTGCACAAGGCTCTCCCCGACTCCAAAGCCATCCTAGGTGTGGATCTTACCAAAGCAATCTTACATTCAGCAATCCTTCAGAATCTTAAAACCCTGGGAGTCGGCGCCAAGTTGTATAATTACGTCCGAGACTTCCTCAGCCAGCGCACAGCCACACTTACCTTTGGCGACCACTGCTTTCCAGAGATCACGCTAGGTGCACGAGGTACACCCCAGGGCGCCGTCCTCTCCCCTATACTATTCAACATAGCACTTCTCCACCTACCCGGAAAATTAGCCCAAATCCCCGACATTCATTTCAGCCTCTACGCCGACATTGCTGTCTGGGCTAACCGCGACAGGGATGCCGAAATAGAAGGACATCAACAATTGGCACTTAACACCATCGACACCTATGTAAGGGAACGTGTCCTAACTTGCTCCCTTCAAAATCAGAACCCTTTCTCTACCGCCCCAAGCAATACGATTCAGGCAGTCCACCTATTTCCCTCAAGCTAGATACCCATTTAATCCCACTAGCATCCACAATCCGTGTGCTGGGTCTAGTTCTTCACTCCCATCGTGCGCACGGAGAAGTCATAAAGACTCTCCATACACAAAGTCAACAGACCACCCGACTGATTCGCCGCATAGCCAACCGTCGGGCTGGCTTACGAGAGCGAAACACACTTCGCTCCACCCAGGCTTACATTATAAGTCGCGCCACATATATCCTCCCATACCTCCCCCTCAAACAAAAGGAGAGAGACCGGGTGAACGCACTCGTACGAAGTTGCACAAAAACGGCTCTACGACTCCCCCCCCCCCCCTCCCCCCCCTCCCCCTTCCAGCACATCTAATGCCCGACTCCTTAAACTCGGTGTACACAACACTTTCGAGGAACTTAGAGAGACTACATTAACGGCACAAATAGCCCGCCTATCCAATTCGGCTGCTGGCCACACTTTATTATCCCACTTAAACCTAAGCCCAGTTACACACCCCATTGACGGTGTACCCCTTTCTCCTAACCTCCGCTTTAATCTCATCATACCTCCAATCCCTATAAACATGCACCCTGAGCGAGACCAGGGCCGCAGAATAGCCAGGGTTCATGCCCTTCACAGACAATATAGCGAGGACCAATAGGTGGTCTATGTGGAAAGCAGCAAAATATACGTCAGGCTCCCTTATGGTCCTGGCTGTAGCCGACAATCAAGCAAAGCTGCTTACTTCCAGCACTATAATCACCAATTCTACCACAGAGGCAGAGGAGGCAGCCATCGCGCTTGCTCTCATCTCTACATCTGCCACAAAAATTATCTCCGACTCCAAATCTGCGATTCTAAATTATGCCAACGGCTATATATCCCGCACCGCTGCTCGCATATTACGCTTCTGGCAGCCCCGGCACACCATAAGCCTCATTTGGACGCCAGCACATGCCGGCCTCCCTGACAACGAAATGGTTAATTCTCTAGACCGAGGTCTTACATTCCGGGCTAGTGAAACGGAGCCCTCTCTACAGGCCGGGGAGCGCCTTCTCTCTTTCCGTGATATTCTCTTGTATCTATCGGGACAAACGAAGGGAATATACACCCCCAGCCCCCTCTCTCACCATAGGGCATGCCGCACACTGGTGAAGCCTGCAGACTCGCACTGCTCCATACCCTACACTACTACATGCCCGATACCCTGAACAGTTTAGCTCATCATGCAGACTCGGTGGCAAACCAGGACACTTCCTACACATCCTTCTTACATGCCCCATCTTTCCACATCCCCCATCACCGAATGTCGCAGAGTCCTACTGGGAGTCTCTCATGAAGAGCACTTCAAGTCAAGAACAACGGAAGATTATCTCCAGTGATATGAGGAGGATCGCTCTTCAAGGACTTCTTTTTTTTTTTTTTTTTTGCCTTATAAGGGTGTCTCCCAAATAGTAAGGGAGCACCCAAGTGCCATGCAGGGGGCTTCGTCCCCACTGTTTGTTTAATGGTAATAAAATGTTCCTACCACCACCACCTCCTGTCACGCTCGGGTTTATCCACTCTCTGGCAAGCCCATTCCCTCACCCTCATTATTGCTCATTTGTTCTGCTGGGGGGCACGACAAGCTCGCCTTGTTATGACGCGGGAACAGCAAAATAATTTTTTTTTTTCATTTGTTTATTTAGAGAACATCGCGGACCTCGCATGTTTAGCGGCCATCGTAAGCATCCTTGCCTCTGTAATGAAGGTTCGCACTTGGGACGCAGGGCAGAGGTTTGTGCAAGCGTTGATGCATTTCCACGACCTCCGGCCCGCAGTCTCTCACTGTCCGGGCCTTCTCTACTTCCGCGTGCGAAAGAAAACAAAGGAGCCGCACTAACCGAGTGCCGCGGCACACTCGCACAAGAACGACACCGGTTGTGTGTTGGGAGAGGCCGCTCGTTTCCGGGCTGTTTTCGTTTCGGCGTACACCGAGACGGGAGGCGGTGTAGGGGGGAAACTTAGAACAAAGAAAACAGCTGCCTTTAGCGCCCGTAGAAGGCAGCCTTGGCGACGCACCCTGTCTCTCCCGTCAAGGCCATGCTTCCGGGTTCAACTGCGAATTGGACATTTAAAGCGAGGCGGTTATGTCTGGGTGTCTCGTCGCACCAGGGCTACTGTGTGGGCGCTGATACGTGGACGTATCGTTTTGAAGCGAAAAGCTTCACTACGCTAGTCAACACCACGCTTCGCGTGAGCCGGCGTATCTCGGAGCACGAGTGACGTCACGCAAGGCGCAGGTGGCCGCCGCCGACTCCGTCACAAGAAGGGAAAGGCGCAGTATCTGTCACACTTGCTCTGTGGACACCTGAACCGCATCATAAAGGGAGGAAGGTGGGAGAGAAAGTCGAAAGAGAGAAAGGGGACTCGCTGTGGAGGGGTACGGAGTAATTTCGACCATCTGGGAATCTTTAACGTGTGCTGTACGATGTCGATGTAAGGTGGTCGAAATTACTCCGTAGCCCTCCACTACGACTCCCCTTTCTCTCTTTCCACTTTCACTTCCAAGCATCCACAGTTTTTAGGCACGAAAGCATAGCGCCGGACTAGCCGTAAATATGACATTGAAATAATAGTAGACACGAAGCATGTTTAACATGCCGCGTATACATACTGCCTATGCAGAAGTGACGAGAGTTGGCTGAAAAGGCGTGCAAGTATGATCAGACCACATTATCATGTCTCCTCTGAACTCCAGCTGTGGTCTAAACGTTATTTCAACTCGTCAGGGACATTCCTAATATTGAGCAACGTATCAACAATAGTGGGACAGAGTACCACCTTGAGACCTGAAAACTGGGCATGCCGGACCTCGTAGACTGACAGTACGCTGATGGGCGTCAATGCCGCTTTTTTTACACGATAAACCTAGCGCAACGTGGCAGCGGCGCGCTCATTAAGCCGCCATGCCGGAGTAGTTAAGTAAGGGCTACTAATGCAAGTGTTCTCGTGAAATGCAATGTGTCAAGGCCAGGCAATAAAGAAGAAAAAAAAGGAACAGGTGGCAACACGACAGGCATTCACTCAAATGCGGCCATCACTACAGCCTCGTGGGTCAAGTACGAGCTGCATCCATCGCTGTGCCGAAGAGGAGGGCGGCGATTCTCCCCCCTTTGCGTCTAGGCGAGGACTGGGTGCGCTAAGCGTGAGACAACGGACGGCGGCTGCGCGGCGTCGCCGACCAGTGTGTTCGGTCTTGACCCAGATATGCCCGCCCGCCTGACGCGGTGTCACAGCAGCCGCGTGCCCGCGAGCGTGTGCCGCCGCCTGAGCAGGACTGTCCCGTGGTCTAGGCGTTGTACTGCTGAGCAGGAGGTCGCGAAATCGAATCCCAGCTTCAGAGCAGCCGGCTACGCTTCGATCCCGTCTTCGATGCACGCTGAAAATCCCCATGTGGTCGCAACCTTCGACTGCGGCGCCGCATTATCTACCCCCCCCCCCTTTTTTTTTTTTTTGTCAGACCCTTCTCATAGCCTCGCAGTGCAGTCCGGTGTGTCCAGTCTCTGCGTCTTGCGTTAGCAGATATGCTACACTACGCTAGTGAGCATTTCGCCGTGTGTCAGTTTGGCCCCAAGTGCGCATGCACGAAACCACAGCTGCATTGCCACATGCGGCGCCCGGACAAAGAACGTCTTGCTAGAGACGCCAACATGCAGAGCAGCTGAGACGCCAGAACAAAGAGAAGAACGCCTTGCCAAACGGAGCCGCCAAGATGCAGAGCGCAATAATAATAATAATAATAATAATAATAATAATAATAATAATAATAATAATAATAATAATAATAATAATAATAATAATAATAATAATAATAATAATAATAATAATAATAATAATAATAATAATCAACAAATCAATCAATCTTCATTTTAATGTGCGCAGGAACAACCATGCGGTCTTCGTGCTGCAGCACAAAAAAAAATGAAAATGCGCACACAAGTTTTACAAACACAGATAGAACACAAAAGAAGAAGAAAATAACATGAAATGAAACTAAGACGAAAAATGTCACGGAAAGAAAGAAAACAATGAGTAGGAGGTAGCATAATAATAATCATCATAATCATCATCATAATCATCAGCTTGACTATACCCACTGCAGGGCGAAGGCCTCGTGCTAGCTCCATCCACTTGACTCCTGCGAACTTCTTAATCTCATCCGCCCACCTAACTTTCTGACCTCCCCCCCCCCCCCCCCCCCCCCCTGCTACGCTTTCCTTCCCTTGCAATCCAGTTTGTTACCCTAAGCGACCATCGGTTATCCTCTCTTCGCACTACATGTCGTGCCCATGTCCATTTCTTCTTCTTAATTTCCACTAGAATGTCGGTAACTTGAATTATTTCTCTGACCCACTCTGGCACGCTTCCTATCTTTTAATGTTACCCCTATCATTTTTCGCTCAATAGCCCTCTTCGTTGTCCTCAGGTTAAGTAGAACCCTCTTGGTTTGCCTCCACGTTTCAGCCCCATAGGTGAGTACAGGTAAGATGCAACTGTTGTATACTTTCCTCTTGAGCGATACCGGTAAGCAGCTAGTCATAATCTGCGAGTGCTTGCCAAATGCGCTCCATCCCAATCTTATTCTTCTTGTTATTTCCTTTTCATGGTCCGGATCTGGGGTTACTACCTGTCCTAAGTAGACATTATTCGCCTACTTCCAGTACTTCGCTATCTAATGTAAACTGCTGTTCCTTCCCGAGGCTGTTGAACATTACCTTAGTCTTCTGCATATTGATTTTCAAGCCTACCTTTCTACGTTTCCTATCTAGGTCATCAGTTATTATTTGTGTTAATCCCCTGAGTTGCTTAGCAAGGCAGTGTCATCAGCGAATCGCAGATTACTGAGGTATTCTCCATCTACCCTTATCCCTAACTGCTCCCATTCCAAGTCTCTGAATACTTCCTCTAAGCAAGCCGTGAATAGTACTGGGGAGATTGTGTCTCTTTGCCAGCACCTTTCTTATGGGAATTTTGTTACTTTCTTTATGCAGAACTATGGTTGCTGTGCAGCCACTATATATGTCTTTCAGCACTTTCACGTACGGGTCGTCTACCCCCTGATTTCGCAATGCCTGCATCACCGCCGAGGTTTCAACTGAGTCAAATGCTTTTTCGTAATCAATGAATGCTATGTATAAGGGCTGGTTATATTCCGAGCATTTTTCTATCACCTGGTTGATGGTATGGATATGATCGCTAGTAGAGTACCGTTTCCGAAACCCTGCTTGATCCTTTGCTTGATTGCAGTCTAAGGTTGTCCTGATTCTATTAGCGATTACCTTAGTAAATACCTTATACGTAACAGACAGTAAGCTGATTGGTCTGTAGTTTTTAAGGTCCTTAGAGATAATAATAATAATCGATATTTAATAATTCTGCGCAGGAGCAATCATATGGTCTTTGTACTGCAGCACAAATAAGGAAAAAAATGCGCACGCAAGTTTTACACACACAGATAGAACACAAAAGAACATGAAATTTGGACAAAAAGAGTCACGGAGAGAATGAAACCATTGAGCAGCATGTCTTGTAGACACTGTATAAAAATTGTAGGAATTGTAGAGCATATTACACACACAAAAAAAAACAAATAAATAGAGAAAAATAAAGAACAGTAGTTGACTATAGAAATATACATAAAATAAACAACCATTCCAGGTGGTACAAGTGTGTGGTAACTAAAACACAGGCTAGAAATATAGGGAAATACAATAAAGAAATACAATTGGAAGCGGGACAGTAAGAGTCAAATATAAAGTTTAAAGTTAAAATATAAACAAACGGATAAAAAGCACTTCAAGATACAAACAGCATTGGACAGGAGAAAAAGCAAAAGTGAAGTAAATACAATATTTAGGCCAGAAAGTGGAAGTTATATGCGATAAAGTACGGTTTAGAATACAGCGCTACGAACATCCAATTTAAATGAAGAGAGCGAGTTTCGGAAGATGTCAAGGTGAAGACAAAAAGAGTTAACAACCTCTGCATTCTTCACAGATGGGAAAGGGAATGCAGAAATGGAGAAACTTGAAACGGTCATGTTCTTTCGCGAAACGCTCAGTAGCATATACTCTATAAGCTGAGGGCACATAATGTGGCCATGAAGGAGTTTGTACAGGAAAATTATATCTACTCTGACACGACGGAAGTTAAGAGAAGGAAGATGCAGTGTGGTACTCCCGATGGAGCGAGAGGAGGGAGTTTCTGAAGGAAAGCGATATCGAAATATCCGTAAAAGTTCTTGCTGTACTCTGCGGTTAGTATGAGAGGAGAAGCTGAGGGTGCGGTTAAAAGTACAGCAAGGTCATTAATTTCATCAACCCTGTCCAACAGCACAGAATTCACAGAATAAGGGTGGAGAAAGCTGTGCATTTTATGAGCAATTGAGACAACCTATAGTTTTGGAAGAATTGAGTTAGGTACGGTAAGTCCATTCTTCGCACACCAATAATAATAATAATAATAATAATAATAATAATAATAATAATAATAATAATAATAATAATAATAATAATAATAATAATAATAATAATAACAAGAATAACAAGAATAATAACAAATTGGTTCACAGGAAAGGAAAGGCGCAGTATCTGTCACGCTCTGTGGACACCTGACCTGCGCTGTAATAGAAGGGAGGAAGGTGGGAGAGAAAGAGGAGACGTAGTGCAGTGCTGCAGTGCAGAGTAATTTCGACCACCTGGGCATCTTTAACGTGCACTGACATCGCACAGCACACGGACGTCTCTCCGTTTCGCCTCCATCGAAACGTAGCCGCTGGCAGGGCATAAAAAGCGGCGCATAGCAGCAGCAGAGAGAGAATGAGCGTAAGAAGGCGAAGAGAGCAGCGAAGATGCCCGAACAGAGAGAGGAGCGGCTTGCCTAATGGTGATACCAGACTGTCGAGCGTAATAGACGGATAATAGCTGTCGAGATGGGACCTACGGAAGAGTTCAGTCAACGGTAACCAACAGAAGAGGATGTGAAAGCACGTCGTGTGACTGATCACTCCATTAGAGTTTCCGAAAGGGCATCTGTGACCCGGAAATTTGAAGCAGACTTTGTGAACAATCCCTTTGTACACATTTGTAGTGTGTGCGAGTGACTGTGGCACCAAATGGACGTGGCACCGGTTAGTAATCTAACGTATGAGACTGCGTTTAGAGACTCCGCCAAATCGAAATACCGTATAGACAGAATTGAGACCGCTGCATGATACTTCACATATCATCAGGCAGTCTCTGTCAAGCAAAATGAATAAAAGATGCGTATACCCAATGTCTCTCATTGCTAAACATACATGGTCACGACAAGTTCAGCCAGGGAATTGTCCCTCTCGCTACGTATCAGGCCGAGCTAAGTCATTGCCATTTTTTTAGACATTTTTATAGCATTCTTTCCCCGCCGACTGCCGCGCGAAAAAGGACGGCGAAGATGCGGTATCCCGATCGCGCACCAATGCCGCGCTTCCTCCCTTGAATCTTAAGCTATTTTGGGGAGGTTTCAGTTAGCGGAAATGAGCTTCTTTTAAGGCGGCAAAAACTTCTCGTTCAGCGGTGAAGGACTCGATACCACTGTGAGTGAAATGATGATTTGAACATAATGCGTAATATATAAATTATAAAATCATGCCACAGCGACACATGTGGGCAATGAACGAAGCCGCAGTGGAACGATTATTTATGACCACTGGTGGATATTTGACGTGCGTTAACATCGAACTGCACACAGGCGTGCGTGCTTGTATGCCATAAAAATACGGCCGCCGTGACCGCGGGATCGAACCCGCAACTTCGAGATTAGGAACGCCAAATGCGCCGAGCTACACCGCCGGGCCCGTTTTGTACATAATACAAATTGTCGAAGGGAAAGAAAACGATGCGCTGCCAAGTTGCTTTGTATATCTTTGTCGTTATGACGCTTACTGCAGACCTGACAGGGTGCGCCATTTTATAGGATAATTACTTAATGAATGAAGGACTAACTAACCACGGAACGAGGAGGGAGGGCTATAACAACTTTCTGCGCACCGCCAGGCCAAAATCATCGCATGTAACCTTTCTGGGGCCATAGAGCGTACAAATCGCCTCTGTGTGTGCGGCTGGGGCTGTGTAGCCATTCAGAAATAGAGAACTGCGAACGCGAACCGCACGTACCAGTCGGGAGAAAAAAAAATAAAGCTTCGTCGAAATCGCGATATCTGCCCGCCTCGACCTATGGGCATGCTGGGACGCTTTTTCTCGTCGACACCCTCCTTGCTCGCTCCATTTCGGCGCGCTATGGATGGCGATTCGCTGCGTCAGTTGGGGAGAGAGATCACGTAATAAGGTTGTCCCAGAGCATAACCGCGATCTGTCGTGCGATACGCGACTTCGGCAAATGGCCGCGCAGTCCCACGCGTGCGCGCTTGCACTCGCGAGTGTCCCAGAAAGAAAATGAAGCGTTCTTGTCACGCACGCAAGCTTTGGGGGAACAAAGCACCAAAGAGGAAATCGGGCCTCTTATTGATGAGGAGCGTCCCCTGCTGTTCGCCCGAATTCACGCAGGGCGCACTTCTCTGTTCGTTGGAAATAAGCAACGTTGCCTTAAAAAAGAGGAACGTGTGAAGAGTCTGGTACGGGCCTCACAACAAGCTTGTATTTTGGATAAAGTCGGCGTCTGCGATGACAACCTCCTCTGCGTGAGTTGGTGACTGGGCTTTGAACATAAGGCCGTCTATACTCTTGCCCTCGCGGATGACCGCGGACATGTACCAACCACCAACTGGGGTTCGGGCCGGCCGACTTCACTCGGGCTTATTACCTTTAAGAAAATATGCGAGTATCACAAATCCACGCACCAAACTCTCCCCGCCCCGCAGAGGGCCGGGAGGCTAACGAGCGGGTACTCCTGCGCCTGGTGATGTGCATACTCGGCAACCATAAAACATGTTGATCCCCAATTCAACGGACGATGCTCGTACTGTGGGGAGGTGTGCGACACCTCCCCACAGTATATATATATATATATATATATATATATATATATATATATATATATATATATGGGCATCCCACAAAGCAATTGCAAGGGTTTGACGTCATTACAACAACATCTCCATCATATTAAATGTTTTCACCACCACCCACAACCTTGTATACGTTGCCCTATTAGCAGTGCACTTGTTGCGAGTAAACCCACAGATGTATACGAACGGGAAATCAGCCGTTTTTTCTCGCGATGATTTGCGAGAAACAAGGAAGAACAGTTCTGGTCACAAGCTTCAGTTATGCAGTCTTGACTTCCCACCCCTTCTTGCCTACCTCTTCTAGTTACTTCAATCTAGTGGGCCGGATCTGCGATTACTTCCTGTGCTAAGCAGACGTATTAACCCTTACAAAAAGTGTGTGCGAGGATGATGTTGCGTAGCTTTTGTAGCGCGCGCGCGCGCACACACATACACACACACACATTGTGCGTGTCCTGTATCTTTCCCGCCCTTTATACCTTAACCTGCCAATCTCTTGCGAGCATGTTCAGTATTGGTTAAGTTTTCTATATATTCATTTTAGACCTACTGCCCTGCTTTGCCTGTCTAGGTCGTTAATCACCCATTGCGATTCGTATCCTGAGTTACATAGCGTCGCGATGCCATAAGCAAATCACAGATTACTGAGCATTAACGCTTAATCCCTGTTAGACCTCTGGATACTTCCTGTAAGCCAGCAGTGAGTACTACTGGTGAGGTCGTACCTTCCTGCCTGCATTCTGCAAGCCAGAGACGTGCTCGCATTTTTTAGTTTTAAGATCGCTAAAAACGCCCTGGAGACGGGCACTGTGCACGCAGTTCCGCTTGCACGGTGGACTTCTGTAAACACAGGCCTCTGATCTCCCATTTTTCATCGGTTCTTTGTTTTCCACAAATACAAAGTGTTTAGCTAATGCTGGTGCTCGCCTTTAGTGAAACAACAGGAATCTATTCTGTAATCAAGGAAACTTGTTTTTGCGACCAGCCTGATCTCTTATTGCCGTCATTTTGGCTCATAATTTGTAAAAATCGCCACGATAGCCTCAAACGCGTCGCTATGAAACTGCGCGCTTCCGCAAGGCGGGCCTCGATCCTTCGTGCGCGGACAAGTAAATCTGTGCCGGCCAAGATGCAGCAGCAAGGTGGTAAAACGCGGAGGCGCGCCTGTCGCCATATCGTGCGACTGCCAACAATACACGCACAAAAAGACGCACGAATTTAACGTTTTGCCGCTTCAGAAAGCACCACAATGTGTTCGAAGAGAAGATTTTTGTATCTATAAAAGCTCCTCGAACTTTGAACATTTGCTGCACTTCTGTTTAGTTCTCAGGTACTAGCGTTCGCCACCGTGCCTGTTAAAAGTAACGTGATATGATAACTTTATCACGTAGTGATGACGGCAGGCGGCCAAAGTGCGGAGACAACAAGGCTTTCATCGAACTGGAAAACTGTCTAGTGTGCGGCTCACAAAGAAATGACTTTGTCAGCGTCATCATCGCCGATTTCGGTTGCCCTCACTTTTTGTGTTGTTTCTGTGATGTTGTATACGTTAGCATGTCCTGTATTTAGCCCGCGTAAATGAGCAGTAGTTGTCAGTGCCAAGAGGCGTTACCATAACGGCTGCCACCGCGATTAGTAAAAATTCCGAGAGGGTAATCGTATACATTGCACCGTGGGGCGCGTGGGCTGTGTATTAGCTCATAGCTTTTTCATTCGTAAGGCGACTGTCGCTGTCGCTATCGCTTGCTGGCAGCGCCTCGGATTTGCGTCGCGCCCAGCTCGAGCCGCGTGGCGAGACAGTCAAAGATGAAGGAGCGCGGAGTGACATACGCTGTCTCTCCCTCCGTCTTTCTCTCTCTCTCTTTCTCTCTCTGGCGAACGTGCTCCTCTGCGTCCGCATTCCAGAGCCGTTCAAAAATAAACCGCTAGCCTAGCCGTGGAAGGCCCGTCGCCGCTGCCATTGCTTGGCCAAGGTCAGAGAGGCGTGTTTTACTAGCCCGAAAATAAATAAAAAAAAAAGGTAAAGGAAAGAAATTCCCCCAATGCAAGAAGAAACCGAAACGACAAAAGGAAAAATAAAAAAAAAAATAAAAGGACCTCCGCTTCTGTGAGCGTGTGCGTGCGAGAACGCGCATTTTCTGACCCACAGAAGGAGCTAGCAAGAGAGGAACAAAATAAAAAAAAAAGAACAAAAAACGGTTGTAAAACTAAAATGAAAGGAAGGGGACGATACGCCAAAGCCCGGGCACACAGGTTCTCCACCCTTCACTTGACACAGCTCTCTGCGCTTGTCTTTCCCTTTCTCTTTTCACACTTCTCTCTCTTTGCCAACCCCCCTCTGTGCTCGAAATAGCAGCGCTTTTTCAGAGCGGGATGTTGTTAAATTGTTCGGTTGTTACGAGAAGCCCGAGCATGGAAGCGGCTTCGATCGGAAATAATATTTCGATTGTGCGCGTTGTGGTCCAGCGCTGTACGTGGGCACGCCGAAGTTCACGCCGTGCAAGCTCGCCTCATGCTCAGCGTAGTGAGGTCAAATTTAAGTCACGATGCATTTTGTTTCTTTCGTGAGGGAATTAGATTATTGCTGCGTCAGAAATGCTTTCTTCGTCGCAGGCTGCCTACGCGAGAAATCGGAATCTCGCATGTAGCTTTGTACATGCTGTCTATCCCAAATCTCTTGTATACCGTTTGGCTGCGAAGGTGTTTAGCAGAATTAGGGAGGCCTGTCCCTCCATTAATGGATTGCGTAGAGTTCGTTAACGCAGCCGCTGACAACAATCGCTCAGCATGTTTGTTTGTTTCTTTTTTATCGAGGGGGGAGGGGAGCGGAAACGAGGGAGAGAGCTTTCACTTCTGTCACTCGGACAAAAGCAAAAGATGCAGGCTGCGTAGAAAGATAACTTGTCAGTTAACTCAAGAAAGCTTTCGTAGCGTGTGTGGAGAGAGAGAGAGAGACGTACGTCGATAAGGCCTACCAATAGACCAACACTATGTTTTCAAAACACAGTAGGCCTTCGCCGACGGCCTAAAGCCGAATGGGGGGCAAACTCAACACCTCCAGTCGACCGGGTGCCGGCGACAGCAGCGCCACCACATATTGTTTGCGTTGCAGATCGGTGCGCAGATGAGCGCTGGTCCATAGAGTAACATAACCGACAAGAGGAGGCACTCGGTCCCGTTCGGGGCCTAGCTCGCGATTCTGACTCCGCCAGATGGCGTTGCACCTACAAAAAAAAATACAAAGAAAAAGAGAGAGAGAGAGAGAGAGAGAGAGGAAAAAAAACTAGAAAAAGGCGAAAAAGAAATATTTCTAAAAGCACATCTACAGGAATAGATGAAATTCCGATCACGCTAATTAATGAACATGGTCCAAGAAATAAGGAAACGTTGTTAAAAGCTTTAGAAACAGTCATAACGTCTAAGCAAATTCTGGACAGGACAGCTGGCGACAGAGTAAAATGAATTTGACTTATAAAGGAAAAGGGGATAGGATGCACATAAAATAATGCGGCCGATTACCATAACATCTGTTATATATAGGTTGGCCATTCAGGCGGTGAAATTAAAGATTCAATCGTGGGCATAAAGTACCAAAATACTCGGAGAACTTCAGAACGGCTTTAGAAATGGCAGGCGCTTATGATAGCCTGTTCGTGCTTACCTAATGCATCGAAATATCTAGAGTGGAAAATAGGCCTTTGTATTTAGACTTCCAGGACATAAGCGGGGCAATGTAACAGGAAACTTCTGTGGAACACAATGAAAGAACAAGGTATCGATCATGAGATAACAGATTTCCTACAGGAAATGTACTGGGATAACAAATTAGAAATTACGTGGGAAGGGATAAGAAGTACAAAAACTGTCAAGGTATGCAAAGGATTAAGACAAGGTTGTCCTCTATCTCCGCTGCTGTTCATGCTTTATATGATAAATATGGAACGGAGGATACAAGAAAGTAACCTATAGTGTTTTAACCTGTCATATAGGTTAGGCGGAAAGGTCGTAGAGCAGCGCCTTCCCGGTTTAATGTAAGCAGACGATATTGTGCTGTTAGAAGATAGACAGGAAGACTTGCAAACTCTAGTAAAGTCACTGCGGAGACGAAGGGAACGCTCTAGGCTTCAGTTTTAGCGCAGTTAAGTCGGGTCTGATGATTTTCAACGGCTCAACTGATCAAGGTCTTATAATGCAAGGCCATGAAATACCCAGAGTGGCAGAATATAAATATCTAGGGGTATGGGTAAATTAAGGATTGGCATACATAGAAAAGCATGAGCAATCATTTAAGGGAAAAGGGCGAAATGTCGGGATAATGAAGCATAGGGCATTGTGGGGATACAACAGATATCAGGTGTTGAGGGGTATTTGGAAAGGAATTATGGTGCCCGGGCTTACTTTCGGAAATGCGGTTTCGTGCCTAACATCAGAGGTACTGCCGACATTAAAAATAAATCAGCGAGCCCTCGGACGATTAGAACTGGTTGCCCACGGCAAAACCACAAATGAGGCGCTACAGGGAGATATGGGCTGGGCATCTTTCGAAGTACGGGAAGCTCAGAGTAAAATATTTATGAGGAACGCCTGAGGAAATTGGACAGTAACAGATGGGTGGTTAATAGTATTTAAATACCTAAACCTAAAAAGCATTGACTCACAATGGAGGAAAAGGACTACGAAACTAACCAGTAAGTGTGCTGATCTCAAGGACGAAGAATTAAAGAGCGTTAAGCAACAGGCGAAAAACACAGAAGGTAAAACTTGGATAAATTCTATGGAAAAGAAACACAGTGTGGAATCACACCGAAAGTGGAAAAGGCAGATCAGGAAGGAAGCTTTCCGTGATAACTCAAGAGGCAGCGCCCTACTTTTTGAAGCTAGATTAGGGTGCCTTAGAACACGCAGCTACAAAATTTAACGAAGTCGACACGTGTGCTGTATGCGGTAAATCCATAGAAACAATTGAACATCTTATACTCGAATTTGATGGTATCTATTCGTAAGTCGATGCAGGTGCAGTCACTCTTATTGAGGCCCTGGGGTTTAGAGATACCTGTGGCCGGCTGAATGAACCTGCGGTGGAAGCTAATAAAAAACGATTGGAAGATTGGTGGCTTAAAAGCAGAAAAGTAACATAATGTTAGTATTTTAGAAACAAAAATAAATAAATAGAATGATGATATAGTTAACCGATCTAAAACAATAATTAAGATATAAGGAGAACAACGAGCGTTATAGCAGCTGCTACCACCCCGTTTCAAAGGGGCGCTCCTATATTCCATTCATCCATCCATCTAATAAAAGGTTAAAGCTTAAGTACCCTGAAGGAAAAACAGACTATATTGAGTGGTAGAAATAACGAAATACGGTTTATCTGGTTGCTATAGCCAAGGTAAGAATACGTGCACAATATATTAGCAGTCACGGCTAGGTTGGAATTCGCAGCCGCTGCCTGATTGAAAGGGTATAATAGCCTCATCCATCTATCGATTTAATTCAGCGTTGTAGGCGTCACCAAAAAAGAAGTAATTAAATACGTTGCTCGTTACATTAAAGAAAAAAATTGCAGCCGATTTGCATAGTTAATCAAATGCTAAGTAGGTGCGTAGCACTGCTTATCCCTGCTATATTTTTGATGCATTTTACACTTTGCTATGCTTCGCTTTGTATGAGCACGCTCGGCACGTTTACTCATTCTTTGTGATTCTAGGTTCTTGTGCCGTTTAGCTGGTCACAACAGAATCAGTAGAGTCGCGTTCCCGCTGTCTTCGTAACCGTTGTACTTCAGCACGTCGAGCACGGCAAACCTGCCCCGCAGTGCCAGAAGGTGCACGGCTTCATCCATTGCGACGCGAAGCAAACGCGCGGCGCAGCCGCGTCGTCAGCTTTCCTCACACCATGTTCAATGGTTCTTAATACAAATAAACGAAAATAGGCACGATGTATTGCATCCCTCTTTGCAAGGTACAGCTCTGAGCCTGAAAGGTCTGGGGTGGGATCAAAGGGGGAGAGAAAGAGATATTGGAATGGAGTGTAGAGAATGAGCAAAACAGATGCTCCAGAGTTTTTGCACATTCCGAGCATGAAAGAAGGTCTCCAGGATGAAGAAAGGCAATCCAACAGCAGGTAAATGCGCTTGAAGGAGATAAGCACAAGCTGCTTCATGACGCGGCGAGAAGCTTGGAGCCGGGAGCACCGCGCGTGCACATCTGCTGGCCGTGAAGGCTTAGTAGTGACTCATGCGAGGGGAGAGATGCCGAAGTTGAGGACGCACGAGCGACACGCTCAGTCCGGAGTTACACACGCTCGTACACTATCCTGTGAAGGCCGCAGCCCCACTCTCTCACTGGTTGGATCTGTGCGGCCGCTCCCTCACTGTTAAGTCGCGTAGGGCGTCGCCACCTTCTTTCCGTTCAAGTTCACGGCGAGACGGACAGAGAGAGAAAGACCGGATTCTACTGCAGCTGCGCGGCCGCTCCGCCTCCTCAATGCCGAGCCGCGCGACACCAATTTCTCTTTCTCCACTTCAATGGATGGATGGAAAAACTTTATTTTCGTCTTATTTTCGTCAGAGAGCATGTGTGGACGATTCCGTGTTAGATGGCCATCAGTCCATGGCTGGCTCCACTTGAAGTTCACGAGGAGAGAAAGAGAGTGAGAGGCTTCGGACAGACATCGGCGAAATCCGTGATTGCGGCTGGCAGCTGTCCTGCCAGAAATTTTCTGTACAGCTGTTTTCTGTTTTTAACGTTTTTGTGATTTTACAATTTTTTTTTTGTTTACAACTGATGGAATTTTTTTGTAAATTCACAAAAATTTTCTGTGATACGGTGTTTTCTGTTTTATATTTTTTTGCCTTCTGTCGCAGTTAAAATCATGATGCTAATATATCGTTTTTTCTTGTCTTTTATTTCACATTCTTTTCTGTCCCCAACCACAATAAAATTGCGCCAAGCGGCAATGTCTTCAATGAACAGCATCTGACGAATCCACCCATACTCGATGGCACCTATTAAGTTGACTGCGCAGTAGCCGTTGTATAGTCACCCATAAGCGGCAAGTGGAAAATGCATATCAGATACCACTGTGGTAGGAAGCCAACCAACAACGGACCTCAATATGGCGCCACTGGTTATCTTCTTTCGAATCGAAATTGTTACGCAGCCAATCATCGGACAGCGCCTTCGGGGTTGCCATACGATTTCACTTTCCATTCAGACTTTACCTACTATTCAAGTAAAGGTCACATTGCGGTAGAAAATAGAACAGATGACAAAACTATATCGAATTGTTCGCCTTCCAATCAAGGTTTCGGCTGGAAAACAGAAAATTACTGTTGTTTTTTTCGTGAACGTGTTTCGGTCAATGAAGTAGAACAGATATTCTCTGTACGTGGACAGAACTTTTCTTTAAAAATACCTGTAATCTCACACAAATGTTTTGCAGTGTACGCATGCGAAAAAAACTGAAACCAAAAGTAAAAGTTTCACCCACGATTTGGTATTTTGAAGCGCCCTTCTGTGAGGCTGGCGTGTTTCGCTGACTTCGCTAGGTGAAACCCAAAGTCGGCCGCTGAGGACCTATGGGAGTGTCCCCTCTTGTCCGTCAGCTTACTTTATGGCTGGTCTCCCACAGTGCAAAAGGGTCACAGAAGTCTGCTCTGTCCCACTTGCAGTGGGAACGCGGCGCAGTGCAGCCGCCACGGCCGCAGTGTACACGGAGGCTGAACATGACGAGGGCATATAGAAGAACCCCAGTTGGAGAAGAATAATCTGCAGCCCTTAAATTTCATTTTTGATTTCGTGTTGTATCTTCTGTAATGATGCGTAAGACACCGCGTACACGATTCGCGTCACGATATTTGCCTACGGCCGATGAATTATTTATAATCGAATTTCTTATCTCACCAGTTTCGATTTCGGTTTCAACAGTCGAGCGATGACTGCGACGTCAAAGTCAAGTCTAGGTCACGTGAAGGATGAATAAAACAGGGATATAATATTTCTTGCGTCGTCTTAATTCACCAAAAACACTAAAGCCAGCCTGCCTCAAGGACAAGAATCACAAAAAATAAAGAGTCAGGGTGCTGTGTTTTTTTCATGCCACGCTTGACCTAGACTTGATTGTGACGTCACAGCCATCTCTCGGCTGCTGAAACCGAAACCGAAACTGGCGAGAAAAGAAAATTCAATTAGAACTCACTTAGCGGTCTTAGGCAAAAACCGTGTGGTGACCCTTTATACGGGAATGTCTTACGCATCATTAACAAAAAGAAAAATGCCAACAAAATTTGCATCTATAGTCATTTAACTGTAAAGCGCATTTTCTCTCTTCCCTCATTACCATTATGTTACACCGTTTAGAGTTACTGCAATATAAGATGGTCGTAGACATATAAGAGCAGAAAAAGTCATGGCTAAGCGTATGTGCTTAACAGTACCTGTACGCTCGTGTCCATCCTGTTTTCGTATATGGTAAGCTATAGGTATACCGCATCTGGGAACAACAATATTGAACAACTTAGTCCAAACTCAAACTCTTCTCCTTATTTCCTCCTTCGCTCCCTCTTTCACGGTACAGTTCAGATGTCAGCTGAGAGTGCCAAAATCAGTACACTTTTCTTTTTTGCATAAAGCGTTCGTAATGTTGGATGGGGGTTTATTCGAGGTACTGGGACTCGCTCTAGAAGCACGGCATGAACAGTCCGCGTGCAAGCAGGTCCAGCGCACACACCGATGGCGATGTCACTGTAGACAGCGCACGGAATTTTCTTCTTCACCTTTGCACGTGTACATCTTCATCTTTACAAGAGCCCCCGCGGAGAAAAGGAGCCATCCTGGCGACTTACGGCGTAGACATTATGGCAGGGTCGTAGTATTGCTTAAGTTGGCAGTTTCGCGGTCGCGTCGGCGGAGATCAGGTGAGGGCGTCAGAGTCCGCACAGGAGAGATGCGCTCCAGTACACGATGGGGGCCGTGATACCTGAAAATAAATTTAAAGGATAGTCCGGGAGTACCTGATGGAATCCAGAGCCACACAAAACTGCCAGAAGAGAATTGCGGGGTCATATGATGGTTGTCGTGGTGGGATTTCCGATGGGACTGGGTTTTCGTTGTGAGAGACCGGTCAATTTGGCGACACTCCTCTGCTTCTCGGGCAGCTTCAGAAGCAGGGGTATACTGAGATGCGTCTGGTTGGTACGGAAGAATGGTATCTGATGGAGCAGAAGGGTGACGACCGTAAAGAAGATAGAACGGAGAAGGGCATCGGCGCCTTGATGCTTGCGGCCAGAGCGGTAGACTGCGTTGACATCAAATTCCTGTAGACGAAGATCTCACCTGGCAGGGCGGCCAGATGGGTCTTTCAAGGAGGAAAGCCAGCACAGCGCATGGTGGTCCGTCACAACTTCGAAAAGGCGGCCATAGAGGTAAGGGCGGAATTTGGTCACTCTTTTCGAGTTACCGAGTAATTTGACTCCGCCTTCCTGAGCGTTTGGCTTGCATAGGCGACGACGTATTCAGCAAATCCATATTTCCGCTGAGAGAGTACAGCGCCGAGACCGACACCACTGGATTCGGTGTGTACTTCAGTAGGGGCCGTCGGGTCGAAGTGACGCAGGACAGGTTGTGTCGTGATGATGCGGCGCAACGTATTGAAGACATCGTCGCATGACGGTGACCAGAGTGAAAAGTCGGAAGTGCCCGACAGAAGCTGTGTCAAAGCGGCAGCAATGGAGGCGAAGTTTCGAATGAACCGACGAAAGTAGGAGCACAATCTTCGGAAGCTGCGCAGGTCTTTGATGGACCTCGGCTTGGGAAAGGCAGCCACAGCATGAAGTTTAGCCAGGTCTGGAGAAACCTCTTTCATGGAGACAACATGTCCTAAATTGGTGAGTTGTCGGGCGGCTAAACGACACTTCTTTAAGTTGAGCTGCAAGCCGGCACTCGAAAGGCAGGTCAAGACGTGCTTCAGGCGGTAGAGATGAGTGTCGAGGTCAGGAGAAAAGACGATAATGCCGTCGAGATAGCAGAGGCAGGTCTTCAGTTTCAGTCTACGTAAAATGATGTCCATCATTCTCTCAAATGTCGCAGGAGCATTGCAGAGGCCGAAAGGCATAACAGTAAATTCGTACAAGCCGTCAGGAGTAACAAAAGCGGTTTTAGAGCGGTGGGCCGCTTCCATCGGGACCTGCCAGTACCCGGAACGTAAATCTAGGGAGGAAAATAATTCAGCCCTTCGCAAACAGTTCAGTGCGTCGTCTATGTGCAGAAAGGAATAGACGCCTTTCTTCGTAATCTTATTAAATCGACGGTAATCTACACAGAAGCGGATGGAACCATCCTACTTTTTAACGAGCACAACAGGTGAAGTCCAAGGGCATGTTTGAGGGCTGAATGACGCCGTTCTGGAGCATCTGGTCTACTTGATCTTCAATAATCTGGCGCTCTGTTGCAGAGACACAGTAGGGCCTCTGTAGCAGTGGTGCGTGGTCTCCAATGTCGATGAAGTGACAGTTGAACTTTGGCCCTGGGAATTTTGATGGTAGTCGAAAGAGGAGCTGAACTGTTGAAAGAGGGTAAGAAGTTGCGCACGCTGAAGTGCAGGAAGACTGCGTCGATAGAGTAGCGGCACAGGTCTGTGAAAGAGGGAGCTGGTGCAGAAAGTGAAGGGCTGAGCGCAGTCATGGCGCGGCGCGGCGCGTCGTCAGTCTCTTCATGGAGAAGAGATTCGATGCGTTGTAGGCTCCTGAGACATTCACCGTGGCTCAAAGCAGTGGAGTAGTTAAAGGGTGTATAGACCCAGAGCGCAAAGAAGCCAGCGAAAATAGTGAATATAGCATAGGCCAACGGAAGGCACTTTCGGCGCAGAAATGTATGTGCCGGCGTGAAGAGGACATTTTAGTCGCACACAGATTCACAAGGTATAATTACAAGCAGGGAAGAAGAGGGAGGAATGTCGATGTCTTCGGCGACGAGGGCTTTAGCGCATAGACTAGAAGTAGCGCTGTCTGACACGGGCTCTGGCAGCACAGAAAATCCGACTTCAGCGCAAGCACAATCGATTATATCGGCATGACGCGCGACAGGAAATGCCAGCCTAAAATTACAGTATGTGATCAACTTGGCAGCACGACGAACTCAACTGTATAAAGGCAATTCTGGATCACTACTCGAGCGGTGCACGCTGCTAAAGGCTTGATTTGCTGAGCGCTGGCCGTTCGCAACGAAAGTCCTGCAATTGGCGTCTTCACTTTCTTTAAAGAGCTACAAAGTTTTGCGTCCATTACCGAAATCGCAGCACCAGTGTCAATTAGGGCCATGACAGCAACACCCTCGACGAAAACCTCAATAAGGTCGGCTGGCGGTAGATGAGGACTTGGAAAGTTCGACTGCTTTGCAGTTCTCGCCTCAGGAACTGCGACCTCGTTTTCCTCACGTGAAGCGTTTGGTCGACGTCGCATCGGAGAGAGTGAGCGGCGTCGCGGCGACGGCGAACGGCGGTCGCACATGGCAGAGCGGTCTGGGGAAAAATGACGGCTTGCTGGAGGCTCAGTAGGCGCGGAATACTGAGGCATCGAAGACCAGTACCCAGGACCTTGGGTAGGTGGTACTGATCACGGGAGACGGTTTCAGCAATAGCAGGGAGTATGTCCAGCCAGCCCACAAGTATAGCAAATTGGCCGGTTATCTGTCATGCGCCAGGAATTGTGTGGTCTTGGAGCCGGTCGAATGTAAGATGAGGGCTTATTCGATGTACTGGGACTCGCTCTAGAAGCATGGCAGGAACAGTCCGCGTACAAGCAGGTCTATTTTGGATTGAATTGGTACTGAGGCTTCCCTTTTTTACCAGGTGGACCAGAAAGGTCCTAGCCAAGTATATCCCTACTGTGACGGAGTCTGTACCGCTGCGGCGCAACACCACCAACATTATTTATCTAGTCAGCCTTATCCAGTTCTCAAAGCATCGTTTTGTTGTCTCCACAGCCACAGCCCTCTCAACCCGCTGTGTCGCATCACTGTCCACCGCAGCGTCTCCTTGCGGCTGTCCAGACGTGAACCCCAGCACCTGAGGCAAAGTCGATTCACTAGGCTGGCATGGCAGGAGCACTTAGCAAGTCAACACAATATGTTCGATCGTCTCTGTCTCCCGCCCGCACACCGCACACAAGACATCAGAAATTGTCCTTGCCCTCAATCCGCGAGTGCCATTTCTTCGTGCGCAGCACCCCCGCACGGGCCTCAAAAAGCAGGGTACTCCCCAGGGAGTTGTCGTAGAACCGCTCCTGAGTGATGTCGCTCTTGTGCGTGGAGTATACTATACTAAGAGCCGGCTTGGCCGCTGCACCAGTTCGCCACCGCCTGGTCTCCGCCGTTGCCTCGTGTTCACGCACCTCAGTAGTCGAGCAGTTGTCTTTAGGGTTTGTCATGGTTGGCAGTGGTGCCTCATACTTTGCACTCAGTTCACGTACCCTCCTCTTCCAGCGCGTGCACACTCCGCAGTACAAAGGGCAGCATTGTACTCGATGAACCCAGTGGTCCTCTCCCAGAGTCGACGAGCGCATTTCAAAACTAATCTTAGCCACTGCCTCCCGGGCCTCGAAGGAGTACCACCCGATATCCCTCTGCACCCCCCTGTTGGGGGATGAACGATGGACACCCAGTGCCTGTCTTCCCACCTCTCTCTGTCTTCACTTCATAAATTCCTGCGTCGCGCGAACGTGTACACATTACTGCATTTGCATATGCCAGCCCTGGCAACATCGCCGCCCTCCATATGGTGCCTAGAACCTCTATTATATTTAACGACCACAACGACTTGGCTCTGAGGATAATTCTGGCTGCGCCTTCGCGCGGAGGCTGTTCTCGTAGTCTACCAGGTAGGCACGCTGCGTCATGAGGTCTATCCCGAGGTACCTGTAGGTTGAAGCCCACGGGATTTCGCACCCTTGTAGCAGTAGTCTCGGTTCCGCAGCTGTCCTGGCATGAGACCAGCACAGTACTGCACTCTTCCTCGGACTGAACTGTAGACCCAACTGCTCCGCATGCGCGGTACAGATATCTAGCAACTTTTGCAGGCCTGCCTCTGAGCCCGCCACAAGCACAATGTCGTCTGCGTACAGCAGGTCGGGTAGGATCTGTTGCACTTCCCGGCCACTGTCCATGTACGACACAAGTCAAATCCCACGCCACACCTTTCAAGTTCACCCTCAAAATCGCTCAGCAGCAGCATAAATAACAGCAGGGAAAGAGGGCATCCCTGTCGTAGACCTCGCTGCACCTCGACTGGACGAGACTGGAGGCCTTGCCACTCCACAGCTACCTTGGTGTCTGTATAGAGAGCACGTAGCCGGGCGATGACCTCTTCAGGGAGACCCCTGAGGTGCAACATCCTTCACAGGACATCATGTTCGACGCAGTATGCCTTCTCCACATCCAGGAAGGCAGCCCAGAGCTCCCTACTCTGTCCCATCGCGAGTTCGATACACTGCATCAGAATGAATAAATTGTCTTCCAATCTCCGGCCCTGACAAAAACCCTGCTGCACCTCGCCCGGCACTTTCTCTCGCTCCGCCCATGCCTGGATTCTGCGTAGGACCTGAGCAAACACCCTGTATACAATCGGGTTCACCATGATCGGTCTGTACGCCGCAGGGCTGCTACGATTGCCGGAGCCTTTGAACAGGAACAGCACTCTGCCCAATCTCAGTCCATCAGGAATTTTCACCGACTCCAAGAAGTAGCTGAAAACTCCTCGCAGTTGCTGTCTCTTTGTATGACATATCTTCTTCAGGAGCAATGCCGGGAAATCATCTATGCCCGATGCTGTACCGCGCGAAAGTTGGCCAATAATGACCTTCAGCTCCATCTCCCCGACTTGTCCCAACCACTTTTGCAGATCCGGTTGTGGCCCTGTCATTGGTAGCCCTGGCTCTAGTTCATCAAGCTGTGCGCTACCCCTCAACGACATTCTGACTCGCTCGGTCATCAGCTCTAGGCTCTCCTTTGGCGAGAGCAGCTGTAGCGACTGGGGATCCTGTAACTGCTGTTTCGGTGCTGCATGACCGTACAACCTCTTCAGGTGTTGCCAGAACATAAGTGGCGTTTTCCGCCCACTTTTCCTAAGCTCATCCAAAAACTTTCTATCCGATGTCCTAATCTCATGCTGTACAAGACTGGCTGCATTCTGCTTCTTCTCCTTATACACCTGCCACGGGCACAGAATGACTCCCTCGGGCTGTTAGTTCGCAGCGCCAGTCGATGCTGCCGGCATGCCTCCTTCCTTTCCATGATCGCCCTTCAGACCTCAGCATCCCACCAACGCTTGGGAGTATGCCTGCCACGCTTACTTCTATGCCTTCGTTTATTGTGAAGCATCGTCTGTACCCGTTCAACCAAGGCCTCATATCCTTCCGCCGGTGGCAATTCTAAGCCCTCTGCTAGGTGTTCTATGTCACTGTCAGACAGGAAAAGACGCCTGTTATCTGGTGCCGGCTGAGTACAGGTATTGCCACCAAAGTCCAGACGTATTCTGTTGTGGTCGCTTCCAAAGCTATTCTTCCCTTCTCGTCTACAACCATGCTAGACAGGAGTCCATACAGCGTCGGCGACAACAGTGCAAAGTCGATGGAGGACCTTTTGTCTCTTGAAGCCCAGGTAATCTGGCTGTCACACTTCGGCTGCAGATTTCATATAATTAAATCAAATTGGTCTGCAGCACGTAGTAATTCTCGGCCGTTCGAGTCTGTAGTTCCATCTAGCTCTTCCAGGTGCCCATTGAAGTCTCCTAAAACCAGTATATCATGGTCCTGTCAGAAGGCCTCAATGTCTTGTTTTATAGTCCCACAAAATTTCATTTTTCTCATTGGCCGTATTTCCACACCACATATAAACAACCGCCACCGCTGACCTCTTTCCCAATAGCGTTCCAGTGATCCACAAGTGTTCCTGGCATTCTGGCTTCACCCTCACCCAACCACGTCTGGGCGCAGGACAACACCAACACCTCCCTCTTTCCTTTCTCCGGTCGCCCTGTTGCATCCCTACCAGTCCATTTGAGGATGCCCTGGTGGTCCTTCTTTATATTGGAGATGCGTCTCTACTACACAGAGTATAGCTTTAAACTCTCTTCTCTGTCCAGCGCACACATCGATGGCGATATCACTGGAGACAGCGCACGGAATTTTTTTCGACAGATATATATATATCTGTCGTTTTGCCGCCCGCCAGCTCACCATTCTTGGCCACGTTGTCTCAAAGAAGGTGTATCTCCAGATCCTGCAAAACTTCGTGCCGTAGCAGCCTTTCCCAAACCGACATCCATCAAAGATCTACGTAGCTTCCTCGGGCTGTGCTCTTACTTTCGCCGCTTTATTAAAAATTTTGCTTCAATTGCTGCTCCCTTGACAGACCTGTCCGGCAGTTCCGACCTTTCGTCGTGGTCGCCATTGTGCGACGATGCCTTCAATACTTTACGCCGGATCCACACGGCACCGCCTGTCATACGTCACTTCGATCCCACAACACCTACTGAGGTCCACACGGACGCCAGTGGTATTGGTCTCGGCGCTGTGCTCGCTCAGCGCCGAGACCTATGCTAGCCTATGCTAGCCGAACACTCACGAAGGCTGAATCCAATTACTCTGTCACTGAAAAAGAGTGCTTAGCGATTATTTGGGCTCTTACTAAATTCCGCCCTTACCTCTATGGCCGCCCTTTTGACGTAGTGACGGACCACCATGCGCTTTGCTGGCTTTCCTCACTGAAAGACCCGTCCGGCAGGCTGGCAAGATGGGCTCTTCGCCTTCAGGAATATGATGTCCGCGTTGTTTACCGCTCCGGCCGCAAGCATCACGACGCCGATGCACTTTCCTGCTGCCCCCTTACAGCTGAGGTCGCGAGCCTTTCCTCTTCCGACGTTTCCCCGCCATCGCTTCACATCAATGACATGCCGTCAACGCAGCGGCAAGATCCTTGGATAAATTCTCTCCTAGATTTTATCTCCAATCCTACAGCTGCTTCTCCATCGCGTGCTCTCCGCCGCCATGCTTATCCCACTTCGCCATTCGTGATAACCTCCTCTACCGCCGCAACTACTGCGCAGATGGCCGCAAGTGGTTGCTAGTCATTCCCCGGCAGCTACGTTAGCAAATCTGTGACTATATTTCTACGCTGACCCACAATCCGGTCACGCGGGTGTCTTCAAGACATACACTCGTCTCCGGCTGCGTTACTACTGGCGGGGCATGTACACCTTCGTACTCAAGTACGTTCGCTCATGCTAACCTGTCAACGTCGCAAGCCATCTCCTCAACGTTCCGTTCCGCTGGAGAGTTGCTACCGTTACCCAACCCACCACGCCCTTTCGACCGCGTCGGCATTGATTTGTATTTGCCGCTTCCCTACACTGCAGCCGGCAACCGCTGGGCTATTGTAGCCGTTGATCATCTGACGAGGTATGCAGAAACCGCCGCACTTCCATCTGCCACAGCGTCAGAAGTAGCTTCCTTCATTTTGCAGCGATTTGTTCTTCGCCACGGCGCACCTCGAGAGCTGCTCAACGACAGAGGACTCGTTTTCTTGAGGGACGTTGTGAAAGCCTTGCTCACCAAGTGCAACATTATTCATAGAACAACCTCCGCCTATCATCCCCAGACTAATGGCCTCACTGAGCTTTTCAATCGTACCCTTGGCTACATGCTCTCTATGTATGTCTCCTCCAACCATTCAAATTGGGACCTCGTCCTTCCGTATGTCACTTACGCTTACAATACCGCAACGCAGTCTACTACTGGCTTCTCTCCTTTTTTTCTCCTCTACGGCCGTCACCCCTCTGGTATACAATCGACACCATACTCCCGTATCAGCCAGACATATCAGACTATACTCCTGCGTCTCAAGCAGCCCAGCATGCGGAAGACTGTCGACAAATTGCCCGCGCATTCACGGCTAACACCCAATACCGCCATAAATCCAACCATGACAACCAACACTCGACACCGGACTTCTCGTATGGCGCTCTTGTGTGGCTGTGGACACCTTCCAATGCTTCTGGACTGTCTTCAAAATTTCTTGCTAAATACCATGGCCCATACCGAGTTCTGGAGCGCCCCTCTCCGGTTAATTATGGGGTGGAACTTACGCCGTCTCATGATCTACGCCGGCGCGGACGCGAGATTGTTCACGTCCAGCGCTCAAACGCTATTACGACCCTGCCGTCTTGCTCACGCCGTAAGTCGCCAGGATGTCTCCTCTTCGTCTCGCGGGTAATTATGAAGAGGAAGTAGTACGCGAGGAACATTCTAGGCAGTGGCATCGTGATCGCTGTGCGTGTTGGACCTGACGGTGTTCGCTGTCGCTGGACTCGCCGCTGATCTGCCCAGTCCTGCTGATCGAGTCCTGCTGATCTGATCAATAAACCCCATCTTACAATATATATATATATAGATAGAGAGAGAGGGAGAGAGAGTAGAGCACCGGACGCGATATTCGGAGGTCGTGGGTTCGGTTCCCACCATCGGCACGTTGTTTTTTCTTTTACTTTGTATTTAATTATCATTCCCTTAAACAAGATTACATTACTAATTTCTGTGATTATCCATGTAAACATTAAAAAAAAAAGACAAAGTAACATCCCCAACGCTTTCCTTGGCCTCGCCGATTGTTGGCTTCTTTCCTTCATGTATTATAACGAGCACCCTCATTTCCCCCTATATATATATATATATATATATATATATATATATATATATATATATATATATATTTTTTTTTTTCAGGAAAAGCGACTCACTTAGGCAAAATGGCATTCGTCCGACCTAGTTGGTATGATTCTTGTTGTAAGTGCCAGCTTGAACTTTGGGACGGACACAGAACACATCGCTTAGGCACAGTATGGCTTCGCTGAACAGCTTCGAAGACATGGATGGAACGTCAGGAGCGTGCACGGTGTCCAGGGGAAAAAAATAAATCCCTGCTCCCGCTCTCCCGTGAATTGGCCGAACTGCAGCTTAGCGCGCTCTCCTCTCCTCCGCGTTTTCAAATTGGTAACATTGCCTCACGAGTCACAACCGGACCAAAAATGTTATCGTATCGATGAATATGTAGCCATTTCCGGCATGGTATATACACTGCGCCGTCTCCGTCTAGCCCAGAGAATTTCGTAAACTGCTATCGATACTTGTTAAACGTCGCTCAACATGATATTTGTAGCGCTGAAGGACGACATAGGGAGGAGAGAAGCGCAGAACGGCACTACTCTGTGTCGTCCTTTAGAACTACATATAACCTACTAACTATCAACCAAGCCCAGCTTGAGAGTTTTAAACATCGCACTCGAGTCGTAACCACGTAGCATGGCAGCTTCGGCGCCGGCTCCGAGGGAATAGATACATGACTCAAAACACGGTTGAAAACGTACACGCGTACGCAAGTTCCGCGAAGGCTACTGTAGCCGGCTTCCGTCTTTTCGCATTGGGAGAATTGTTCGGATGACTGAGTCTCCCTTGAAATGCAGCGCACGATATAAACAAAAAATAAAGAAATAAAATACTCGCGGATACCCGCAAATTAGATTCATCACGATGGAACAGAAACTCGTTTTGTCTTCCCCTGTCTGCATGTTCCTCTCGAAAGTCACAAAATCGTCCTGAGTAAAGCGTGAGGAAATATATTTCACCATTAGGACTTCCGAATGTGCTATTCTGCTCGCGGGCCGATGGCATAAAATGAGGGAGGGAGACTAAACGCAGCGTGACGAGGTTTCTGAGTGGCAAATTAATGTCGTTGTGTACCACTTTGTTTCAGTTTACATTGTGCACTGCTACTCGCGAGTGACCAGCCCTGCAACTCATGTTTTAATTGGAGTTTTTCTTCATTTACACTTTGTGGGATTCGGGCTTGCTGCGGCTGCCCTTCGCGCGGCCGCCGCCCGCTTCCCAGTTGTTCTCCCCGTTCCCTTTCTCCCGCCTGAGGCGGCGGAGAGAGGCTCGGACGACTTGTCACTGTCGTTCGGGCCACAGCTCCGCCCTGGCGTCCCAGTGGCTGTTCTCATTGGCGCCTTTTGGCGGGAAGACGGCACCGCTTCGACAGCCGCGCTCGCGCGACTGTCCGAGCGGAGCTCAGAGAGAGACTCCTCCGAGACATCGTAAGGTGCGTACGCTACTGTTCTTGTCTGCCGGCCTTTGTCCGCGCAGACCAGTGTGTACTCGAGTTCGTCTGCTCCGGGTCTTACCTGAGAGCGAAGCTCGAGCCTGTCGATCGTGATCCAACGATCCGCGACAGGCGCACCTTGCGGTGGTTGCCCAATCTCTCTCAAAGGAACCCTTTGGTTACTGCGAGAGAGAGATCACAGCACGCCCTTGCGTGCTTGCGGCGCGCACTCCGTGTCACTTCGTGCGCGCAGGGGAGCCTAGCTCCTCGCGCGCTCCCTTGACACGGTGACTGCGTATGTGTGTGTATGTGCGTTTGTATATATGTGTATGTGTGTGCGTACGTGCGTGTATGTGCGTTTGTAAATATGTGTAAATGTGTGTATGTGTGTGTGTGCCGCTGGAGGATGGCGTTTCAATAAACGTCTCCTTTGTGAACTTGGAGGTATGTGTCCTTGCAGCGAAGTGCTCTCCTCCCGGTGGAGGTTGAATGCGCGCTGCGGTGTTTCAGTGTGCGCGTGGTAACGGCTGATCGGGGCTTCGGCTCGCGCGACGCTCGAACCCGCGGTGGTTGGTGGCTTATATCCACGTAGGAAACCACAACTTTACCGGATAATAAAAGAAAGGCCGAAATGACATTCGCTCTTTTGCTTTGCTCTAAGGTTGTCTTGCAACATCCAACATACAGCTCTGAGTTGAAGAGCTTTTCTTACACGCACACATCGAAGCCATCTCGCAAAAGATGAGGAGTTTTATGGACTTCCGCAGAACTATTGCTCTCAGCGTCCATGTTTACGACCGTACAACACTTGTATGGGATGGAAATCAATGCTTTGTTTATTTTCCTGATTTCTATGCAGCAATGTTATGTTGTGTGTCCATTCTTAGTTTAGTTGCACGCCACCGGTATATACTGGAGAAAGGGGCCCTTCCGTGTAGACAGACGCTCGGAAATCGAAGGTACTAGCGAACAGGAAGCACCATGGGTGTGGAAATGAAAGTCAAGGCAACGGTACACTGCTAAGGAAGCTGAGTAAATGTTGTACTGCGACGTGAAGATATCCGCGCATGTTCCTATAGACAAAGATGAATTCCTGACGGCTCCAAAGCGTTCTTTGTCATATGCTCTTTATCTTTGCCTTTTTGTCATGCACTGCCGTCTGACATAAGAGTCAACTGCGTCGCGTTGCTGAGAATAAGTTGGGTTTGGATTCGTTGATAGTCTCGAGTTAGAGAAAGGAACGACCCATCGCACAATTTAATTCGGTCTGCTGTCTCTCTGCGTCCCCTCAAACTATCGAAGATTCGCTGATATTCTGACACTTTCGCGAGACGGCCTCGAACGACACCGCGTTTGTTTTATCCTGCGTAAACTTCTAAACTCACTGGAGTATAAAGAAATGCTGAGAGGTCGGCTTGAGCGCACGCGCGCGCGCGCGTGTGTGTGTGTGTGTGTGTGTGTGTGTGTGTGTGTGTGTGTGTGTGTGTGTGTGTGTGTGTGTGTGTGTGTGTGTGTGTGTGTGTGTGTGTGTGTGTGTGTGTGTGTGTGTGTGTGTGTGTGTGTGTGTGTGTGTGTGTGTGTGTGTGTGTGTGTGTGTGTGTGTGTGTGTGTGTGTGTGTGTGTGTGTGTGTGTGTGTGTGTAGGGGGGGTTATAACCTACACTTGGAGAAAAGAAGAGGGTGCATGGGTCACTATAACCGTCACGTTTCATGCTTTTCACCACGGTACTGCAAGAAAAAGTACATATTACCACCTCAGCGCTAAACTTTCTTCCTGATTTAAGACTCAATGCACTTTTTTTTCGACAAGCACGCGATAAGAGCGAGTCCGGCCCATGCCTGACCCAGCAGACGGAAAAACTGTCGCTCGATATGTGGACCATGCACCCAGTTTCACAGGCGAGTGGCAAACTGGATAGCGACTGCGGGATCGAATCCCGGCCTCGGCGGCCGCTTTTCGATGGAGGCGAAAAGCGAGGCGCCCGTGTGCTGTGCGATGTCAGTGCACGTTAAAGAACCCCAGGTGGTCGAAATTTCCGAAGTCCTCCACTCCGGCGTCTCTCATAGCCTGAGTCGCTTTGGGACGTTAAACCCCACGAACCAAACCAAACCAAACCTTTGACCATTTATTTATTTTTTGCAAACCGCTGCTTGTCTGTCGATCTGTGCACGCGCCGACGACGCGTTAACTCCGCCGCAGCTCGAACAGTGGCGAAAGGCGCGCATAGTGACCGCCTTCTATTTGCGGGAGGTTCTCTCGAGGATTCACAGCAAACCGCATTGCCGGACTCTCACATGGAGCTTAGTGACACAACACAGATTGGTACAGATAGCTGTACAAAAGGATCGAGAGATGATAGCATAGTGCTACCGCGAGGTGGCTCCTGGGCATGGGCAGTGCTGAGAGGAGCTGGGTCCCTATATCGTGCACTATGCTGAAAGCACGCGAGCATTCACTCAATAAATTGTGCCTAATGTCAGAATGAGCGACACTTTAGGTTTCTTGCTTTCTTCTTTTTCCTCTGGGCGAGTATATAATACACATTAGAAGTTTTCGAGTGCAAAAATAAGTAAATTGATTCTTCTCTGCAAACTTATCACCCCTTTTCAAATATAGCTACCTGTACGTGCACACTATAGTGTGGAACGCTGAATACAATACTTAAGTATATCGCGACAAGAAGTGGGGAGGTTATTAAGTCATTGTTTGCCCGAAACCACCGCGAGGGCTTGGTGTTTGTACACGATGTTCAAAGGACAAAAATATGCACTGAGCCTAAGCACTTAAAAAGTGACATAAGATACTACAGTGTGACAATAATCTTAAGTTTGCAGCACTTCCAGGCGTCTGTGATAGACCAAATGGGACGAAAACAAACCTGCTCCCCGCATCAGGTCTTCGTCTGGTGCAAATACGCCCCAATGACCGCGTATACATCTACTCAAAAATTGCAGGTAAAAACTGTTTATAGGCACAGATCAGTGTCACTGTGAACGGCGATGCCTTGACAAGAAACTCGCGTCCGAAAGGCTGGTTTTACTATGTGTGATCTGCCTCCATTCAATGGTGTCAGCCCGGTATTGTTCCTGCATGACGGAAGCAAATTTCAGTTGTGGTCGAAGAAGGGTGCAGAAATTTACTCCGGTTTAATTCGTTGCGATGTTTGTACGCTGGCACCGTCAACTGCTGTCTCAAACGATAATTTTGACGATTGCCTGCTGGCCGGGTTAAGCAAGCAGTCTAAAAAGACGTAGGGCAAAAGCCTTTCCGACTCCGCTCAAGTAGTAACGAGGAGCCTTTAAATTATACTTTAGAAGACGGAAGGGAACTTTTCCCTTTCTCTGTTTGGCCACCTGTAAACCGTGATTCTAATTAACCACTCGGGGCAACATTCCGAGGCTTCATTCCCGCGGCCAAAACGAATTTTTCGCTGGAAAGCTTTAGTGCTTCGGAGCGAGCGCAATTTTTCGTTCACGGGTGGACAGATGGTCGCGATAGCACCAAAAGTATGACTGCTGCATCAGGTACCAAAGGAGCCGACTCAAAATAGGGTCGTTTGTGGTCATTGGGCTAAGACAAGCACGGCCTGTGGACCTTGGTGCGTTTATATGCTGCGAACAACTTTGAGGAAAGAGCGGTCTACCGCCAAGCTTGCGCCGGGCTCGGTCGTCTACCTTTACCATTCTGCTCGTTAGTTGGCAATTTACCATTCTGCTCGTTGGCAACATCACCTGTTACCGTATCATTCTAAGCGAGGCACGCGTGCAATAAGCTCGTGCGCTGAAGTCTACGCAGTATTCACGTTGTTGTCAAGTGACACTCATCATTCCGCTCGGCCACCAGAGAGAAGACGATTATTGCGTCCCGAGCGTCACCGACGCCAACCGATGTTTATTTATTTAATTATTCGTTCAGGTTACCCCTAAAGGCCCTCCAAAGGAAAGTATTACATAGGGGGGGGGGGGGGGGGGGATACAGTTGTTAAAAACACGATGCAATTAGCAACAATTACAATAAGAAACATTAAATATAACATCAAAAGAGGAAATGTTTATGATGGCGTATACAGCGTCGCTGATCACTGCAGTCCGTGTGCCGTACGTGAAGAAGACCAGAACATAGCTGTTTGGGTCTCTGCGCATTTTTTCGGGCAAACAGAGGCGGCCCTTGTCAGAACGAGTCGCAGTCTGTGCATTCCTCCCTCACCCGGCGGTCGCGCGAGGCTTCATAACGACTCCCGGAGTGCGCGCACTTTTTCGCTCATGGTCTAGCGGCAGATAGTCGGAGTTTTGATCACGGATCTTTTCTCAGCACTGCCCAAAGGTGAGGAAAACCCGTCCGCGCGCCGCTGAGAACGCAACGGGGAAAAACGTCGACGACCTGCGTGGAACGTTTCAGTCTAGTTTAAGGGTCAGCCGTGTCACCAAAAGACGGGCATCTTTATAACCTTCCTTCTCCGGCGTAGCGGCCGTTGGCCGAGGCGAGATACCGTAGCAGGCCCACCTCAAAGGCTGTGCGCGGCAATGAGGAACCTTGAAGGACTCGTGTCCTGTCGCGACACCACCAATCTTCTTAAGCTCTAACGGCACAGTTCAAATGTAATGGCTTTCTTCACTTAACTTTGCAGCGATTTTTGACCTTCCAAGTCCGAAAGAGAGGAGGTTGAATAAACGTGAATCAAGAAGGACGTTTTCAATCTTCGGCCAGAATCGGATTCATCTTGAGCTGGTGCGCGTTTGAAGCCTCCATCAAGGTCCTCGTATCACTCAGCATTTATCCATGCTGAACGATCAGCCACTGACCGTGCTTCACGCATATGCAGAGATTTTGCGCACCTTTTGAATCATGGTACTGTGTAGGGATGCAGTGCTCGCTTTGTCCGGTGAACAGACCGGACAGGCCTTTAGCGCCTGGCCTTGCGCTTGAAAGAGCGTGTTACTGGGTGAACGAAAATCGTTTATCAGACTTCTGTCACGGGGAACATATGGTCCACTTTGTGCTTAAAATATAGTTAACTCCTCGTTGTGCAGATGTTTGAAGGGGTAGCACGTTTAAAATTGCCAACAGGATGAACGTGCCTAACAGCTCGACCTTTCCGCTGCGTAACAACGGAAGCCAACCGATGGTAGACGTACGCGAATCTGTCAGTCAATCAGCTGGTTTCCTGCTGAGGGGAAAACAGCGCGGTCCCATTACGGGGCCTTCCGCGCTCGGCGTCCGTTAGGCCGCTGCCAAGAAAAACCAGGCGCTGGCCGACCGGGCCGGTCGAGAAACAGAAACCAGCCAACGCCCGACTGCTTGCAGCTGCTGTTAGGTTTTCGTGTTTTCTTCCGACCCCTCAGCGGTGGTCGTTCTAGCGAGGAGGGCCTGCGTGTAGTGGCAGAGGGTATTTCTGTTTTGCTAGAAGTCACCCGTTTGTCTGCTTCACCCACTCCCTCTCTCTGTTCTCTCGCACCGGTGCCTCTGATGCTCCGTTCACGCACCTGGTCGAAAGAGAGGTCTCGGCGTACTGAGGAGAGGAGTGGAGAGGAGGTGTGTGCGTGTGTGGACCTCACAACAACCGCACCAAATGTTGGTTGGCCGACCCCATTTCACGGGAGCGACCTTGTCTCTCGCTTCCTCTCGAAGTCGTCGGCCCAACCAGCGGCGCGCATTCGCCCAAAACTCCCGGCTGCAGCCATTCCCTCAGGGGCGCCGCCACCGCTTCCGTGCACTGAAACGGCTGCTGACCGTTTCGCGTTTCGCCCTGGAGTTTGCGAAGTGCAGTCGCTACTGGATTATCGGGATATGGCTGCCGCGTGACGCTGACTTGTGGTGACGACTGCTAGCGTCCACGCCAGTCCACGCTTTGTCTTCCGAGTGTCTCGGGATTAACGGCCGCTGCCAGCCACTTATTGGATTGGGAAACGACTTTTCGACGACTGCCCGAGCGGCGGGCGCCGCCGCCGCCGGCCCCGCTTTGTTCTATTTCTTGTGCCATGGTGCGTGCTGGTCGGCTAGGACCAGCCCATCTGCATCCCATCTGCGCTTAAATTTATGACACCGAGATTTCGCTGCTGGTTTTCTGGCTAGTGGCGCAAGGCGGGTGCCAGGGCGTTCAGTGCAGTGTTCCCGTCTGCCACGTGGTGTCCTGCACAGGGCCCGGATTGGTCTGTGCCGTCGGTGTGCGAAGGGTGACTGGCTCTGCACCGCAGCAAGCCTCAGTGTAGCGTTTTCTGGCAGCAGCGAAGTCGTTGCTGCGTATCACGCGTCGGTTGGTTGCACAGCGAAGCGAGCGCGCTACCGGAAACTGTCGTCGCTGCTTCGCGCCGGTCCATGTGTGGGCAGTGTGGGTGTGTGTGTTGTGTCGTGCATCGTCGACCAGCAGCAGTGACGTTGGGCACGTCCACGGCTCCGCAGGTCGTCGTAGCGTGAGCCAGCTGCAGCCAGCGCGTCTAGAGAGCGTCGCCCCGCGCAGCTTTCGATCTTGGCTGTGAGTCAGTTCCTTGCGTGAGGAGGCGGCGTCGCCGCGTGTAGCGTTCGTGAAAACAGGTTCGTGGGTCATTGCTTTGGCGAGCGCGTGCACGCGCGCGTCTGAACGGCTCGCGCGCTCGTGGATGGCGTAACGCTTGCTTACAGCCACGGCAGTTTGTCCTGTAAGACCGTTGACCTCGGTCGTTTTTCCTCCTCTTTTGTGCCGTGGCATGGTGCGTGTAGTAAGATGCTACGACAGTGGCATCGGGTTCAAGTGCCGCCGTAACACATTGACTTTCACGGCTAGGTTCATATTGGAGCACCTATCTTGCGCTCACGCGCATGTGATCAATGTGCTGGTTGTTCGCTAGCTTTATGGCGGAAGCAGTCCTTTCGCTAGCCTTAGGGCGGAAACAGTCCTTTGTGGCAGCGTTTGAGTGACAGAAAAACTGCGTAGGAGATACTTGTATGTTTCCGCAAAGAGGTCACATCCTTACATATCCATGGCTGCTTGGTATTCTGGGCCGCATTGCAATGTAAACGTTGTCGCAGCACCGTCATCATTAATCAAGCGCGTGTATATGGAAAATTCGGACCGTACTGCATGTTTGAGAGTGACGCTGTGTTTTGCGGAGGTATTCATGATCCTGTAGGAATGAAACGAGTGGCGCTCTGCTCTGTCGTGTCATGCCTTGCGCTGTCCTCCCGAGTAGACGAAAAAGAAGATACTTTTCCGCGTGTTCTTCCTCTTTACCATAGGCACCTATATAAAAACAAAACAAAAAAAGAAAGCTTCTTAGCCAATCCACGTTATATTCACGAAGACAAGGTTAGTAATTAACCTTTCTTTTTTTGTGCTGGTAGCTGTCTGGCTAGTAAGAGTAGCTATTACCTCTTGCTTACTGCGACCAGGGCATTTGCTGATCGAAGCCACTTACGACCGACAAAAGCGAAGACCTACTGCAGTCGTCATTACGACGCAAATTAGATCATCGCTCGAAGCGACGCCTTCTCATTCGAGGGTGTTCTGCACCACTTCTTTTGCGAAAAACAAATAAAAAACGATAACGAAGCATAGCGGAAGAGGTAATGTTTTAATTAATGTTTTGTGGCAGTTCAGGGCACTTGGACATCGCCTTGTTTTCTAAACAACAACACTGTTGGTTGCATTCACTATGATTGTTGAAACAATTAACATGCTTGCTTCAAATTAGAGATTATTAAATTTATCTCCAATGAGTGGACACTGTTTATCACTGCCCATAGCTGCTCTTTTCACTAATTTACAGTGAGAAGCTGCTATGAAAAAATGGCATGTGGGATTAATGCTCTTGCCTTGTGGCAGCTTTTGGCTGGTCATGTTGATGCATTAATTTTTATTCTGACATGTCCACAAAGAAGCATGTTGCTCCAGCTTATGAAGCAAAGTAAGCACTAGCCACACTTTTCACAAGAGGAAAGAGTATATGCTGAGTTAGTGTGCGGCAAAAACATGCACTGGCAGGCATGTTGTTGCCATACTTTGGCAGCTTATTTATTACTGCTACACGTTTGCTGCCAAAGTTTAGGCTGCTCATGCCAGTGTGACCCATTAGTGCCTTTTTCATTGATCTTGTGCAGCCAAAGATGGTGCTGACCTGCGAGGATCAGTCAGCCGTGCCAACAGCACCAGCAGCTTGAGTGGCGGATCCTGGAAGACTCCAGCGTCTCGAACCAACAGCAATGCTGGCCTCAAGGAGGACAAGAAGGAACGGAAAATTTCTGGGGTGTGTGTCTATTTCTGAAGGTGCCAAATGGGTTTTTGTCAACAAGACTGGAAAAGTAATGTGGAGCGTAACTGTTCACGGGGTGCTGGAGAGCAGACCTCTCCTCCCTTTGTTGCTTGCCAGTACATTTAAATTGCGCTCTTTTCAGCTCGTTGGCACTTGGCTTCCTGCTCTTGATTATTCAGAGCAAACCTTGTGAGCTACATTCGTGGAGTTTATTGTGTGTAGCTTATCTTCTTCTGTAGTCACTTGGAAGGCTCTGCATTCCACATCTACCAGTTCATGGCTGCTTTGAGACCGTGCACCCAAGGAAGGCATTTTCCAATGAAACATAACAGCGTTTTTATTTATGACAGTAGGCAATTTCATATGCCATGCACGATTCAGTGTACGAGAAAATATTCAATGATGAAGAGGACAAGCTGTCGGGCTAGTTGGTTTTCCATAGTTTTTGCAGCGCGTAGCCGGACAAGGACGAAGATGGAGGAACAGGTGAGATGCACAGGTGCTGAACTGCAACTTTATTTTGGTAATCAGCCAACCATGTCGTATATATATATATACCAGAGAGAAACTCCCACAAGAGGGACAAAATCTAGACACGTGACAAAAAACCGGGGCAACAAAATCAACCACGAGTATAAAAATATCGATAAATCTAAATGCCTAACACACGATTAACATGAAAAAGCGACATAACATGATAATAGTAGCCGTGGCAAAAGTGCGTGAAAAATCAACAAAAATTCCCGTCCTTAACAAGCAACAATGGCTAAAAAAAGGTGGATGCGCAGAAAACGTTTTTTATATAAGAACTTGTTTAAAAACCGCAGATAAACATATGAGGTGGACAAAAAATGAGTGAAACATGAAAAAAAAAAAGAGATGAAAATGTTCAAACAAAATTGAAAGCCAACAATTAACACTGCAAAACAAAAAACCAACAATGAATTAAACAATGTGACTGAAATGGGTATGTAGAATTAAAGAAAATGAATTAACAAGCAATGAAAGTGAAAGGTTAAAATCTAAAAGAGCGAGAAAACCAGACTGCAATTCAAAATGTATAAAATGAAGGCATATAAGGAGTGCAAATAAAATCAAAAATAAAATCAAGCACAATCAGAGAGAAAAGCAATTTCTTTGTTCGAAAGAAGAACTGAGGATGTGCTGAAGCATTCATCCTTGTGCTTAGCAATCAAAGCGGCTTCCACTATTTCACGTGTAGGCTTGTTATGGGATCTGTTTAGAATGGTTGTTTTCTGAAAGACAAGGGAGCATTTTCTATTGCGGTCGCATGTGCGAAAAAACCAGACTGCAATTCAAAATGTATAAAACGAAGGCATGTAAGGAGTGCAAATAAAATCAAGGATAAAATCAAAGATATACCTGCCAGTGCATTGTCGCACATGCGACCACAATAGAAAATGTCTGTCTTTCAGAAAACGACCATTCTAAACAGATCCCATAACAAGCTTACACGCGAAATAGTGGAAGCCGCTTTGATTGTGAAGCACAAGGATGAATGCTTCAGCACATCCTCAGTTTTCCTTTCGAACAAAGAAATTGCTTTTCTCTCTGATTTTGCTTGATTTTATCTTTGATTTTATTTGCACTCCTTACATGCCTTCGTTTTATACATTCTGAATTGCAGTCTGGTTTTTTTGCTTTTAGATTTTAACCTTTCACTTTCGTTGCTTGTTAATTCATTTTCAATTATTCTACATACCCATGTCAGTCACATTGTTTAATTCATTGTTGGTTTTTTGTTTTGCAGTGTTAATTGTTGGCTTTCAATTTTGTTCAAACATTTTCATCTCTCTCTTTTTTTTTTTCATGTTTCACTCATTTTTTGTCCATCTCATATGTTTATCTGCGGTTTTTAAACAAGTTCTTATATAAAATACGTTTTCTGCGCATTCACTTTTTTTAGCCATTGTTGCTTGTTAAGGAATGGGAATTTTTGTTGATTTTTCACGCACTTTCGCCACGGCTACTATTATCATGTTATGTCGCTTTCTCATGTTAATCGTGTATTAGGCATTTAGATTTATCTATATTTTTATACACGTGATTGATTTTGTGGCACCAGTTTTTCGCCACGTGTCTAGATTTTGTCCCTCTTGTGGGCGTTTCTCTCTGGTATATATATGACATGGTTGGCTGATTACCAAAATAAAGTTGCAGTTCAGCACCTGTGCACCTTACATGTTCCTCCGTCTTCGTCCTTGTCCGGCTACGTGCTGCAAAAACTATTCAATGATGGAGTGCTCGCTGCAGATGGCCTTTCTAAATTTTATATACTGTATTTGTTTCATCTGCGAGGTGATGTGTATGCAGTTTTGCTTTGTGCCAATGTGTCCATTCTGATCTTATCTATGTGGCACAGAGCCAAAGAGGGAGGCGTGGAGCTGTATCAGCTGATGAGCTGGTAAGTGACACCAGCGTTATCAGCAGTCAAGACAGTGGCTGGAAGGCTGGAAAATCAAAGCCAGTTCTGGGCAAGCGCACTGGCATTCTTCTCAACTCATCCAAGACGGTGAGTGATATTCACTGCTAGTGCTGAGGGCAAGATACTTAGCGTGCCTTTTGTGAGCAGTTTCTAGAGGGCAAGTCCTAGAAAATGCCTCTGAAGAAACTCTCATCTGAAATTATTTTTTTTATTTGCCATTGCTGGACCCACCCCAACACTACTGTTAGGCATTCTCATCATCCTTGTCCTTGTGGGTGTGCATAATTATGACCTACAAGACATTTACCAAAAGAGGCACAGTAAATGGCAGGTGTGTTTAATTTGATACACGGGAATAAAAGCAGCTGCAGTTTCTTGCCTGTTTTGCTGGGATGTTACCTCTTGCTTTGTTAAGACACACTCTAAAAAAAAAGAAGGCATCTCTGGAAGGGGCCTCACTGGAATCGCACAAATGTAACATAATTGCCTCACAGCTGAGGAAGACAATAGTAGGAAAGAGGGAGAGAGCCACCTAGGTGTGATTAAGAGAGAGAAATGTCTGATGTATTTCTAAAATTGTAGTCTATGAGCCAAGGGCTGGAACTTTGATATGGGGGCACTGGGTCCTGAAGACCTTGGGAGAGAAGTCACCTTTCCTAATGGTGGGGGGTAAAGATGAGTTCAACAGCAGCTGGAAATGTTCCTCATTAGTTTTCTCGGGGGAAGACTTCAGCATAGTACTATGTTTAATGAATAATTTCGGCATGGAACAGAACAATGTAACACTTTTGTGTTTTATGTGTACTGGTTGGCATCTTTATCTCTGCCCTGCCGGGTGGCGCAGTGGTTAGGGTGCTCAACTACTGTGTCCAAAGATGTGGGATCGAATCCCAGCCTCAGTGGCTGCTTTTCGGTACAGGCAAAAAGCAAGACGCCCGTGTGCTGTGCGATGTCAGTGCACATTAATGGACCCCAGGTGGTCAAAATTTCCGGAGCCCTCCTCTATGGCTTCTCTCACAGCCTGAGTCGCTTTGGGACATTAAACTTCACAAACCAACCATCTTTATCTCTAGCATTTAAGTCAACCTGTCTTTGATATAGATTTGGTGTTTTTTCTGTGCCTCATTCTGAATCTCGAGCATTGAAATTCATTTCAAAGGGTTGCATACCTCTGCTATGCAACATTGAAATAAAGAAACGACATGCAGAGTAAACATTATTACAAATTAGCAGTTGCATCAGTACATTGAGCACCTTGAGATTTTACAGGGTATTTGTCAACAAATACAAGGATGAACCTTGGTGGTTTGCACAGCTACATTTATATGCTAATTAATGTGACCCAAAGAGGACTGTGTGTCTGCAGTATAACTTGTTATTGAAAGCTGTGGGCTAATACTTTTGGTCATGAATTTTTACTTCCCTAAACAAGTATGGGGTGCAATTTACATATGGTGATGTTTTTCGTTTTCAGCCGTATATCTGTAAGTAGTAGACATTACTAAGGATGTAGATATTTGGACTTGTTTTGTGCCATTTAGGAAACTTTGAATTAAGGAACAACAGGGCTTTCAATACAAGCTTTATTTCTTGGTGGATATTGGCAAAATTCGTATTGCGGGAAGATTTTTGCATTGTGTCTGAAAAACTTTCTTTACAATTTTTTTCTTCTACATCTCATGAAAGCCTCCAGAATAGACAAAGTGTGGTTGAAGATTGCTTCAACCTTCACTGGATTTCTTACTCTATGCTACGCGTTATGACAGTGTCATGTATTCTCTTTGTCTAACATGAAATTTTCTGTTTTCATTTCTTCTGGTATGGCTGTTGTGCATGTATATACACAGCAAACAAAATATCTTTCCATAAATTTGCAATTTATCAACCGAAATAAATGATTACTATCATATTTGATGTGGTTCAGGGAATGGAAGAAAATAAACATTGTTAAAATAGACGATGCAGTAGGGACGAAACTGATTTCCCAAAGTGAGCAGCAGTCCAGAAGAGCATTAAAAAAAAAAATGCATTCAGGGTTGAGCATTAGGTTGACTGCTCCAGAGGGCACAAGTGTAGTAACTCTTGGCGCCGTTTTGACTGCGCTTTTGATGACTCCTTTCTCCACGAAGCAGACTTTTTATGTAGTACATTCTTACACAGTAGCAATAGTGCCCGAAGAGCTCACTTTTGCTTTCTTCTTTTGCACCTTTTTCTTCATACTGGTTTTATAAACTTAACACCCCACTGCAGAACAAATGGAAGAGGAAGTGCTGCTTCCAAAAATATGAAGGCAGTCACCATTAGGGTTGAAACAGTGGCAAGATATCAGGAATGAAGTGTTTAATTTCCCTGTTGATGTCCCTCAGTCTAACCAAACGGTCACTTGTAGGACAAAGAGATGCGCGCACTGACCGAGTTGCTCAACAGCTACGACCAGAATGGCATTCCCAATCAGCCAGGGCTCCTGACCTTCCGACCTTCTTCATCAGAGGAGAAGTTTCGCCTGGAAGACAACTGGACATGCATCGTCGACAATCCTGAGGTGACTGCATGCTTTTTGCCTGACATGCACTGTCCTACAGAGCATGCATCAGCTGTGAGGTTTGCGCTAGCCAATACCATGTATACTTAGGCAAGGATCAAACCATCAGCTTCGCAGGTGATAACATAAAGAAAGAAAAAAAAAAAGTGAAGAAAAAGAAACTGCTTTATGCATGCATAATTCTAGGTCGGACCCCGGCGACGTGGCCCATCAGCAATGCTAACTCATCGTGAGCATGCAGCGTTCGCACTAGAAGGGACAAAACGTTATGCTGTGAAAAACCCAGAATGGGGTGCAAGTGTGTTGGATGCACCACATCGTGCAAGGAAACGCGAGTGGCATATTTTCTTGTTCCAAGACTTTGAATTTTACACTTAAACTACTACAGGACAACTGTCTACAATTTCCAGACCTAAAATAGGCCACCTTCGGAAAAAACCCTATTTACCCTATGATCCGTGCCACTTTAAGCTTGTGAAATGCGGCACTGTGTCTTCAGCCCTTTCGAAGTTCTGCACGCACAGGGTGAAACCCAGTTTTGATCATCAGCTTAAACGCTTAAAGTAGGTCATCTTTCTGCATTTGGTAGTTTGTTCTGTGGTGAAGACGGTGCTTAAAGGGCAACTCCGGTGGCTTTTTAATCATTGAGATTTTTATTGCATTACATTCCTCAGTGTCTTCTGACTCCAACACAAAAAAAAAAAAAAAAAAAAATGTTTTTTTGAAGTTCCTAGTAGAACTATATTTAAAAAGAAAAATAGTAAATCGAAACCGAAACTGCTTTGATGGACAGAAACGACGTTCCAGTTTACAAAAGGGTGACATCACGTACATTATTGGAAAATCACTCACGCGCTCGTTTTATGGTGGAAATAAAATTTGGAATTCATGGCGCAGTACATAAAATGTCTGAGATTAGGAGAGACCTCAAAATTTCATGACCACGCTGGGAGCGGGCAGTAACGCGGGTGTAATGTTTATGATGTCACAAACCCCTTGTTGGCGGCAGAAACGGCGAAAACTGCACATTTTAAAATCGTGTTGTGCGCAAATGTATTATCGCACAGCACCCAAATTTGGTAGAATGCATCAGCAGAGAGAGGAAAACCTACGGTAAAATTTTTTGCCATAATATTCGAATGTTGAGAATCCTCTGGAGTTGTCCTTTAAGCAAATGGGATCACTTGAGAGGCCCGTTGATGTCCCTTGTCTGATAATGACAAAAGGAAAAAGACGTTATTTTATTCCATGTGTGCACATACTATCGCACAGTGTCAAAAGGATGGGTAAGACATTTGGCGTGGATGTTGTTTTTAGAGCCCCTTGCAGCTGTCCTACCTGTATTCTATGACCATCGGGGGCCAAGGTGTGACATAATAAAATGCTATCCATAAAACACCGAACTCGGATTGTTTCTTGCTCTGTTGGTGTAATGTACAACAGCCGACCCAGCTGTGTACATAGGCCAGGCTGGGTGCTGTCTCAATGGGAGGCTCAGAGAGCAGTGTAGTGGCTTGAACCTGTCTTTGCATTGCCTTGGATGCAGACACAGGAACAACAGTGCCGTCCTCTCATCCATTCCACGGTTGGTATCGGGCTTGCGCCTGATAGGCTGGCCTGGGAAATTGTAGAGGTTCTTAAGAGTAGGACAGCCATCAGTGAGCCTTCTGAAGAAAGAATTCCTTAGCATCTCTGTTCTAGTGCTTCTTTTTCGTTGCGGTGGCGCAGTGGTTACAATGCCGAACTACTGTACCGGAGTAGCCGGATTCAAACCCGATTGCCAGTGGCTGCATTCCGATGGAGGCGAAATGGAGTGGTGTCCTTATGCTGCTGGATATCAGTACACTTTAAAGAATCCCCAGGTGGTTGAAATTTCTGAGGTCCTGCACTACGGCGTCTCTCATAGCCTGGGTCACTTTGGGACATTAAACCCTACACAGCAAACCAAACTAAACCGTCTTTAGTTGTTGGTTTTCTGCATTGGACAGTCAAACTTTCTCTGTTGTGGCTTCATTTTGGACCAGTCACTGATGCTATGCTTTTATAGTAGCTCTGGGCCCGCTGGTTCCGACACGTGTGGCTATGGTAACTGTAAGCATGTGCTTATTCACTTCTTAAGGCAGTGCTTGGTTTCTTGAAATATATTTGGAAGTTTGTGCTTGTGTATTGTGCGCGTGTTTCTGCCTCATGTCCCATCATAATTTGTGCAAAGTCTTCTCGAATATATTGGTTCATCAACTTGTCCAACAACCTGCACAACAGAGATGCAAGTTAGCACGCATGCATTCCTGCAGTCGGATAATCTAGGCATAGTGCAAATTAGTCTGCTTCTTTTTTTTTTTTTTTCACTGCATTTGTCATTGTGTCCCTTCGTCTCATCTAAGGGGCAGGTCTTATTACCTCAAGGTTATCTGCATCTGATTCACTGATAGAGAAGTACTGACATAAATAAGAGTTTCATTTAAAGGACTAATGAGGACGAATACATGGAATACAAATTCTGAATTCTGAGAATTCTCTTTGCCTCATGCCACACTGTCATTGCAACTTTCGTGTTTGCTCACTGTTCTAGTTTTTTTTTTTCCTTTTTTTGGTTTTGCCTTTCTCAGTCCCTCCCAAAGCGGGTACGGAACCAGCAGGATGCCATCTGGGAGCTCATATCTACAGAAGTTTCCTACATTCGCACCCTCAAAGTCATCACTGAGGTAACTGGCAACTCAGCTACCTTTGCTCTTGCCACATGCTGTTCTTTGATTTCAGCGACTGATGTTCATTTCTCTTTCCATTTAATGCAGCTGTTCCTGGCATGCCTATGCAATCTGCAGACTGAACGCATTCTTGTCGAGGTATGTTGTACACTGCTGTAAAGCATGCTCATCAGTGCTTGATAGTTCTTTATTAGCATTCACAATGGATTCAGGCATGACTAGGAAATGCGTAACTTTCAACTGAGGATTATTTCCAAACTTGAAATCAGATAATGCTACTACATAAGCTTAGTCAGCAGTGTTTTGGGTTTTGTTATGGCGCACAGCTATTCAAGTAGCATTGGTATGATGTGTCCACATTATAATTAAATATCCTAATGATGGTGATGGACTCAAACACTCAAGTAAGGCTTGATTGATATATTAAATAATATTTATGCTCATGTTATCATCTGGTTCTGTAAGATGCCTTTTAATGGACTTTTCCAAATGGCTAACTTAACTGTAGGTTGTTGTTCAGGAGTATCTGTAGGCTGTTTCTTGTTCACAAACTGATTGACTGCTATATTTGGTCTCTCTCAGTGTAAAATCATTTTTGTCATTAACTCTTTCGTTACCACACCTATTCAAATCAATCACCGGTGATTGACGCTTTAAACCGCCAATTTTGACATGCTGAAATCAGTTGTCATCCACCTAGCCCCACCCCATGGTTAGTTTAGGCACTGCAGTTGTAGAACCAGTTCAAAGTTTCCCGCTGTGGCGACATTCTGCTTTTTGATAGACCTTTTTGAGGACTAATATGCATGTGCTGTTGCGAAAGGGGACATGGCGGTCGCACGAGAAAAAAAAACGCCTGTCATTCGTGGTAATGCAGCTTCAACACCAAATTTTTGTGATCAAGAGACTTTCAGCAAGTCAGATATCAAATCATATTGTCGGCTTTGCTATCTGACTGGTTTTAATGGCGATAATTACGCAAAAATAGCATCAGCTAGTCACTAGTGAAGTTTGACTCAGAGTCCGAGTGGTTTTATTCCGCAAAAATGCATTCCTGAAGGTACATGTATACCCGGCCTTTACAGCCAGTTTGCAGCAGTTTTGGTTTGGTGCCTCACGAAAGCCAGGAACTGCTTCACCGCATGGCATGAGAAACGAAGCTGTTTCCACATGCAGTTCTTCTTTTTTTATGTCGCTGAAGAACCGCGCTGTACTGATGGTTTATTTTTTTACACAGTGTTCCTGGGTCATTGATCTTCAAAATGTACATGTATACAAAATTTTCTTTGTTAGTGATGTGTTTGTAGGTATCGTCTCTTTTCGATCTTATTTTTATCAACTCGCCACAAAAGTGGCAATTTACCCGTTTTCTGTTCCCTAATAAATTGTTTGCTTTGTAACTTATGTTTTCGGAAAGAGCATTCCATCATGTGCAATTTTATATGCTGCAACATTTGCTGCACTATTATATGTACTGGCAAAAAAATATCTTCTGAGATCTGCAAAAAGCGGCCATTTTCTCGTGGTAATGAAAGAGTTAAAAATTGAACCTCATATGAAGCTTAAGATTGCATTCTGCTCTTAGAAGGCTCTTTCAGACTTTTGGGTTTTTTGTTTCCGAGTGTGCATTTCTGCATTGAAATGAAGACTAGTGCCAGTAAATTCGCCAGTGTGGTGTGGTGTCACATGAAAGGTGCTTAATATCGCATCCATTAATCACTTGAGCATTTGCACATTGCCCATGTGGAATCATGGACATACCAAGCCAGAAAAAAACTGTAAAAAGTTTTGAGAGCACAACTAAGGCCTGACTCTTACTTCCTGGCTCCGTGTTTTCAAGGTCTCAAAGTTTTTCCTGGTCGCAGTTCTGTACGTTTGGGGAAGGGTGGAATGCCTGCTAGTTTGCGTGCTTCATTTATTTGTACCTTTACCAGCATCGGCTTTCCTCTTTTCTATATATTTTCGTGGCATTTCTGGGGTGTACTGGGAAAGGAGAGTTTAGGATGGGATGAATCATGATGTATCAGGTCACCGCGGGGCTCTCTGCTGCAGATCGACACTGAGCTCATGTTCAGCAACATCCTTGAGGTGTGCGAGGTCAACCACTTGCTGTGGGACAGCTGCCTGCTGCCGACGTTGACGGCAGCACGAAGCCAGCGGACACTGATCGACCCCCTGCACTTGCGGGAGGGGTTTTTGCGTTTTGAGGAGACCTTCCAGCCTTACATGAAATACTGCCTCGAGCAGACCACCTGCCTACACTATGTCAAAGAGAAGCGCCTCGAGAGCGACCTCTTCAAAACTTATGTGGCGGTGAGCATGCCATGGTTATCAATCTTTTCCCTTCTAGTGACTCTGCTACTTTGACTTAGTGGTTAGGACACTTGGCTGCCGAGCTCGAGGATGTGGGTTCAAACCTGGTTATGGTGTCCAGGTTTTTGTGGAGCTAGAATGCAGGACGCATATGCACAGCATAATGTCAGTGTTGTCTAAAGAAACCCAGGTGGTTGAATTTTATCCACAGCCCTCCACTACAGTACTATCACTCATAATCTGTGTGCCACTTTGGGATGTTAAACCCAATGTACCAGTACCTGTACGAATTTTCCCCTAGTGTTTTCTATTTAATGCATGAATTCTTTTTTTTTTTTTGGCTGTATGTGCAAAATACTTGTGAATAACTGAGCCACTGTGTGTAATGGACACTGCTTTGTAGCCATTTTTTACAATGTAGTTTGTTTTATGATGCCTCACTACTGGTTTGCAGTGGTGTGAAGCCAGGAAAGACTGCGAGAGGCTGCGCTTCACGGACCTCCTTGTTAAGCCGATGCAGCGGCTCACTAAGTACCCACTTCTGCTCAAGGCTATCCACAAAAAGACTGATGACGAGGAGGCCAAGATGGCCCTGGTTGAAATGGTGAGTGATGCTGTTTGAATAGTCTAACCTGATATGGAGCCCTTGATAGGAACCTGCATGGTATTGCAACTGGTGAGATAGCTAAATGTTACAATGGGAGAGAGGAAGAGAAGCTTGTTTGTCACAGGCTCGTATTTATGTGCACACTTTCATCCTAAATCTGTACATGTCTCTAGACTGCATTGGCTAACAGAGACTTACTCTCATGTTTCATCTGCTGGCTTACTTGCGGACTCAGAGAGCAAAGGTCGGTCGTAATACTGTGGCATGGTGAAAACAGATGTTCACCTGCCATCCTGTGCTGGGGGTGATGGATTATTTCTTATTTTGTGTCTGGTTGTTCGAATGCAGTTGACAGAAAGTGCTTATTTAGTTTTTCAGCTGTATGCACCATATATAATGAACAAGTTATGGTGAACGTGGTATAGGTTCATTGAGAATGTTCTGACAACACATGGTGCTTTATATTAACGACTCACTCATATTTCCACTTCATTTTCAGAATGAATGTGTGGAGGCATTTGTGTATGCTGTGGACGGGAAACTACGCCATCTGCATGAGCGTGACAGGCTCAAGTCAATCACCAGTCGAATTGAAAGCTACGACCCATTTGACATCAACAACGATGAGGTTGAGAAGGTATGTTGGGCATGTGTTGGCTGTGCAGCCTGATGGTACAGTAGGACTCAATGACACTGCATGCAGTAGACATTTCCCCCAGCAGAAGTGCCCGTATGGCTTGAGACAAAGAACATTATATGTTCTGCCAGTCTAGTAGTTTGCTTGTAGTTATAGTAGTAGTAGTCCCATGAAATGCACTTGCTGCATGTCTGTTTCATACTTTGTAAAGAGTCTTCCAGTGATAGCAGCAAGTTTGATTTGTCTTATGGCAGTTTGTAGGCAAGCTATTGGTGTAAGAACTGCAATTTTGTGTTGAAAAAATAGTTTGGATACAAAAGCAAAGAAGTGCACGCAAACATTCTTTCTTGGGACCTTTCTCTGCTTTTTTTTCTTCAGTGTGATAGTTCTGAATGCTTACTGACTAAACATAGAAACAAGCTGCACAGCTACTGGGCCGGTACAAAATTTTATGTGACAACTGCCTAGTGACTGAACTTTTATACTTTACAGAGAATTGAAAGTGTTGGGATTTTGCTCTTAGTAAATGGCATGGTGGCTGCAGCACAATTTCGTCTTCCTTTCCAGGCCCTCAAGGCTCACTGCACGCTTGACCTGACCTGTCCCATGCCAAGTTGTGGTAACCAACAGAATAGGCAGCTCTTGTACGAAACATCGGGCGTCAAACTCAAGGATGCCGTCAGTTCGAGCAAGGTGAGCTTTTGACTTCTTTGACACATCTCGTGGCACGTTGTGTCCACTTCACCACTGACCTTCTTGAGAAAGTTCCAGAGATTTTCTAGCATTTCTGGTACTATATGTTTGACACATTTATAACCACATTTTGAATTACTTATTGTGATACAGGAAACTTGTAAAAATGCAATGCGGTCTTTAGTCGAACAATGTTCCACTACTGATCATGCAGTGGTATGCATTTATACACATATTTTATTGACCCTTATATTACTCAGACAGTTCGCTTGTGTATATGTTGATCTTGTAATGAGATTCCAACAGTGCAGTTTTGATGCATACAGTCGTGTGTGTGATTGCGCTGCCTCTGCACTGCTTTTGCTGGGCCCCAGACACTCTCATGCTGCTTAAATGTAGCTTTTCGTCTGGGGTCCATCTCTGCAGTATGTTTCTGAAGGGTAAACTAACTAATGCATTATACTATATTATATATATAGCACATACTGTGGCCAGGAAAAGTACATAATTGAATTGTTAAACCAGATTTAAAATTCCATTTCTTGAGACGTGGCATTGCTGTAGACATCTCTGCCAGAAGGCACTATATGTACTTCCATGCTTATTTTCTTTCAGCATTAAGTTGTCCTGCAATAAAAATAAAGCCTAGAAATCATTTGTGTGAGTCATACCTTTACAGTGCTAGAGATATAAGTGTTTTGTATATCAATGCCACATTTAAACTGCAATGAAAATTTGTTTTGTAAAAAAAGTTTCTTATTTGATAGGGCATTTCCTTAGCTTTCAGGAAATATATTATGCTTAGGCATTTGCCATCTCAAACATGAATTTTTTCATCTTTTTTTGATGACTGAGTGGAAGGGTGGAAAGTTCCAGAGGCTGAACAGCATTATTCTTTTTTTCTCTTTTTTGCAGCATTATTGGAGGTTTATGTACCTTTTCTCAGAACCTATTAGGTGTAAGCAAAAAGAATTTTTTGCACATATGTCAGTCAAAGCCTTTTAAAAAAAAGTATGACAAAGATAAATAGCCTGAGTCATTTCTGTTTTTATGACTAAAGAAAAACCACTTGTGGTTGCCAATTTTATTGTGCCAAAGCAAAAAATGATCATAATCCATCTGTTTTCTGCTGAAACCCAGTAACCGTGTTTATTGTTGTGTAACATAACCATTTATATTGTCATGGAAAATTTGAGGACTCTGCATTCGGTAGATATGAGGAAAACATGTATGAATGTAAAAGCATGAAAAGGAGTATATAAAAATTTCAGTCTAGTTGTAATGTAAGCCGAGTTTGTTTAAAAGATTAATAGTAGCATAATCATTGCCTTTCTTGCAGCTAGCGTACGGCCAATTTTTTTAAAACATTGTCAGTCTTGCCCCACCTTAACTGGATAGAAAGTGCTCTAAGGTATACATACAGTGGTACTGTGCAAGTGTACAGTGCAGTAAGTTCGTAAAAGCAGTTGTTTACTGCAGGCGTGTGGGCATTACTTTGCCCTGTGGCTAGTTTCCTTGCTTTTGTCAAACACGTTCACTCAGCTTTGAGCAGGGAGTGGATGTGGTTAATTTGTGTTACTTTGTCTTAGCTGTTAAGAGTTATAACATGCAGTTACATTCTTGGCTGTTACAAACATGATGGCAATTGAAATTCTAGTAACCACTGCTTCTTTGTTGTGCATTCTCTTGCTTGTATTACTAAGTTAGCATAAATTGATTTAATAACACACGATCAAGAACAAACAGCTTTGGCAGACTGCAGCCTCAACTTGCAAACAGTTTATGAGCAGTACCATTCATGATTTGGGGGTTTAACCAGATTTGCATTGCACATTTCCCTTCTCTGTCACTTAAGCATAATTTTTCGAATTCTCAATAGCATAGCTTTATTTTTTGCATTTAATTTGACTGGAGCAATTTGCTGCCGACATGCCCTTAGGCCGAATTGAGTGCCAAGCCTTAGCGCGCGTACAGAGTGTGTGGCAAATGCATGCAGGTTGACGTCCACTGCTTCCTATTTACGGATGTGCTTCTGGTGTGCAAGTCTCTGAGCAAGAAGGGTGACCGTGTGAAGGTGATCCGGCAGCCTTTCCTCGTTGAACGGCTGGTGACGTACGAGCTGCGTGACAACAGTGGGCTCATTGTCATCTACCTCAATGACTTTGGGGTGGCTGCATCCTACTTCCTCCTCTACACGGGTGACCCACGAGGTTTCATGGATCAAATTCGAAAAGCGCAGGTGTGTTCACGTCTCTAAATTTTTTTACATTAGTATAACGCTGCTCTTAAGGGCCGCCTTGTGATGGGAAAATTTATGGTAGTCTGTTGTTTGAGGACCCCTCTTAGAAATTTATTCCCTCATAAATCTCCAAAACGATTTCTTTTATGGGCGTGTAGGAAGTTCAACTTCCACAAAGGAAGGACACAATTAAGTTTTCTTTATTTGAAGTCACTAGGGACAGCAAGAAATATCGAATCAGCTAGGTGTTCAAATTAATTGGCCACAGAAAAAAAAATGTGTCTGAGCAGAAAATTTCATTGTGAGAACAGAACACAGTTTGCTACCATCAATTGTCACTTCTCTCTATGTTCTGTCCAGTCTAGTATGCCACAATGCTCCATCTTAGGACAGCCCCTTTCCATAATTGCATTCATGAACTGCCTAACTGCGTTTAATGGGATAATAATTTATTTGCTGATGTTTTTCTTTTTATATATATTTTTCACGAAACTGATAATAATATGCTGCACACTGATAATGCCATTTTTGGTTGTTGTACACCTAGAAAATGAAAACATTACTATACTGCGTTGCTGCAAGATTAGATGGAGAAAAACCAAACTAGACCAGTGCAATTTTTAGACAGGGTTGCTGGTTTTTATTTCTCTTCAGCTCAGTTCATGCATTGTGCAATAAATGCTCCTTGCACTGGAAGGCTATTCTATGGATTGTTCTCTTGTAGCATTTAGTATTTGAACACACCTAGCATACATCTTTGTCAGAGGGACTTTTGAGATGAGCTTGCAGATTTTCTAAGTTCTTGACGGGAGTGTATTCCTTAAAATGCTGGGGGGTAGCCTTGGTACATTCCATGCTGAAGCTGCATGCAGTCACAGTGAGCAGAGCAGCATTTTCCTGTAAGTTTTATGCTTGGTGATCTACTCCTACGATATACTACCAGCAATGTGAATTTTTCTGGTTGTGCAAGTTTCTGCTTGTGATCAAACTGCTTTAAAAAGATAGGCTTTAATGTCTGCAGCTTATATTTCCACTTTGAAGCATAGAAGAAAAATAACGTTGCGGGCAGGTGGTTTGAGCACATCCCGTTTGCATTCTTCATAGTACACATTGTCCTCACAATGAAAGTTGCTCATTTCAGCAGCCTCTAAGCAAGCAATAGATAAATGTTTTCACTGCACAAGAATGACAGTGTGATTAACAATGCAGGTAGAAAATTCTGTCATTGATGCGGGAATGTGAGAGTAACAGCTTTGAATGCATGAAAAGAGAATCAGAAAGGATTGCACAATTTCAAACATGCGATTGTACTGAAAACATCTACAGCTCTGCCAAACGATAAATGCATTAACGTCACTTTAAGTAATCGTGGTGCAGAAAGATGCTAAGCTACAGAGGGAAGCAGCAAACTGTTGTACGGGATTTGAATTGAAACATGTTTGATTTGCATCTGAAAGTTTAAGCCTCACGACGTTCACAGACTCCAGGGGTTGTTTGAAAGCACAGTAGCCGACTGATTTTTCGGAATCTAATAATTTGGACTTCATTAAGGAACCACATTTTCATGATCAATATTTCGGACTCTCTGGAGCACAAAAGTTAAATTTTTCGGACTGAAATTTGTGCAAGCGTTACTGTGGAGATAGTTTTTTGGCTGAGGACTCGTTTTTTGCATGACAGACGCGAGCGGGGACAGTCGTCGCAAACACGTGGTTTTAAACGGCAGTGAAAGGCTCCTTGTTGGATTTAAGTAGGATGGGCTAGCTTGGCTCTTTGTTCATTGTTGCCATTTGAGACACTGAGAATAATGGTACGCTGTTGGTTGTCATCGCGGTGGTCTACAAAGAGTGTGCAATCTGTCTGAAAACGGAACGTGAGCACTGTTCGTTGCGGCTTCGATGCCACCGCCGTCTGTGAGTAGGGGGGAGTGCATTCACGAAGGCTCTCTCCTACCTGAGTTCCATCTCGCCATTGTTAGCCATGTAAACTGAAGGTTATTGCTTTACACGGCATTATTCATTTGCAGCATGACCTACCGCTGCATGTCACAGTCGTAAATGGCATATATATGGGTATGACGAAAGCATGACTGGCTCAGATAATCTAGTTTGTGGTTATAGCTTAGCACAGTCCACTTCAGCGGTGCACCACTGTGCATGCGGTGACGGCCTTGAGAGAGTTTCATGCTTCCCAGTGGCGTGCACGCCTGCCACATCGATAAGCTCGCGTGCATTGGCAGTCGCGCCCGTCGAATCACACTAGCGCGTGTGCAGGGGCGGCACGCGGAAGCAGATCACAGTGTATCGCGTCAGGCAGTAACTTCTTATTCTCGACATAAAAATGAAATGTGGGGAGCAGTGAAGTTCGTGATTTCCGAAGCTGCCTTTTTTGTAGAAAAGTGATTTTTTTTTTTCAAGTTTACAGATTTTTTGGACCATATTCAGGGTCCCACTGAATCCAAAAAATGGGCTGGCGATGGTACTTACGACATGATAGTACCATGGCCTCTAGGTTAGTGGCTACCATTGTGTCTTTCTGAGTGCAGGAGCAATACAGGGAGGCTAAGTCCCAGGCAACGAGTGAGAAGCCCCAGCTGGGCTACCTGCAGGACCTGGAGGATGAAGACGACCTGGACATCCCACGCAGCGCACTGCTGGTAGCTGCTCGCTCACCGCGCTCGTCTAGCCACTCAAGCCTGGTGCACTCCCATAGTGGGTCCATAGACATGAGTGACCCAGCCTCTGTGGCCTCCATGGCCGGGCCTCCCGTACCCTGCTCGACACCCCTCTTTGTGAGTGCTGGTACCATGCAAGCGATCTTTGTTTCTTTTCCTGAATTTATGAAAGTCGAGCCACTGAAATTTACTTTCATTACAAATGCGAAAAAAAAAAGCCACATTTATTTGATACGTTGGGATAGTGTAGAATGGGAGAGCAGCAGCAAGCTAGAGCATTGTGTTTCAATATTGCAGCAGGGCAGCTCAGCTGCGGCTGCCGGTGGCCAGGGACGAGCAACCAGCTTCGAATTGGGTGAGCTACGCAATCCCAGCATGACGTGTGACGACCTTGACGATCAGGGGAGGTCACGCAGCATGGAGACACGCACATCAGGCCCTGTGTGCGTCACAGTAACGTCGCCACGACCTGAGCGGCGGGCTTTCCTCCTCAAGGGAGCGGGCACAAATGCAACATCGCCCAACACGCTTACAGTGAGCATTCCTTTCACCCACCAGCCAGAACTGGAAGAGCCCAAGGAGTACAGGAGCTATCCGACATCCCCAACCATTCAGGTACGAGCATTTTGTATCATGCTGCAAATTACACACAAAGGCCAAACAAAGGCCAAAGGCAAGGTTATAACTAAATGGTTCATAAGTTTCTCTAAAGAAGTGAATTGCAAAGCTCCACATCGGACCAGAAGAAATGTCCGAATTAACCAAAAGTTGTAATGATTGATTTGACCCTAAAAAATTTGCAAAAACCATTGCATCACAGAAATTTAATCTAATAAACACCTGTATGATGGTTGTCTGCATTTCAGATGAAAGCGAAATGAGAATGCTGTGTTTTCTCCACTTCGTCAAGTGCATTACTTTGCGCACATTGTCGAGAAGTGCACCAAAAGGCCTGCTAACTTTTTTGCGGTGCGACACAGTAGCAGTGCATGGTGCCTATTCACAAAACAGGCCCGTTATGTTTTAAGCATGCCTCAGTGTATGCGCTGAAGCATTGCGGTGAAGCGTGCAGCATGTGAGCAGCATGTGGCTCCAGTCTACTGGAAGCGCAGTATGTGGATGCATACGAGGAATATATGCATAGGCATTATAACGGCAGGATGCCATTCCAAAATAAAAATGTGATGGGCGAAGCAACGTGCAAAAAGGCGCGATTGGCCTATGCATGTGCCTGATCGCAGCCGCGGGAGGGTGTACAGCTGGAAAGTAGAACCTAAACTATGTTGCTGCTATAGTATTTTGGAAATTGGGAACTTCCGATCATCATTAAGCCTGCCATAGCTCGCACGGTTTATGTGCGGTTACCACTGTTATATGCAGTTCAGATTCTAGGGAGATCTATTTCGACGACTGCTTGTTGCATGGGCTGTACATCAACGCAATCCCCATCCAAATTGAATGGAGTGATCCCGTTCATTTTTTTAAATAACGAGCATCCGACACCATAGACTTGAATGGGTGTCAGCCAGGACTGCGCTGCTAGCTTGAATTATCTGCATTTCCGAATTAATGGGGGTTGAGTTAGTGAGATTTTGCTAGATACAGCATGCTGGTTGGTCTGCAAATAGGAGGCTGACTGATTGCTGTGTCACTTATGATAAGAAATGCACTCAGAACTGAGCTGACTGGTGATGCTAGAGGCCTTCATTTGATAGCACCTAAAAACTGCACAGGAGATGCCCATGTTTTGAATTTCAGTCTTGTAACTGGTGTTGTACAGTGGACTCTCAAGGGGATGCGAATCTTGAAGTGTTGTGAAAATATTCGTGTGGTCTGAAATTTTGTGTCATCATTGAACAGAAGCACGGGATCTGCGTTCACATAGATCTGTTTTATGTCTTGCAGTGCGTACAGTGCAACTGGCGATGTTGACCATGTACAGGCTGTGCGCTCATTCCCGACATCAGTGATGCCCACACTCACTGCTACCCTGTGCATACTGCGCAACTAGTGGTCGCAGCGTCGATGGGCAGCACTTATGGCTCAAGGATGCAATTCATGTGATCCGTAGTGGTGGGGACAGTGTTCGAATCGTCCCAAATTTTGTTGATTGTATAGTCAATCACTCTTGTCTAGAGTACTTGAGCGGTGTGAATGCAAATCAAATCAAGTGGAATCGCAGCGCAGCTGCTTTTTTAGGGTGATGCGCTTGTGTTTCTGGGGTTTGTGTGACTTTACGGCTTTGGTAGAGCTCAAGTATTATCAGCAAAACTTATTGCCTGCCTTAGAATTTCATTTTACTTCTGTGTAGCACTGTTTGAGTGCTCTAGGCAAGTGTGATAGACTGTACATTAGGGACCCTGCCGGCAAATTTTACGAAATCTCGTCATCCCAAACTCGGTACAAAGTACAATCAAATCTCGATATAATGAATCAAGGGGGCCGCCTAAAATCGCTTGTTATTTTGAAATGTCGTTGTAATGAAAAACTTGCAGTTATAAGCCAGTGGTCAAACCTAGATATAAAAATGACATACCTTGGCGGTAGACACGTATGCAGACAAGCAAAAGCTCAAATGAAAATGTTGCACCAACTTCAAATCTGCTTTATTTTAAGAAATCATTTTCTTCTGACGCTTGCAGCACACACCACCAATTAAAAGCTCTGCACACCTCCCACTTTGCGCAACACATCATCGTGTACATCGTTGCACCAAGCAATGAAAGTGCGGACAATATTCATGCACAATAAAACACAGAGTTCAATACGGCCTCACCTTCAGTGTTCAGTGAAGTTTGACAATCTTGTTGGGGTCTTTCAAAATGATCGTGGCGGTTGATGGGGCAATGCCACGCTCTCTGCAGAGATGATTTGCATTTTCCCTGCGTCGCGATTTCTTGCAATATGGCTACTCTTTTCTACAGCGAAAATTGCTTTAGCTTCATCTTGGCGCCGGCACCACTGCATTCATCGTTGGATCTCATATGAACTTTGCAATATGATTATCCACAACAAAAATTCCTGCTCGCATGTGCGAATGGCAGGAACGACTGACCAGCGAATGACACACAACACACAGAGAGGAAAAATGCAGGTGGCTGGGCCTGCTGGCTACTGCATATAAAGCTACCACTTTGAGGTGGCACTAGGTATTGGTATGAGATATGGTGATGATGATAGCTATAGCCTGTGGCATACACACAGAAATGGCGGTTTCTGTTTCACGCGAGAGTTTCGGCGCTGTTAATTTTGCCTATTCGTAATACTGATGTTCCTTGATTATAGTAGAGAAGATAAATAATGCACATTATTCTGAAATATGCACTATATTGAAATTCGTAGGTGTGAAATATTCTTACATTGAAAACATTAGAAATCAGTTGGGGATATTTAAAAAGTTCGTTAATATGAAAAATCCGCTAATGTGTGTGGTGTTTGTAGCAACGAGATTTGACTGTATGTATGTATCACTGAGATTCTACATACTGCGGTCTGCGGGGAAGAAAGTGCTACTATCTCCTTAGCAAAGAAGAGGTGTGTGAAGATGTACTTGGGTGTGGAAGAGGATGAGTGGTGAAAAGGAAGTGTGTGTTCAGATCCATATTATAGTTGGTAGTGTGTTCCTGTGTTGTGTTTCTTCTCATGTGATCGTGTTTGCTGCGCCACATTTCTGGGTACTATGCAGCACCAACTTGCCCCTCAAGCTGTTATTTCTACTGTAATTAGTACTTTTGTGCAAACCTGGAAACCACAACATGTTTGCGGAAGGAGGGAAGGAAGCCAACTTGGACATTCAAAAAAGTCTTTTTTGTAGCTGGCCTGCAACCCTAACTTGTTGTGCTAAATATAGTCTACAAGTAGCAGAGATGGCTAGTGCAGACATTTTTAGTCTGCATGAATGGTTTTTGTTACTATTGTAATATTACCAACGCTAGGAAAAATAAGGGGCTGCATTGACAGTTGGCAGCATACATTCTTCTGTGTTGGAGCAGGAAGCATTGCTGGAAAATATGCTTGATGCAAGTTGCTAACAATGGAACAGCACTGCCATTTCTTGGTGTTAGTCATGATGTAATGTAGACAATGTGATTCTTTAACAAAAAAATATGTTATCAGCTCTTGATCCTCTTGTTTTGGAGAACATGAACATATGAGAAAATGAAGAATCAACTGCACCTTTTTGCATGCTGTGTTCTGGATAGCAGCTAGATCTTGTGGAAATTTTTCAAGTTTGATTTGGAGGCAACTGTGGCCCATAGGGTGCAATGCCATATCTATTGTGCATAATTGTGCATCTTCTCTGTTTTCTTGTATATATTTTAGTGCCAAAATGGACTTGAGTATAAAGAAAAAGATGAGCAATGTTAGTTACTGATTAAAACAGAAGAAGGCATTAAGTGGGTTTTTAAGCATATTGGACATTTATTCAGAGTAGCTATGACCTGTGATGCGTCCTAGTGGATGTGAAACAAAGTCATGCCTGCCCCCCAGTGTATTTAAATGTTATGGCTTCTGTAGTGCTGGAGCATTAATACTGTAATCTGCACCTATTTTAGGGTATGATATTGCAAGTTTGGAATTGCCATTTTTGGAGCGCCTTGCTCAGAGTGTCACTGTCGCTGAAATCTCTCTTTCCCTTCCCCCCCCCCCCCCCCCCCATTTTTCAGGTCCCAGTCATGTCATCACTGCCTCTAAAGAGCCCCTCTCCCACATCGCGCTTTTCTGCTGGCTTACCCCAGCCCTTTCTGGGCTACAACCCAAGCAGTGCAAACAAGCCGCCGCTGCTAAAGACGAAAAACGTGTCCGGCCTCGTGACCCACAGTGCTCCTCCCAGCGAGGGCCCCAGCCCCGTGCACAGCCTCGAAGGCCCCAAACCTCCTGAGGAAGCAGCTACTGGCAGCCCACCCGACTCGGAAGATGAGAGTGGCCGCAAGCGCAACTCACGGCGAACGTGCCGCCCAGAACGGCGGCATCACACCGCAGACTCCTTCGAGCACCTCAAAAACCAGAGAGATCCATCAATTCATAAACGACTCTCTTGGAACTGTGGGCAGCAGCACGATGCGTCCTCTGGTGCGGCTGGTGTGGCCAACCGTTTGGCACAGCACTCGTCAGACGTGTTCCTCAAAAACAAGCACGTCGCTAAGTGTCTCAGCAGTGAGTCTGTGTACAGTTCTAGTGGCGTGAGCAGCACGGGGTCGCTCCTGTTCAGCAGTGCAGGCAGCGGGGATGCCTGTGACTGCTGTTGTGACCCTGTAGTTCCACCGGCGGATGAACAGAAACGGCTTGCCAATGGAGATGATGATGATGACCAAGGAGATGAATCATCGTCTGCAGCGGAAGGGCGTCGGCTTAAGACACTGGGTGCACCGGGAGGGTGCATCAAGATCGATGTAAGCGAGGTGAAGGACGGCATCTCGTCAGTGCAGATCGTGGGTGCTGAGGGTGTGGCTGTAGCTCCTGGAAAGCCAGGCAAGCCGTCTCGCTCGGACCTGCAGAAAATGAAGGAGTTCCTCCTCAACAGCCGCTCGGTCGAAGCCTCGTAAGTGTTGCCTCAAGTTGTTGTCCCCATTTTTGTTGTTTCTTACTCAGCTGGTTATGCCTGCTGTCAGCTAAAAATGATGGCAACGTAAGCCCATCTTAAGTCTTGCCAAGCCAAAGGTGCAGTTGTCTCATCGCATCCAGCCCCTGTATCAAGAGGTAGGTTCGGGAAGGTGGTCAGCTGGTCTAACCTTGTGATGTTTCTCGATTATCTTGGGCGACTCTATGTAATGCACGTTTACCGAGAAGGCAGGGCAGATTATTCAGTTGAACTCAGTGCAGCAGAACTGGTTGGTCCCTTGGTAGGGCGTTATTAATAAGTGCTTTAGCATTTATAAATTAGTATTCATTTCAATTTGTTGACATCGCCTATCATAACACGTCTGTGTTGATGACTCATTTCTGGTTACTGATAATTGCCATTGGCTGCAAGCCTTATGGCGTTCACCACCACGCTGTAACCACCTTGTTTAGAGGTTTGATTCTGACCATTACCGGCTGCATTTTGATAGTGATGAGATGCAAGAACACTTGTACTTGGGAGTTTTCAGGGAATATTTAAAAACATCTGAGTAAGCATTCTCTATGGCTTGCTTTGCATGCCTTCTTAGTCTCTGTACATACAAATTTATGATACTGTATATTGTTTGTGCTGGGCCAGGAATTTGTCTTCATTATGCTGTACCATATCGGCCACATGGTCTGATAAGCACCGCCAAAGATGTGTGCTTGACCGGCATGCAGCGTTATCTATAAAAGTGCATCACTGACTGGAACAAGTGACTTTTTGCTTTGCTGTCACCAAAGCGTCTGCCTGCTGCTTTAGAACATGTGGCCTGTTAAGTTATCATGCAGCGCTTGCTTAAGTAGAAAAGCTTTTGTTGTCTGATCTAGCCTTTCTGCAGCCCCGTTCAACAAAGCATGGCACAGTGGCATACGCGGGTCGAATCGCACGAGAAGAGATGAAATTTGAGAGCTCGTGCGCAGTAAACTGAGGTCCATTATTGCTGATCACTTCTTTCTGGTAGCTGTACGCTGCAAATATCTCTTTGAGACAGTCAGTTGTTTTTGGCGTCGTTGTACAGTGCAGTCACTTATAATGATATTGAGAAAACTGAAAAATTCGATCGTTATATCTGGACTGGCAAAACTGTATATATAAAAACAAGAAAGCACTTGCCCGTATATTTTCTAATGCATGTAGGTTTGCCTACTTTCCAGCGAAGAGTGAATCGGGTTGAACAGCACAAATCATCGTAAAGAGCACTAAGCACTTTATTACAGGGTACATCAATACCCATAAAATAACTTAAAATAGCATACTTAAAAAAAAAGGTCGGAAATTTGCACTCACTTGAGCGGCAGCTGAAGCTTGGTAATCACTGTGAGCATCGCTTCTAGTAGCGCATACGCTGATGACAGTCCTTTTTGTGTGCACGAAACTGATCAGCGACTGGATGAACTGCAGGGCATCCTTAACCTTAATAATCATAGAGTGCAGATGCCCATATATTTTCGCGAGGCTTCCAACTTGAAACCCTGCCATAAATCCTGATGAGTCTATCATTTTATTACAAGAGCTAACACCCCGTCGTTGTGGTTGGTGCCATCTTCCACGGACGCTCAATTGGTGATGGCGATATAGTGCTATAGAATATTGGGCAGTGTGTCGACCGCGCCGCAAAATGCATGGAAGCAGGGGGCCGCTTTTGCGATGATGTAGGCGCCGCAGCGCAGAGGGCACCACCACCAACTGGTGTGTTAGCCGTCCGGACGCCCGCATATGCACGTTGTGGTGCCCATGGGCGGATACTATGCGCACTGTACGTTCTTGTTTGCTTGTGCATCATCTCGATCTGCTAGTGTCAACATTTTACAAATATGCCGGTTAAGGGGGCTCAGCAATGTTAGCAATCATCTAATTTACTTTATATTTTGGCCGTCGGAGACACCTCGGGAAAGCAACATGACAGCCGTTGGGCTCTGAAGAAAACAGCTTGGAGAGGGGCGTAAGATTTCAGACTCGCACAGCACACTTCAATCGTCGTACAACTTGCTTTAGCATTCCTAAAGCACCTAATTCTCGTTTTGGAATGTACTCTTTTTGAAAAGAGAGCGATGTGGAGACAGGATGTATGAAGTCAAAACGTGCAACATGTGCGTTCGAGCGCTGACTAAATAAAGCTGGTCATTGAAACATTATCAAAACAGTCCAAAATGGTATATTCCGTTGTTTTACACGCAAGCTATACCTACTACAGTACATCAGCTGAAGCCAAAAGAAAAGTCTGCATTCAGTTCGAATGAATTAAATGTAGACTACACCGCATGGAGGTAGAGATATGGCAAGGACATGAAAAACAAACGACACACCAGGTAAGCTGGCTATTGAATAACGGAACACAGTTGGTCAAGAAAGGTGGAAGAAGTAGGAGGTAAAAGTTGCACAGGAAATAAAAAGAAAACATATCGCCTACCAGAGAGGAAGAAAGAGGTGGAAGGCGTGCGGCGCCGTGAAAAGAGTGACCGCGAATGTGGATAAAGGGTTGGAATTTTCGTGCGGCACAGCAAATGCACGACGGAGAAGAAAGCGGGCAGCTAAGGACTATGAAGAATTGAGATATATGTAATAAATAAAAAGGAAGCGACCGAGCTTAAGAACAAAATGAGGGCCTGGGAAAAGGAAAGCAGTGCACAGGCAGGCTACAAGTGGGGCGTGCAATCAAACTCTTATAAAGATATATAAACGTCAAAATTTGTGAAATTGTACACTAATCTAAGAACAAACCTTTTTTTTCTTTCAATAAGCTGGGATCTTCTTATAATGGGTACGCAGCTCTAAATACCCAGAGATGTATGCTATACCAAAGACATTTAATCTCAGTGCGCATTATGGTTGGACGATATAACTTAATTGTTCTACAAAATGCTTTCATTTTAGGTCGTTTTTATTTTACATGCTCAAGCAACCGGTAATATGCAATCATTGCCCCCAGAAAATCACTCTAGTCATGTTTTGGTGCACATACAAAAAAAAAAAAAATGACTTTGAAAAAGAAAGAACTACAGAAAGATAGAGGACACGGAGGCTATAGTGTGCGCTTATAATTCGCTTTGGCTAGATCATCCTTGGTTGTGAGGCCGGCACTCAGCTTCTCGCCACAAACAAAAACTGGGCCATATAGGCTCGAAGCTAGCTCGAAATTTACCCCAAAATTTGATTCTGGTCCTTCGGACGCCTTTGCACTTCAGATTTTGCGACCTTCCTGGAAAGTGTGGAGGTACAAAAAGTTTAGATGGACCGGAATGCTCACATTTGAAGTAATGAAATTTCATGTGCTTTTGCGGCTTCTCTCTTTGCAAAGTCAGCAAACCGCGACAAGAGCTCCCAAAGGGGAAAAATAATTAAATTCCCTTGGAAGTACATTTCGCGTGTAATATCAACCTTGTTATAGTTTTCTTGGGGGAACAACTGTAGCCTGATTAGTTCTGCAAAGAGTAGCCGCGGCAAGTATATCCAATCGATTACTCATATTTCGTACCACACACTCGAATAAACGCTCATTAGTGTTCGCATTTGAATTCGGCCTTATATTGATTGCTTGCGTATTAAGTGCTCGTTATTTTTTTTTGCATTTTTCCATTTTCTCTCGGCGTGCGCCAAGAACTGCATCATAGACGACGTACCAATTACAAGTGCTTTTTTTTCCTCTGTACATCTACCATTAGATAAGATGCTAGTAAAGCATCAGCACTCAACTGCCCACTTTGCATGTATTCTCTCGTATGTTCGTATGTGACAGGTTTAATTTTTCATATTTTATCTGAAATATTGTCTTACTGTACTTGACTTTCTTTTTCATCTGTACAGCTGGTTCACCCTTTAGTGAGTAGCACGTAAACAAATTAAGTGTCCACGATATTTGTATTCGTTAATCACTAACAGAGAATAAATGCTTGAGCCGCGTATACGTTCCTTTTTTTGCCGGTAAATGCCGCAGTGCTTTAAATTAGTACGGTTAAAAATAAATGTGTTTTGCTCGCATACTGTAGTATTTGCCATTTCTATAAGCGGTGATTAGGGCACAGAAAGAACACCGATTAAAAAGATATATTACAGATTACTGACTATTTATGACATAAACATTGTTGTGTATTGATAAGCACAAGCTGCAAAATGTAAGCAGATTTTTGTAAAAAATAAGGTATTCCTAAAGAGGCTTACAAAGCACAAGCTTTGATTCGCATGTGTACTGTTTTTCTCTGCGTGTTAGTAGCGCTCCTCGGCAGCAGCCTTTATTCCCTTACAGGAAGAACAAATTAAAAACACCACGCTTCGTTGGAAGCATTGCATACAAATCTCTCGTCTGGACGATTTATGACTGTCCTTGGGAAGAAGAAACGTTGAAAAAGTTTCAAATAACGATTCAAACATAGCGCGCTGCACTGAAGGAATACCCAAGCGTGCACGGCTTCTCCAAAGAGATGTAAAGGAATTTCAGGGATCAGATTAGGTATTTGGAATAAGTAGCGTGTTTATTAAATATTGCACCAATTGCGTAGCGTGTGAAAATAGCTCCATAGAGAATCGCGCCCCTCTTCGTACCCCAGCTATGCGCCGAGCGGCGAACGTGGCACCCCTGTTGTACGTTGCGACCTCTCGCGGAAGTCGATGGCTGTCATCGCAAAAGAGGCCCGCTCTCCGGCGCCAGTCGTCACACTAACCAATATCATAGAGCACTATACTGGCGATGATGATACGACCGCACCCTTTGTGCAGCGACAGGCAGCGATCGCGATAACGATAGCTCTATTTTCTAACCACACGCCATGGCCCTCGTGCATTTCTCCATGCCAGCCTGTCTCACCGCTTATGTCAAGTTTTCACGTCATTCTCTTCTTGGTTTATTTTTTATCTGACATTAAGTCAAATTTTCGAGGTAAGATGCACCAGGCGGCGATAAAGCTATCGTTGTATCCAATATGTTGTTGATAATCAATATAGTATCTCGTTTATTTCTATGTAGTAGCAATCGGAAAACTGATAAATTTGATGAATTTGATCGTTATAAGTATATAATTATATCTGGCATCATAATAAGTGGATGGCACTGTTGTGCTGATGCATTTTGCTTCTAAGTTCTATCCACTTTGAGTAAGAGTCTACTCCATCCTTCATGGCGAAGTTGACATGGACTCTTTGCCATGCACGAGTTTGGATAAGTCCATCGTTGCATTGGTCCTTTGCAGCCATGGTCGTTTGCCACACTTTGCATTGACGCACAGTTGCTTCAATATCCTCGTCACTCAATGGCCACCAAACAAAAAAGACCTAGTGAGCATCTTCATTCTTTGCAATTCATGGTGCTCTTCATGCGGTAATGCTAATACTACATTCAAAGTTCACCCGGAGTGATGACTCGCTGACCCCATGTGACTGAGCCTTGCTCATATAATAAGTTTGTTTCAAACATAAAAAGGCTGAAATTGATCATTATGGTGCACGGCCCAGCCAGATAAGGTGGATGTCAGAACTTTGGAAAGAATGCGGTTCCTTTTTATTCCCACCAGGCAGCTGGCTGGCATTGTGAGGCATTAAATCAGATACTGCAAGACATTCTTTAGTGCTGTCTTTATGCTGGGCTGCAAGTGGCAGCCTTGAAAGTGCATAGGCAACTTCTATGTGTTTGCCGTTTCTGTAACGCCGTGTGTACTGATTTGCTGCTAAGGTGATAGCCCAACGCTGAATCATTGCCGCTGTTATAGCGGGAATATGCTTATCAGATGTCAAGGTGCCCAACAGCGGTTGGTGTCTGAGAGATGGTTAATATTCTGTTCTAAGACAGCAGACAGACACTCCAAGGTCAGCAACACAAAAAGCCCTATTCCAGACAGTGACGCACTTTTATAGATAATGTCGCATGCTGGTCAAGCACATGTCATCGACGGTACGTGCTTATCAGATCACGTGGCCGTTGTGGAACTTTTGTGTTTCTGTTTTTGCGACAGAGGGCAGGATGGTGATGCCTTCTTATGTCACAGTGCACAATATCAAAAATGTTCTGTAAATGTGTTGCCATCTTTTTCTCTCTTCCCTCCCTTTAGTGAGGTATGACAACGCCAATAGTCATCCTGAGGACAAGGCAGAGACGAGGAATGTTGTGGGGAGCAGCCCTTTTGGTGTTCTCGGCTCGGCCACAACAGCCATTGTGTACAGCAGCCGTCTGTTTCTCAAACTCTTTTGCCGGCAAGAGAGGGCATTTGCTTCCGGAGAGTTCAGGAAGATACATATCCCCTGCAGTGTGTGCAAGTACTGTGACAATACGATTGAATGACCACATTGTAACATTCTCTTGGTAACAATTTTTGGAAGCTACTTGAGCTTTGTCTCTGACAGGCTAGTGTTTGGATAGTGTTGTAGCTCTGCTGCAAAGTGGTGACCCTGGCCCCCACAAGCTTTGCGATGTTTGTACTTGGCCTATTAATGAGGCTGTTATACTGGCTGTTCCATTGGTGTAGTACCTGGTTCGTCTTTATACCTACCACACTATGCATAAGGCACAGCTTCTTTTTAAGCCGTGCATAACTTGTTTTCTGAACTTGGAAGATAAATTGAAAGCATGGTCCCAGTAAAATAAAAGCAGACATTTTGTGATGCTTTATTAGTCTCTGCGAGCAAATGATATGCATGCTCCCTAGCCTAAATAAATAGCTTTTCAAAATAGTTTTAATCAATTCCAGCTTCATTGAAGTGCTTAGTTTCTTTAAAGTATCATTGAGCAGGTCGGAGTTGCACACCAAACGACTTTTCCTCAAATTGGGTGCATATTTGCTACATCGACAGGTTTTATTCTTTTAGTAGGTTTTTATGCACCTGGGCACTGCCCAGACTTTAAAGTTTGCCATCATCTTACAAAGCTGCTGTTGGTAGTGCAGGCTTTTTGCTGCTCTTAAATGAGTGCTACGCTACTGAGGCATTGTCATTGTTTCCTTCCCCTGTATCTAACTTGTCTCTCTGTGGTAGCTGGTGCTTGAGGCAAGTTCTCCTGTATTTCATAGATACCTCTAACATTCTATGCAGCCAGCACCACTACACAAAGTTAAAATTCACATTCTGTTTCTGCTGGCATAGCAGCATTTGCTTCTTTTTGCCTGCACAACCTGCCAATACCATTCTTATCATTAGGTTCAGTGTTATTTTTTTTTTACATTAAGGGAGCATTAGTATTTTCTGTTTCTTTTTTTTTTCTACTGTTAAGGATGTGTTAAGTGCCAAACAATTATGAGCAACACTTTCTTCTTTCTGACCATTCGGCACTTTTTTAATGACTACCGTGACATTCACATGCACAACTCTCCAAGACTACGCTTCTCGTTAATCTTTCAGCAGTGCAATCACACTCGGCTACAGCTTCTTTTGCTTAGGCCTTAAGGTGGTGTTAAACCTCTGTAAAAATACATATGTGAGGCTATAATACAAGATTCATGGACTGTGCTACAGCTATAGTCTAAAGGACAAGGACCTTTCACTCTTTCCTCTGCACTCCTCTCTGACAAGCTGTGATACAGGTCATAAAAATGATTCCTAGATGCACTGACAATAGACAGGTTTTTGTCATGTTCCAGCATGAACATGTTTCTGTATCGCATGTAAGTGTGAAGAGTAGGGTGCTGCAAGAGGGTTTCTGCAGTTGCAGCTGCTGCTGTTGGCTTTTTATTGTATAGGATGCCATTGTGACTTTTACACTGTAAAACATCTAGTGTTTTCGTAGTCCTGTAGTCTGTAGTGACCTGTCCCTCGTAGTCGTTCTTGAACTTGTTACTATGAACAAAGGTTCTTAAAGCACTTGACTGTGTACAAATTAGAAATCTTTGCCCCTTCAGCTGACTTCCACTCTGAGGTCATAAGCATGCACCTTTGTGGAAAAGACACATTCGACATCACGGTCCTCCTGACATTATACCGCAGTTAGCTTAAGTTTATGCCCTGTGTCTGCCCTGCTGCTGTGCAGATGTTCATCTTTATTTTAAAAGTTTACATTTCAGCCCTTGGCTGAGCAGTGGGAGATTGCGCTGACTGCTCTGCAAACAGGTGCGTGTCATTTTAAATGAAATCTATTCGGGTGCCCTGTTGCCAAAACTAAGGCATTAGGATCTGGTTTCTCTGCCATTTTAATTTTTTGAGAACAACAGAGGCTAGAAATACGCTACAGAAGCAAGTCGCATGTAAAGCTTATTGAGAGCTGAGCTAATTTGTCAGACATTAAGCGTACTTGCTTTGTGTAAAATTTCAGTTAGAAGAACAAATCTTATTTGAGTTTTAAGTGCTGCTTGCACAGGATAAAGTTTTATTTCGGTGTATCGGTTATTTAATTGCCCTTTTGTAGACCACTGTCCTGGTTACATTGTAAGCGATAGGTTTTCCTTTCCAGTGTGTTATTTATTAGCTACTGTATGGCATCTGAATTGTGTTATGCTTTCCCTTTCCCCTTCAAGACAAGATTCACCTCAGTGCTGAAGTGTACCCCTGTGCACCCTTAAACACATAGCTCAAGACATTGAAGCACAGTGTCATCCCTGGGTAGACATTGTTGACGCACGGTAGTGGAACTAGTTGTAGAATGCACCTGGATAGTGTCATTGCGTGTTGCTTTTTTTCCCTGAGGATTGTCACCCAGGGAGTTGTGTGCAAGAGATGCGTTAGTTTCGACCTGTAAGAGTGCTCAGAAAATCCTGCTGTGCATAGAATTCCAGATACAACTTTTTGTTTACATTCCTTTTTGTATTAAGTGCTGCTGTTTTTTCACTTTGCTGAGCACGGCAGAATTACCTATTATCTAAATAACAAGACAAATAGTCCATCAATGAGGGCTGTTACTGACTCTGAAATGTTCAGAATCTAGGTATGTTATTGAGAGAGGATGTGCATAGTGGTTTGCGTCAGTCCAAAGACTCACCTGTGAGTTGTATACAATGTACAATCCTCAAGTCTTGCCAGATGGCCCACAAGGACAGGCCTCACGCTGGCTGAAGTAAAATTCCTGTCTGCAGCGGAGCAGCATCTCTTTCATGTCGCGACCAACGTGGCTGCTCTTGCCAAATGCATATGCTTTACAGCTGAAGATTATCTCAGCTGGGTGAGTGGTAGAAAAGGTTGCACTGCTTTGTACATTGCACATTGGCTCTGTTTTTTTCTGCGAGCTCTTGCTTCAAATGCCTTTTCTCTTGAGAGGCTGCCATACATGTTTTTGTACCCACACAACTGCATGTGCTCTGTCGTGGCCAGGTTGGTTTTGTGTGTCATTTTCCAGGACATGGGGGAATCTTTGCATACCGTGATTTAACCTTCCTTTTCACGTAAGGGAGAATTCTTCAGTGCTGGTACCAAACCTGTACAATCTGCACGCACCATAGTCTCATGTAGACTCCCATTCAATTCCTTTTTCTGCTAGCTCATCTAGTCCTCAGTGCTTTCTATTATTGAAATGTATTGCTGCTGTCGCTCACTACACAGGTGCAGCACAGCTGATGCCTGGACAGGCAGATCTCTTAATATCTGGAAGGAGCTTGATAGAGTTATTTTCATGCGTGCTGCTTTCTACTTGCATCTCTATAAAGCTTTGCTGAATCCCTCAATTTGTGGGTGGAGGTAAATAGCAGGGAAAAACAATACTTATGTAGTTCAACAAATGCCTCTTCTTTCTTGAGTGGCCTCTTCTTCAACTGTGCTTAGCGGTACTTGTAAGACTGAGCAGAAGCACTTGTGCCATGCACCAATTTACACTTCCTGGCGTTCTTTCGAAATTGTTCTCGGCACTTTGTCTTTCTGTTGCCTTTTCCACTGATGTTTGTTATGTCTGTCGATCGCAGCAGACCGCTAGCTTCGTGTTGCATACTAACGAAACAAAATTTTAAGGCCTTTAAGAATGATGCTTGGCAGCTAAGCATCTCCTTTATTTAGCTTCAGAGGAAAGCTGCGCAATGGGCCTGAACCATATTTTGCCGACCGTGTGACCTTTATGATGGTGATGTTATGAAAGAAATGGTGCATACGGAATCTATATAAACATGGCTCATCTCTAAATCCTCTAACTCGGTAAATGGCCTTTTGCTAATTCAAGGCCAGCAGTATCATTTTTTGCAGTTGCATTTTGCAAGGGTGAATAGCACTTCATTCCTTTTGTAAGTAGGCCTACATTGACTTGTTGCGGTAAGCTAGCCTGATACAGCAACATTTTAGTTCTCTTTTCTTTTCTATACAAATTTTTTAATTCAGCACAAGGGCAAGCAATGAGCTTCTTTTTTATTTCCTTTCCTTTTAGACCAAGTTATTAACTCAGTTTCTTTGTCCTTTAAATTTATGGTACAGCTCGAGCATCTAGGACTGTATGTGCACAAGTATGCAAATGTAAAAAGAAGCAGTCTTAAAGAAAGGCACTCATTACTTTTAAGCTATAGTTAAATATAGAGCAGTTTTTTGTAGAAAGTTCTTGATACAAGTAGGTTAACTTGTGTAGCTGGCATCATTGCCATATAAAATGTGCAGTGTAGTTGAAGGTACAAGAGCATGAAAGCTTGCTTGAGGAAGAGCACTTTCGTGGTTGGGTCTGGAACACACCACTATCAGATGAAGATAAAGGGCACTTTATCCTGCCACTGTAGTCAATTTCTTTACCGTGCATCAGACTACTACACAGAAGCGGAAGGACCATTCGCTGCGATGGCAGGGCTTGAACCTCACATCGTTAATTGAGGTTCTATTTTTTGTTTATTACTATTCTTGCTTTCCTTTTTTAGCACCGAGAGATGTGTACTCTGCAACAACCTCAGATGCTGTGTGAATAGCAATGCCCATGTGTACATACCTTATAAATATGAAAGTGTTGGCATTCTTTCGCATGTCAATAAGTGGTGATGACGTGTCTGTTCACTGTTCATACGGTCTCAAAGATGATAGGAACAGACTTTTTTCCTGCGACCCTCGTCGCCCAGTTGTACAGCATAATTAGAATAGATAGATATTTTATTTTCGTGCGAATCATAATTTTTTATCATAATTTATTGCTGTGTGTAATTAATAATGCTTAGGTGGTACGTATCAGGAAAGGTATATGTTCACCGTATGTAGGGTTGTCTTGGGACAACCATGCTACTCTAGCAGAGCAAGAAGTCGACATGCGTGAGAGATATATATGTATGCTGTTAAACTTTCGTATTGGCAAAGAAAGAAAAAAATCACTGTGCAGTGCTTTTTCTTGCGTGTATTCACTTGAGATTCGCACTCAGTGTTGATCCCTGAGCACGCGTAATCTTGGTTGAACTGTTAGTACAAAAAAAAACTATAAATAAAGCTGTTTTGCCTAAACCTCCTGCCTTTTCATTTCTTGTGTGCTGTAGTTGGTTCAGGATATATCTCATTTGGATAGCTGAGGGTGGCACAGTGTGTATATTACCTGACTGGACAATGTATCATGCCTGGAGCTGTATGGCACCAATGGAAAATTAATCGTATTCACTGTAGGGATATGTCTTAAGGGGCTTGGCTTTAAAAGTTCTCTGTGTTTACATTGCTATCCTTCGAGAATCTAACACGAAGACAACTAAATGAATTAGGCAGAGCTATAATTAAGAGGGGCAATTCTTTAGGGCACAATATTGAAGCAACTAAGGTTGTAGTGATGTCGGCGCCTCGACAATGGGAGATTCTCCTCCGCCGGGCGGGCCCCGATGCGCGCACTCGAAGCCCATACAATAGCCTTGTTTCTCCGGAGACAGAACACCGGGACGGTAGGAATGCATCGCTCTCCGGTTTGGCATGTGTCTGCAAAGAGCGGAACTTCTCGCAAGAAACCGCCAGACTAAACATTGCAAACGGCGGGCAATGCCCCCGCGGGAAGAGGCGATGATCTCGGCTGTCTGCCGCGTGAAAGTAAAACGTACACGAGTGACGCGGCTCGTAAAACAGAGAGAGGGAGCGCTGCGCGTCGGGGGGCTACGCTCCGGCGGGGAGGGAACTCGAGTTTGAACGGAGCCGCGACTGTGAGCAGTCGCATGGTTTGGAGCTCCCGCGGTCGCCCGAGGGCTCCGCGTATTTCATGCGGAGGAGGTCGCAATAGCATTGGCTGCTTCCCACTCTGACTCGAAATATATAATTTCCGACTCGCGAGGGGCCTGTCGGAACGTGGAACAGGGCTGGACCCCTTATCTAGCCGACCGAATACTTCAACATAGCTCCTACATTGGGGACCCCGCTACCCGATATATTATTTCGGCTCCTGCTCATCAGGGGCTAGCTGGAAACGAGGCTGCCGACGCCACCGCCCGCGCGCTCTCTCTCCGAGAAGTTTCCTCCCCCCCCCCCCCCCCCCCCCCCCGACCAGGACGCTGATCCTAATCCGGCTTATACATTCAAAGATATTGTAAATTACTACCAATAGCCTTTACCCCCGCCCATGTAAAGGCCTTTCAAAGGCGGATGAGCGGCTCTTACTCCGCCTCTATACCCACACACTGCTGTGCCCGGCAGCTCTAAAACACTTCGACTCTGCTTTCTCTGGCAGCTGCCCGCACTGTGGGGTGGTGTCTTCGGACATCTACCACATGGTGTGGGCCTGCCCCTCAAACCCGGCTATCCCCCCTCACCTCCACCCAACCCGGGAGGACTGGGAGACGACCCTGCTCAGATGCTCCGACCTGCAAGCCCAACGGGCCTTACGGCCCGGCCCGTTCACACTTGCGACTAGCAGCGGTCGCGCGACCGTTTAGTTGGGCGAGCCCGAGCGGCGGCAGACTCCGCTGGGGTCCCGAACTAGGGACCTCCACCTAGTGTTTGTGAGGTTTGGCCCCTTCAGTGTCAGCTTATGCGTAACCTCCTGTATTTGTATCTTGTATAAATGTTTTCCACCACCACCGCGTATTTACGGGCAGCCGTGCGCGTCTAGCCCGATTTTTAACGGCTTGCGAGCCGTGAGTGTACTGTGCGCGGTACTACTAGTACGTTGCGGTGTACTGCGTAACAGAACAGTTAGTGTTTTGTGTGTGTGTTGTATTGTGTCGAAGGCAACAGAATACATCCCTGTTGTGCTACGTTGATCGACACCGTCTGCTGAGTGCCTCCCTGGAAGCCGCTCCCATCCACGAGCGGACATCCGAACGTAGAAGAGAACATTACTGAGGTATTGGTTTGAATTAGGGATGCGTGAGACATTCCTTTGCATCTTTCAAATCACCAACCTGGCCGCCATAAAGTTATTCAAGAATCTGGAGAGAGCTTGCAACTGTGTGCTTGAAAAAGGTTGCAGTTTTAGCAAACCTTTCGAGACTGTAGCCCTAAATGCTGCTTTTCCTCGCAAGTACACTGTCTGCACGAGGCAGCGGAGGTGGCTCAGCTAGAGCCAGTAGCAGGCCCGTGCATTTTCATTTCCTTCTTCCTACAGCCAGTCGGGTCATGGGGTGGCCGGGAGGTGGTGAAGGGTGGCTGATCCCGGCCCTGTCAGATGCTAATGTAGACGACCTCGTACATCAGGTTTCAAGTGAGCCTGTCACTATAACTTTTAAAGACAGACTTTTTGAAGTGTGAACATAGCTTCCAGGGTTATTGCTTATTGTGATGGACATTAGAAAAAGGGTGAATATAATGTTTACTAATAATATCGTCAAGTTCTGATTAACTTGTTAATTACTGCAGTTCGGCGTCTGCATGGTCTCAATTGTTGATTTGAATAGCCATGTCAGCTTTTACAATTGTGAAAGGGAGAATATTCTCCACGCTGTCTGTGATTCAGCAAATTTTGTTCTGCAGTGCTTGCTGCTCCAGCCTACGCCAGAAGGAAGGTCATGTGGCATGCACACCATGGAGTGACTGGGCGTTGCTTAGACCGCGTGAGGTTTTCGAAAGTGCGCATCTTCTGGCGCGTAAAAGCTAAAATTCGTTGAGTCACAGGGCCGAGGGTAAAACTTAGAGGGTCTCAGACGTCGAGAATGTCGAAAGCCTACCCTTCCTCTCCTATCATTTATTTTATCGTTTGCCTCTTATTGGCGTTCGTTGGAGTGCTATACATGTAATTATAATTGGTTTACAGGAAAGGAAATGGGCAGTATCAGTCACGCTTTCTCCGACAAGTGTGAGTTTGGACGGTCTGTCTCATGGCTTTCCTTGGAGGGAGTTCGTGTGGGTTTGCAGATGGCGCAGGAACGCTAGACATGAACACATCTCGCGGAATATGACAGATCTCGCGCGCGGAATTTCGCTCCATGAGCCTAGAAAGGCTTTCGCCTTAATGTTTTCGAAATTCGGGGGAGCTGGAAATGGTACGCCCCTGCCGCAAATGGCAGGGGTTCGCCTGTCACCGGTAGTTGTACCGATTGTAGGCCGTCATTGCACCCGCTGCCGCTTGAGTGGCGCACGTTGTTGCGACTGTGGGAAGTAGGAAATGCAAGGGCCTGCTACTGGCTCTGTATCTGAGCCACCTCCGCTGCCTCGTGCGGACAGATGGATGGATGGGAAAACATTTATTTTCATCGGCTTTAAGAGGTAAGGGTTCAGTTTGATTGTTGGCCGCCTCAGATGGCCGCCAGTTGCGTCCTGTCGGCAATCTCTTCGGCCCTGACCCAAGCCTGGATGGTCAGGTCCGAGCAGCGCAGCACGGCCTCCCACTCCTCAAGAGATAGAGCTGGCAGCAAATCGCCGGGTGGCGAGAGCAAATAGAGAAGAAAGAAAGAAAAAGAAGGAGAGCGAGAGGACGCACGTCGCAATTCAGCCGTCGTCCGCCACCGAAGCGGCGGCGAGTGCAATGACGGCCTACAACAGGTACAACAGCCGGTGGCAGGCGAGCCCCCGCCGCAAACGGCGGGTGCCTACCATTCCCAGCCCCGTAGGGCCAGGAGCAGCCTCTCGTGGCGGACGACGGCTGTTGCGACGGGCGTCTTTCTCTGTCCCTCTTCTTTTTCCCCTTTCTTCTCTATTTTCTTTGTCTGCGCGAGGCAGCGGAGGTGACTCAGCTATAGAGCCAGTAGCAAGTCCGTGCATTTTCTTTTCCTTCTTCCTACAGTCGCAGCAACAACAATCACAATCTTAATTTAAAAAAAAATTCTTGTTGATTTGGATTGTGCATGTATCATAGATACTTCTTACCAAGTTTGGTTTTCATCTGAAAAATAGAAAAAAATAAAAATTAATTTTTTTTTGTGCGAGATGGGTGCACTCACCATGGAAAGCGCCTATGAACGCCGATTTTAAGGCGCAGCATCATAGCGGTCAAGAAACTTAACGCGAAGTGCATGCCCAAGAGTGCTTGTTTTATTGCGAAAGCAATATTGCTAGCACTTTTCTGCCGTCGGTGGAGGTCGTTCCTTCGCTGCCACGTGACAGCGTGACGTCACGACCAGAGGAGAGCAGGGGCTCCAACTCGTCCTTTCGGCCGTAGTCGTTCCTTCGCTCGGCGCGGCGGCTACCACGTGACGGCCTCCTCGGCTCGTCGCGTGAGGGCGCTCGCTAGTGAAGATAAATAAAGCCCCTCAATAAACTAAAAGTAGCGCCATCTCCTCTCTCCTCCTCCGGCGGCGCCGCTCCTCCTCTCGTATTTCGACCGTGGCTCCACCTACGGGGTGCGCGACTAGCGCGCGCTCTCCGGAGCAGGCGCCCTTCACAGCCGTCTCGATCAGCGCCGCGCGCGCGCCGATCGAGGCGGCCGTGCGCAGGGTCTCACCAGAGCCTTGCATTTTGTCGCAATGTGTTCAGGTTAAAATATTACTCACTGCTGAAACATAATTACCGAATGTTGACAGGGATTTCCCGCCAGAATAGTTTCAGCTGTGAGTGTCATACACCACATATACGCGATTTCGGCGTTTGTTCAACTCGCCGTCATCTCCGTGTGTCCGTAGTTCGTCACATTTGGCCACTCAGCGGCATGCTTTATAAAATTTGTAACTAGGCGGCGGACAGGAACAATTTTGGAACAGTCTGTGTATGGTTTCTTTGCAGCGTTGACTGGATTGCGAGCTGCCGGTAAACTTGAGAAGTGTGGCAGCAGCTGTCTTCCATGTATTTTCAACTTCAGCTGCAGATCAAATTAACTATAGGCGGCGGAAGCTGCAGTCTGTGTGGAGTCTTTGCAGCTTTGATTGACTTGTGAGCTACCGGTAAACTTGGGGAGGGAGGTAGCAGTTTTTTTTTTTATATTTGGCGTTGAGACGGTGCCGTGTTCAGCTGCCATGGTGTGTCACCATACGTACACGATTTTGGCGTCGATTTAACTCGCCTTCACCTCCTTGAGTCCGTCAGCCGTTGACAAAAGTGCGCAACAGTGCGCAAAAAAAAATTAACTAGGCTGCGGAAGCTGCAGTCTGTATGGTTTCTTTGCAGGTTGGACTGAATTGTAAGCTACCGTGAAACTTGAGAAGCGTGGTAGCAGTTTTTTTTTTATATTTTGCGCTGAAACGGTTCCGTTTTCAACTGTCAGTGCGTGACACCATTTGTACGCGATGTCTGCGTTGGTTGAACTCGCCTTCACCACCGTGCTTCTATCAGCCGCCGGCCAAAGAGCGCAACATGCTTGAAAAAAAAAATTAAATAGCCAGCGGGAACGATTTAGTAGCAGTCCGCGTGGCAGCAAAACACACGGCGATATGTGCCGCGCGCGCGCCGCCCGCCCCGCTGGAAAGGAGGAAGCTGCACGCCCAGCAAAAAAAAAAAAAAAAAAAAAAAAAAGCGCGCGCGCGCACGTGACGGCGCTCGGCCAATGAGAGGGTCGAACGACGAAGGAGAGCGCAGGAGAGGAGGCGGGCGGCAAACTTCACATGTTGGCGCTACTTTTAGTTTATTGAGGGGTTTTAAAGATAAACGGGGCGCCGCAGGCGCGCTCTGCTTATTCATGTCTGAGGAGTTGTACAAGGCGCCGCTGGAGCGACATGCTGCGCGCAAACGCCGGCGCCGTGCCGAGGAGACAGATGAAGAAAGGCAAGAGCGGTTGGCTAAGTAACGCGCCTATGCCGCTGAATGGCGAGCCCGGCGGCGTTCTACAAGTTCAATGAGCGAGAGTAGTTTCATGGACTCTCTGAATGGAGAAGAATCGTCTATGAATAGTGCAGAGCGATATAATTACGACAGAAGAAAGCGCCGTGTAGAAGAGCCACCGGACCGGAGAGAAGAATGGCTTGCTAAAAGAAGAAAGACGTATGAAGAGAAGCAGCAGAACGTTGTGGTGAAAGGAAGAACAAGAGATGAGAGTCGGCGAGTTTGAGTCTGCTACGCGTGAGTTTGAGAAACGCTTCACGAACAATCCGTTTTTAGCTTCGGGGCGTTCGTTGGCAATGTTCGGCGGTAAGTAGCCTCGCTGATTAAAGAACGTGAGGCGCCCGTATCGACTTCGAATTTTAGCGGCCTTTCCTACCAAGAGTCACTACTTTACGGACCACCAAAGCGTGTTCATTGGAATAAACAAACAGTAGAAACCATGTTGTGTCCGGAGTAAATCCTTTAGTTGCACTAAAGGCGAAACCATATGCCAAACCATCAGCAGAGCCAAGCGCAGGGAGGTATTGCTTTCGCAATCACTCTGGCTTAACCAGAGCTAAGCCACAGCTAATTTTTTTCGTGCTCTAGCCAATAAGCATCTACTATCGAGAGTACAGCAACAACTAAAAAGAAACAGATAACATGCAAATTTTAGGCCGTGAAAGCTTGGCATGGTAAACCGAAATCGGCACGTAACCTTCGAACGCTGCTTTTGCACCACTGGGAGCCTTTCTAACCAAAGTGCTCGACAACCTCGAGGTGGAATATGGGGCCTAGACGAAGAGGAATGCCCAGCAAGCAACCAAGAAAACAATTTCACGAGCATAGACAAGAGTGCTGAAAAAAAAAAAAAAAAAAACTCCAAGCAACCGTCATAGAGCAGTGTCTTGTTGTAAAGGACGGCCCAACGTATGCACCGGGTCACTATGACTTTTTTATATTGGCCATACATTTTAATAGCATGATCTAAAATCTTTGAGCTCATTTTTCTCAGTTCACACTTTTAGCAAGATCACAACCGTCGGGAAAACTACAATTTCCATACTATTTCACCAAATGCTGCTTTCAAGGTGGTTTCTGGATGCATTTTCTTGGGAACAAGGTAAGCTACTTTTGTATTCTTAATTATGCCTAAGACTTAAAAAAAGTATCAAATATGTGACATGTGATGACAACAGAAAAATGTTTCTATTTAAAGTGTTCCAATTTTTGCAAAATTGTCATAAAGAGCCCGAAACTGGCCTTATCGGGCACAATGCATTTTACCCAGATGTTATCTAAGAACAAGCGGTTAGTACATCTTCATTAGTTTTGTAATGATAGTTTTCCTAAGCTGCCACCCTTAAACTCATTATGACAGCTATACCTTTCATTCTATTTGCGCTAAGGTGATGATCCTGCAATCTATTCTAAGAATAAAATTTGCCGACAATTACGTTACCTCCTAATGCGAAATTTGAGCGCAGCTCATCAGCTGTTTCACCTTTTTTGATAGATTGAGACAAATATTTCGAGCAAGATATGTATGTACAATTATAGACAACTATTTTATTTTTCACATATTCCCTCAACAAAGACTCCACTAACATTTCTTGACTGTCATGAAGGAAACTCTGTGGTTGGAGAAATGAAGAGACCAACCAGGAACGGGCGCAAGAGAGCTGCGCTCTAAAAAATTCTAGAGAGCACTTGGGACCCCTAAAGTGCGATGAGACGAAAGCCATTATAGCGCGGTGGATCGTATCCCTCCACTACGGCATCTCCTCCTCTTCTTTCAATCCCATCTTGCTCCCTGCCTTTACGGTGTGGTACATGTGTCCGCGGAGAATTGTGACAGATACTGCGCCTTTTCTATCCTGTAAATCAATTTCAAACGCTGCTGATGCCTGTCGTACTGTTGTGGCTGTAGGAAGAGTAGGAAGAAGGAAAAGAAAATGCGTGGGCCTGCTACTGGCTCTGTAGCAGAGCCACCTCCGCTGCCTCGTGCAGACAGAAGAGAAAATAGAGAAGAAAGAAAAAGAAGACGGAGAGAAAGACGCGCGCCACAACAACAGCCTCGCCTGCAGTACTAACGCTTTGTTGTTGTGGCTGTAGAAAGAAGGAAAAGAAAATGCACGGGTCTGCTACTGGCTCTGTAGCTGAGCCACCTCCGCTGCCTCGTGCGGACAGGAGGGAGAAAGTAGAAAAGAAAGTAAAAAATTAGCTGGGGCTTAGCTTTAGCATTGAAGGACTCTGGCTTTAGTTAAACCTGGAAATTGCGAAAGCAATGTCCGCTTGGCTACGCAAAGTGTTTCGCTTGTGGTGGTGCACATTGCTAATCTCCTGTGTAGCCATGAAATGATAGGCATATTTTTTAGACGTCTCCAAACTTTATTATTCATTCACAGATTCTTCTTTCTGTAGCCCAATGAACCGTAGCAAGGCCTGCAAGCTCTTGCAACTTGTATGACGTCAATCGCTTGCCGCCGTTCGCAGGTGGTCGACCGGCCGTGGAGCGTATCTGCGGCGCGCTGAAGAGCAGACTTGGTCCCCCGTCACTCGCTCTGGTATGGTCAGTAGTCACGTGACTGACCACCGCCGCCGCTCGACCGTGGAGCGTAGCTACGACGCGCCGAAGAGCCTGCTTGCTCCCCCGTCTCTCGCCATGGTATGACGTCAGTAGTGACGTGACCGACCGCCGCCGTCGCTCGACCGTGAAGCGTAGCTACGGTACGCTGAAGAGCCGACTTGCTACCCTGTCTCTCGCTCTGGTATGACGTCAGTTGTCACATGACCGACCACCGACCGTGAAGGGTAGGCTCTGGTAGGGCGAAGAGGCGAAACCTGGCGTAGTATTGCTTTCGCAATAAAAGTAGAGATAGAGAAAGACGCGCGCCGCAACAGCCGTCGTCCACCACCTAAGCGGTGGCGGGTGCAATGACGGCCTACAACAGATAAAAATTCGGTGGCTGGCTAGCCCCCGCCGCAAGCGGCGTTGACCTACCGTCCCAGCCCCGTAGTGCCATGAACAGCCACCCTTCACCATTTCCTCCCCCCCCCCCCCCCCCCCCCGCCGTACTAACGCCTCCTAGACATCTGGGTCTTCGAGAAAGCGGCAAATGAAAGGCGCCGCACGGACGCCTGGATCGGACGCCCGGCGGGTCAGTAACTCTCGCTCTCGAAAGCGTGACACCTTTGCTGAAAACCTTCTATCGACAACGATGAGGCATTAAAGGCTTTCGCCCAATAAGATGAAGATAAGCCATCTCTGAAAATTTTATCGAAATTGGTGCGCCACGTAGACCGACGTTACTGGCTCCGCCTCGTCCGCGGACGGCGCAGCGTTTGCAAGCCAAAAAGTGACGACGATTACGGTACTTTCTAATGCGAAATTTGAGCGCAGCTCGTCAGCTGTTTCAGCTTTTCTATAGATTTAGGCAACTAATTCGAGCAAGACATATATGTACAATTACAGACAACTGGTTACGAGGGATAATGGCGACGACGACGCGAAACCCAGGAACAGGCGCCAAAGAGCTTAATGCTGGAACGATGCCATTCGAGACATATTTTGAAAAGCGAAGTTTCTTTTTTTTTTTACCGTGGTGAACTAGGTGTATATAAGCAAGCTACATCAAAATATGATGCTTTTCTCTGTGAGTGTGGGAATTCTCGGTTACTGCACATGTTACCCTGCAGTTCGGTGTGGGCGCTCGCATTATTCATGAATTATCTTTGCAGTGTGCACCATTTGTGGTCGCGCCTTCCACTTGAGCTGTGAAGCGTGCCTTTCATAATTGTTTCACACGAATGTAAAGTCGAAGTGTTGGTCACTTGTTTCTGTGGACACCTGAATCGCGCCGGAAGGGGAGGAAGGAAGGTGAGAGTGAAAGTCCACTTGAGCTCTGAAGCGTGCCTTTCAAAGTTGGTTCACATGAATGGTAAGGCGCAGTATCTGTCACACTTGTTTCTGTGGACACCTGAATCGCGCCGTAAGGGGAGGAAGGATGGTGAGAGTGAAAGTCCGCTTGAGCTGTGAAGCGTGCCTTTCATAATTGGTTCACATGAATGGAAAGGCGCAGTATCTGTCTCACTCGTTTTCTGTGGACACAGCAACCGCGCCGTAAGGGAAGGAAGGAAGGTGGGAGTGAAAGTGGAGCTGGTTACGAGGGACAACGCCGACGCCGCCGCGAAACCCAGGAACGGGCGCCAAAGAGCTGCGCTCTAAAACTGCGCGCGTTACAGCTATTTTTCTAGCAGAACTACGTATTCTAAGCGAGGTAGCAATAGTGAGGACGCTTTTGTAGTGTCAAGAATAGGGTGCATCGATGCTCTCGCCTCCTTGGCCATTGAGGCACCCTAGTCAACAATGCGGTATATACTTCGTCTCACAAGATATCTGCAGCACCGCTAAAGGCAAAGGAGCTCTTGCTATGCTCCTAAGTGCCTGATTTAAAAAAAAAAAATTGGAGGACGCTTAAGCTTCGCCTTCAAGAGTGGAACGCGATAGCGTTATTGCACCTCGTCGAGAAAACTTACTAAACGCAAGGGTATTGGGGCATCCTCGCACCGGTACCCGCGCGGCCCGAAGGGGAGAAGCGGGTGAGCGAAGATAGTGATCTAAAGAAAGGAAAGACGCTTGATTCTACAACCTGTGAGGGTGCACGGCGAAACGTCAGGGGCGAGTGGCGCGCCACGTGTCGGGGCAACGCCGCACATTGCGAGGAGGGGTTCTTCTGTGTTTGCCGCAAGATGGCTCTGCATGTGCGCAGAGCGCAGAAGAAATGTAGCGGAAACGTACTTCGCTACTCGTGTAACTGCGACTTCTGTAAGTAACATGCTCATAATTACTGATATACACTGCAGTATAACGTTCTACGGCATGTTTCCAAGTTAACACCGCATTCACTAGAAGCGCTTTTGTACCGCTTTCAAGCTGGCATGGAGACTGGGATGTTACGCCTGAATACTTTTCTCGTTTGCAATAGTCAAAATTGCCGACCCAGTATTTAGGCGTGCCGCTTGAATCGTACCAAGATCCCACCCCTTTCTGGGCTGGCCAAGCAGAGAGAGCGAGAGAGAAAGCTGATTCATGGCAGGGCAAGTCGTTGTCAATGTTCTCACGCGCTTATGTGTGCAATGTTTTCCTTGTGGCAAATATATGGTACGTAATGAATGTGCTTTCGGCGACGCGTGTTAGCATTAAAAAAATTCATCGTGTCTTTGCCGTTTTCATGTGGGCATCAACATGGGAAAAGTGCAGCAGAACCAACCTCTTTCTTCCTGTTAAGGCGGGGGGCTTGGGCCTTGTGCATCTCTTTTTGCGACAGGTTGTCTCGCGTTTTTTTTTCCTTCGTGATCAAAACGACAAATTCTTGAGGACGGTCATGCAAGTACGACTGTGTAAAATGCTTCCAGAATACGTTGTCTGTTCTGGTGAGAATATGAGTGGCGCTTTAAAAGGGTACATGCGCGAAGTTGTCTTGTCTTTCAGAATGTTGCATGCGCGTTTTTCAATGGAATACTTGAGCAGCAAAGTGTGTAAGAAGAAGCTGTACAAATATCTTCTGGATGTGACGATACCGTTGCCGATTTACCGTGCACCACACCGTGGAGGCCCCGGACAGGATGTCTTAAAGCGTGTGAAAAAGATGCCAGTTAGGCCTTCAGTTAAAACGTTCTTCTTTAAGCTGCAAAGGTTTTTTGCAAATGAGACAGTCTGTTGTCCAGGGAACGAATAAGCCTCTTTCATGTAACCAGGTTTTAACAGGTAACAGGTAACATGTAACACATTACCTGTTAAAACCTGGTTACATGAAAGAGGCTTATTCGTTCCCTGGACAACAGACTGTCTCCATTGCAAAAAACCAGAGACAATCGAGCACGTCTTTCTGGATTGCTGGGACCCAGTCTTTCACTGGGATGTTCTCCAGAAAACACTAAAGAAAGACCTTCCGTTAGATCCGTATGGCATACGGTTCCTTCCAGTCGAGAGTGAGGGTATTCCTTTGGATTTAGTCATGGTCTTGGGCCTCCACAGCCTGTGGAAAACAAGGATGCAAGTGCAACATGCAGATGTCAACACGCGTTCTGTACGCGAGAACTTTATCGAGAGTGTGCTGCTCCTTAGAGAAACGTATCGGGTGCTTTCTGATCCACCTGACTGGATCAGTGTGCTCAATGAAATGGCTGTCCTCAAAAAATTGTAAACCTTTCGTGACAGCCGAATTCTGGTTGTTGCGAGTTTTACCATTATTGTGGATCCTTTTTGAATTGATGTGAACTCAAAACAGGCAATAAAGAAAAAAAAAAAGCTCGTGGCTGAGTGGTAGCGTCTCCGTCTCACACTCCGGAGACCCTGGTTCGATTCCCACCCAGCCCATCTTGGAACTTGCTTTTTATTTATGAAGTGCATGTTTATTTATGAAGTGCATGCCGGGATTTATCGCTCACTGGACGCCGACGACACCGGCTTTTCTGCGACACGAGCTCCTTAACGCTACCGCGTTAAAAACTGATTTATTTATAGGAAGGGAAAGGCCCGGTAACTGTCTCACTTGTTTTCTGTGGACACCGCAACCGCGCCGTAAGGGAAGGGAGGAAGATGGGAGTGAAAGTGGAAAGAGAGAAAGAGGAGCCGTAGTGGAGGGCTATGGAGTAATTTCGACCACCTGGGGATCTTTAACGTGCGCTGACATCGCACAGCACACGGACGCCTCTTCGTTTCGCCTCCATCGAAACGCAGCCGCCGAGGTCGGGTTCGAACCCGGGTACTCCGGCACAGTAGTCGGGCGTCTGACCACTGCACCACCCCGGCGGGGCTCCTAAGTGCCTCTTGCCCCTGCGCACTATAGTAGAAAATTGTGTTCACCCCCGCCAATTTTGGCGAGGCGTGATCCTGATTGGACCGGGGTGCCTCTGCCTTTCGCAGTGCTGCAACATCTTGTGAGACGAAGTATAGTTGGCTTGGAATGTCGTCGCCTGCCATTTTCCTCTTCGGTGGCGGAGCTGCAAGGAGCGGTTCGTCCGTCATGTGAATCGGCCTTTAACTGCAACCAGGTGCCTAACGGCAATAGTTCAGACGTAATAATAATAATAATAATAATAATAATAATAATAATAATAATAATAATAATAATAATTGGTTCACAGGAAGGGAAAGGCTCAGTATCTGTCACACTTGTGTCTATGGACACCTGAACCGCGCCGTAAGGGAAGGGAGGAAGATGGGAGTTAAAGTGGAATTAGAGAAAGAGGAGCCGTAGTGGAAGGCTACGGAGTAATTTCGACCACCTGGGAATCTTTAACGTGCGCTGACATCGCACAACACACAGACTCCTCTTCTTTTCGCGCCCCGCCGGGATGGTGCAGTGGTAAGACGCCCGACTACTGTGCCGGAGTACCCGGGTTCGAACCCGACCTCGGCGGCTGCGTTTCGATGGAGGCAAAACGAAGAGGCGTCCGTGTGCTGTGCGATGTCAGCGCACGTTAAAGATCCCCAGCCGGCCGAAATTACTCCGTAGCCCTCCACTACAGCTCCTCTTTCTCTCTTTCCACTTTCACTTCCAACTTCCTCCCTTCCCTTACGCGGTTGAGGTGCCCACAAAAAGGAAGTGAGACAGTTACCGAGCCTTTTCCTTCCTATAAGTCAATCCTCTTCGTTTCGCCTCAATCGAAACGCAGCCGCCGAGGTCGGATTCGAACCCGGGTACTCCGGAAAATAGCCGGACGTCTTATCACTGCACCTCCCAGGCGGGGCTTAAGACGTAATGCGTGATAACGTTTTTGTGGATATGCTGCGAAAGCTACAGAACCGAAACTCACCAGCTTGCTCTGCAGCAGAAAGTAGATCCTCCAGAAATTTCGCTGATCTTGATCTGGAATATTCTAGCTGTTATAGCCGGGTGTCCAAGCTACCTTTAGCCAAGTGTTAAAAAACGAAAAATTTGAGGTAGACCAGGAAAACCACTTCTACCCAGCTGCCAGCCATCTGGCGCACCGCGAGCAATTTTTTATTTTGCACTTAATTAGTATTCAAGATAATTTTTCTAATTTAATAAGTAATGCCTTCTGACAATAAATATAATCTGAAAAGTTGGAGAGCCTCTTCTGAAACCCCCATTCCATTTATTTCCGATAAAGAAAACCTCACGTGTGTGGTTTTTCCAAGCTCTAAAGAAAACCCGCGAAATTCAAAAGTATCACATGACACGCATTCGTGCGCTGCGATTGTGGTGCTCTCAATCGTAGTTTGAGTGAACGAAATCAGCTGCGGCCTTGACAGCCCAGTTCCAGCAGTAGGCTGATATGTTGGCGATGGTTGTAGCCAGTGCGGTGAGGCCGCTGCTACTTGCACCTTCACGTGCGCCGACTGCCTGAAGCGGACGAAGAAACCATCGCAGACATGTCGGTCTGCCGCGGCGATTGCGGTCGTAAGCCAAGGCCGCAGCTGATTTCTTTCACTGAAGGCCAGGTTGAGAGCAGCACAATCGTGGCGCACGAATGCGCAAGTCATGTGATTTTTCTTTTCTTTTTTGTATTTCGAGGGCTTTTTTTAGAGCTTGGGAAAAACGAAACACCTGAGGCTTTCATTATTGGGCATGATGATGATGATGTTGATGAAAACTTTTATTGAAAGCCACATTGGCTTAGATTAAGGGAAGGCTGATCGGGTCCCTAGTGCGGTACACCGTTGGTAAAGGCCGCTGCCCGTGCTCTTTCGACGAGGGCTCGTTGTTCCTTGAGGTCCGAGCTGGACAGGGCTGCCTCCCAGCCTTCCCACATTGGCTGATTATGTCAATACTGGTACTTTGTTGACAAGACCATATGGTATCTAGGCACTATAGCACTGCGCCGAAAAGGACTCGGGCTCAGTGGCTTGAAGTGTTGTTGGATTATTAAATGACATAGTTTGTAATCTTCGAAAGTGACACTCTTTTGATTTACTAAAACCCTTAGTGGGCTTCGGGAATCTCTGCCTTTCAAGGCTCAAATGATGTAATATCTCTGAATATGTTGTTAACGGAGAGGGGGAGCCTAATAAACCTTAAATCCACCGGGAATCGAACCCCCATCTCTTGGATTCCCAGCCAAGCGTTTTACCAAAGTAAAAAAAAAAAAAAATGGCTGTACTAGGGGGAGCAAAAACTTTCTTTTTGAAGCTCCATAGCAATACACTAGAAGTTAAGACTTATTTAGAAATGAAGGGATTTTTTTTTTTTAACCTTGGGGAAATCACTGTTTCATATGCCGCAAGCCGGAAACTATCGAACATGTTTTCGTAGACTGTTGGCAAGCCTTTTCTTCTGGGACATTCTACAACGAACAATTAAAAAGACCTACCCATGGATGCATTAGGAATTCAATTTTGACCAATTGATGATGATGATGATAGGCTACCGCTGGACATGATCATGCTATTGGGCCTGCACAGTATCTGGCGATCCAGAATGGCTTTCAGGCATGCAGAGGTTGATGCGAGGAAAATACGGCAGTATTTTCGCGAAGCTGTTGCGAGTATTATTGATGTTTTCAAGACACAAGACGAAGTGCCTGAGTGGCTTCCGAGAATGGAAGTGTTGCCGCACATTCCTGATTTGTAATGGATCACGCAGCCCGAAATCGCGTGGTTGGAGCCCATGTTGTGTGTTTGTGGAGTAATGTTCTTTATGTGTAAAATCTGATTATAAGTTTGCCTGCGCCACGCCCCGGGTCGTGAAACGCTCTTTATAATTCCCCTTGTCTACTGTGAGTATGATAGCGGGATTCCGCGAGGGATAGATACTGCGCCTTTGATTGATTTATAGGAAAGGAAAGGCACGGTAACTGTCTCACTTGTTTTCTGTGGACACCTCAACCACGCCGTAAGGGAAAGGAGGAAGGCGGGAGTGAAGGTGGAAAGGAGAGAGAGGAGCCGTAGTGGAAGCCTACGGAGTAATTTCGACCACCTGGGGATCCTTAACGTGCGCTGACATCGCACAGCACACGGACGCCTCTTCATTTCGCCTACATGGTCGGGTTCGAACCCGAGTACTCCGGCACAGTAGTCGGGCGTCTTACCACTGTGCCATCACGGCGGGGCCGCCGAAGTCGGGTGATTGATTGATTTATAGGAAGGGAAAGGCACGGTAACTGTCTCACTTGTTTTTCTGTGGACACCTTCAAACGCGCCGTAAGGGAAGGGAGGAAGATGGGAGTGAAAGTGGAAAGAGAGAAAGAGGAGCCGTAGTGGAGGGTTACGGAGTAATTTCCATCACCTGGGGATCTTTAACGTGCGCTGACATCGCACAGCACACGGACGCCTCTTCGTTTCGCCTCCATCGAAACGCAGCTGCCGAGGTCGGGTTCGAACCCGGGTACTCCGGCACAGTAGTCGGGCGTCTTACCACTGCACCACCCCGGCGGGGCCGCCGAGGTCGGGTACTCATCTAGCTCGGAAAGCAAGAGAGAGAGAGAGAGAAAACTTTATTGTCGGGAGTAGTCTTACTGGGCCAAGTGGCCGTTAGCTGGTGGCTTGCGGCTTCTTCAGCGCGGTTTACGGAGCCCAATGGTATATCGGGGCTCGCGTTACGCAGCACTTCCTCCCAGGATTCAAGTGAGGGAGCTTCTATGAGAGCCTTGGGAGGCGGCTCCTCTGGGCAATCCCACAGGATATGATTAAGGTCGGCACTTAGTGCATGATGAGCTTATGCTGTCCGGAAATGTGTCTAAGTAAACCGCAGGGTTGGGGAAGTAGTTCGTTTGTAGTTTCCTCCAAACAATTTTTTGTTGCTTTGTTAGTGATTTGTGTGGTGGTGGGTATACTCTCCTAGAGAGTGTTGTCTAAGGTCGCTGTATGTGAGCAATCCTTCCGTTTCAAATTCCTCGGCATTAGGTCTCACCGCTCGGCCGACAAAACCTCAAGCGTGTTGATGAGGAGCCTCATTGCCTCGGTTCCCTGAGTGGGCAGGTGTCCATACGAGTTCTACCTCTCTGTCGAGTCTGCTATCTGCGAGGATGTTTCTGGCAGTATTTGTTATTCTGCCACGCGAGAAGTTACGTATGGCAGTTTTTTAACCAGTGACAATTATGTCCGCATCTGTTGTAGACCGAAGCGGCTGATACGCATTTACTGACGTTACTGTAGTGCTTAATTACACAGGTGGCAAAGGCACCTTCAGCCATATTGTACTCCGAGGCGTCGGTATACACCATTCCATCGTGATTTCGGTATTTTCTGTTTAGGGCCATAGCTCTAGCTTTCCTCCTGCCTTCATAGAAGAAGGGATGCATGTTTTTGGGCAAATGTTCGGAGATAATTTTGTCGCGCACTCCTCTTGTTAGTTGTCCTGGGTGGTTGGCTAGTGGTACGGCATTAATTCTCATGCGGTTGGGAATTTGTCTGCCTGCTTTAGAGTTCGTTAGTCTTTGTAGCTCTGCTATCTTAAGTGCTGTGATCAGTTCCTCTACAGTGTTGTGTATCCCAAGTGAGAGAAGTTTTTCTGTTGAAGTGTTTCTGGGTAGACCTAGCCCAGACTTGTATGTGCTTCTAATGAGTCTGTCTAATTTTCCTTGTCAGATTGAATGAGGCGGAGTTAAGGGACTGAGTATGTGAATCGACCTAGTACAAAGGCATGGATGAGACGACAAACGTCGGCCTCTTTCAGTAATACCTCGGGCTAGGGAATTAACCTCCTCGTTGCCAGGGAGGCCAGCATGTGCTGGCGTCCAGGTGAGGCTTATGGGGTGCCGGGGCTGCCAGAAACGTAATATGCGAGCAGCGGGGCGGGATATAGAGCCGTGGGCATAATTTAGAATCGCAGATTTGGAGTCAGAGATATTTTTGGGGCAGATGTAGAGATGAGAGCAAGCGCGATGGCTGCCTCCTCTGCCTCTGTGGTGGAATTGGTGATTATAGAGCTGGAAGTAAGTAGCCTTGCTTGATTGTCGGCTACAGCCAGGACCAATACGGAAGCCTAGCGTATATTCCGCTGCGTCCACGTATACCGTCTCTTGATCTTTCCTATATTGTCTGTGAAGGGCGTGAGCCCTGGCTATTCTGCGGCCCTGGTCTCGCTCAGGGTGCATGTTTTTAGGGATGGGAGGTATGATGAGGATAGAGCGGAGGTTAGGAGAAAGGGGAAGCCCGAAGTACGTGAGCGTCTCGGAGAAAGGAAATACGGAGGGTAAAGAAGGAGAGACATTGCAGCGTCTAGTCGCGATGTGGCCATGCCGGCTTCAAAAAAAGTGACGTCAGGGCCTCTCCTAAGTTTTTTCCTTCCTCCATGTATACACCACACTACACACCTCTTCTCCGCACAACAAACGGCGAGAGCGATGTGCAGCTGGCGCCGGCTGTGCTTATGACGTCACTTCGCCGGCACCGGCGGAGCGCGTGGCGAAGCGTGGCCGCGACGGCAGCTCCGACACACCAGCTGCTCCCTCTGACGTCACGCGGCTCCTCGCGCATGCGCATCTTGGCCCACGCTGTGCCACGCGAAATGGCTCGTCGACTAGCGTATTGTAGCTTTCGCAACAATAAATTCTTGACGATATCTGATCCTGATTCAATTGAGAAAGAGGTCATCACGGCTTTCTTTCCTCCTGCGTCTCTCTCTCTCTCTCTCTTTCTGCCCACTTCTCCAAACCCTTATGCTATCCCAGAGTGTGACCCTAATCTCGTTCTCCCATTCAGCATGGGCGAAATACTCGAGGAAAAGGTTAATAGCGCAACAAAAAGACACTCACAAATAGACACACAGGACAGGCGCTGACTCCAACTTCTTTCTCGAAACACCACATACACACACACAGGACAGGAGTCAGCGCCTTTCGTCTGTGTCTATTTGTGCCTATTTTTGAGTGTCTTTTTGTTGCGCTATTAACCTTTTCCTTTATGTGACTATGCACCAACTAGCCCAGCAATCAGTTTTAATTGAAATACTCGAGGCAGCCAAACAAGTTCGCTCTTGCTCTGCACCTAGCCACGATCGAGTAACGTCCCAGGAACTTCGCAATTTCGGAGCTGAAGCTCAGGATGCTATCTCGGGTCATTAACGATATCTGGGTTTCGGAGACTGTATCTGAAGAACTGAAATTCTCTAATCTACCGTATACCAAGACGCGGTACCGAATCCCCAGCATCTACACAATACCGAAACCGGAGTATTCTAGCAATCTTCGACCAAGATCATATTGCCTTCAACTCACTGTTAACTTATTGGCGGATGATATACATGCGCATTTATTATTATCTCGAGAAACAGTTCAGCCCGCTTATCACCCAGCACTGACGGGCTTTCACTCTAACATATAGCATGCGCTCATGATTATCGCTGGCTTATGCGGCACGTCATCAATAGCACATGACGCACGGCCCTAACCGACTATTTGCTCGCCGTCGATATGCACATAGCTTTCAATAAAGTTCGCCATAATGTTATCCTCGAAGAGCTTGTCCATCGCTATCCTAGCCAACGTAACCAGAATTGGATTTGGAACATCTTTGTAGCCTGACCAGTTCGTCTACACGAAATGGCGCCTAGATGGAGCTCAAGCACAGTACTACGATTAGGGGAGTTCCCCAGGGTTTCACTTTGGGGCCCATGCTGCTTAATCTTGCCATTTGAAGAGTTGCAGAGAATACGGCGACTCGATTCGCGATCTATGCTGATGACGGCAGCATCTGGACCGAAGCGGCAAACTAAGGCGATAAATAAATCATGCAGGTCGAATTATAGGCAGTTCTATCAAATCTGAAGACCACCCTTACCTTTTCCAATCAGAAAACAAAACTGTCAGCACTGATGTATGCATTTGACCAATCCCGGCATGCTCACCTCGCTTCATATTGGGTCACACACTATACAATCCCGGAACGGACAGATTGCTGTGCCCGGTTTGCCTTTCGTCACCTGCGACAGCCCCCAAAAGTGGGCGTGCAAATTACAAGAGACATGGGGAATCCCTCAAAGTGGAGTAGATTTCCAATAAGGGAGTAATTGCTCATTGACATCCACGCAAGCGCAGCTATGCGGCTATAAAGGAAAGCTATACAGCTCTTTTAGAAATTTCGTAGTTAAAGAAAAATTCGTCCTGATCCGGGGATCGAACACGGCACCACTGCCTTTCCGTGGCACTCGCTCCACCGACTGAGCTAGCCACGATGGTCAGCAGAACAGATGGTAGGGCGAGTGCGAATTGATCTATAACTCGAAGTGGGAATGGTGTGATATTTAGGGGAATCCCCCAAGGCGGAGTAGATTTCCAATAAGGGAGTACTTGCTCATTGACATCCATCCAAACGCAGCCATACGGCTACAAAGGAAAGCTATACAGCTTTCTCAGAAACTTCGTAGTGAAAGAAAAATTCGTCAGTCGACAGTCGGTAATGTGCTGCGTTTTGAGTCTTGAGAATGGTTCTCCAGCGCTGGACGCGGATATCGACGCACAGCTCGACACATAAGGGAGCGAGAGCGCCCTGATCTGGGCGGTGTATGTCCGGCTGCGGACTAAGGCCCTTCTGAACGGGTGCAGACAGACAAACGGTGACCTGACTCGGACCTCGAGGTACTATCGTTTTTTCCCCCAAAGCGGCCTTGTGCCTTCCCCTCCAAGGACTTTCAATCAATTTCTTGGTGCATTTAATTTCAATTCCGATAAAGGCGAAGTCGTTCCATATAAACTTAATTCCCACCCCTCTTCGCCTACATAGGATAGTCTGAAAGGAAAGGACGCAGAATATGGAATTTTTTATTGCACGCATAACGAAACACAAATGAAGTTTCCAGCATTAACGAAGTGGTAGTAATCGAGATCAAGAAAATGTGCAAAAATTAGGACAGTACAGACACAACCAAGACGCTGAAACGCTCGGAAAGCAAATATGTCGAAACGTCAATGGTAGGAGTAGCAATTGTTACTTCGACCAATCAAAGCGGCAGGTCTACGTAGTAAGTGTCTGGGTCTCCGGCTTTCGTCGTGTGACGGCGCAAATGCACGCTGCTATTCGAGCGTTCCTTCTTTGAAACAGAATCATGAAGCTGTTTTCTGGATTTGTTTCGCAACTGCACAATAGCGATGGGCGCGCGTTTTTTTTTTTTTTCTTATTTCGCGGGCTGTTTTCGAAACGCGGGAAAAAAACACCACGTGAGACATATCGCCGAGAAAGCAATTTAATGAGATGCTTCTGTCTCCCTGCCGCGGTGGTGCAGTGGTAAGACACCCGACTACTGTGCCGGAGTAGCCGGGCTCGATGCTGACCGCGGCGGCTGCGTTTCGATGGAGGTGGTGGTAAAACTTTATTCTCCAACAGATACAGGATAGGCGTCAACCTATCCACCTGCACGACGGCCTGGAGTCCTTGGACCCAGGCGGCGTGTTCGGCCAGTCGGATTACACCTAGCTGAGTCTCAGGGTGTGAGCTGAACAGTAGAGTCTCCCGAAATTCTTCCGTTTTTTACTGTTCATTTATATTTTTTATTTATGGACACGTCCATGTCATATGTACCAGATCCGCCTTATCGTGACAAAGTTTGCACCTATCTGAGAATTGTTCCGGGTACCACTGACTTAGCGTAGCTGGGTTCGGAAAAGTCCTTGTTTGTAAGCGTCTCCAAATGTTTCTTGGATCTTATTTAGTGTGCTATCTGCCGGTGGGTAGTGTAACCTATTTAGCCGATAGTGCTCAGTAATTTATTTGCAGTTTACTAGCCTGTCCCTGCTAAGAGTCTACTAAGAATCAGAGCCTACCCGGAAGGAGAGATCGCGGGCAAGCTTATGAGCTCCCTCATTTTCCTGAAGCTGGGAGTGGGCTGGTGCCCATATTAGCCCGATTATTCTGTCATCCTGACAAGTTTTCAGCATCCTTTTTGCCTGTGGAGAGACCTTTCCCTTGAGAAAATTGCATATTGCTGTTTTCAAATCACTTATAATTGTGGTAGCCATTGTACCCGCCATTGCAAGGGTAATCGCCACCTCTTCAGCCGTGTCAGCTAAGCTCGTCCAACCGAGCCGCTTATTCTTAGATTTTGTTCATCTTACAGTATACCGCAACCATAACATGCCTGTCCTCATACTCGGCAGCGCCGACATAGATTACGTCCTGTCTTCCTTGATATATCTTCTGCAGCGTTTTCGCCCTTTTCTTCCTCCTTTCCTGGGGATGCTCTGGATGCATATTTCGTGGCAGCGGGGGGAGTTTTAGTCGCTTCCTGACTTCCATCGGGACATTCGTCTTCTGGTCCACTTGGCTTTCGTATCGAATGCCTAGTTTCAGCAATATACGCTTCTTCCCGTCCTGGTCTTTGACAGTCTTTCGTACTGGGAGATTTGGTTGGCCTCTATCACTTCTTCGAGCGTATTGTGCACCCCCAGCTTCATTAGCCGCTTCGTAGACGTACGGATGGGGAGACTAAGGGCTGCTTTTATTCTCTTCCTGATGGTTGCTTCAATCTTAGCCTTCTCGCAGTTGGCAAGGTGTGAATACGGGACTGCGTAGGCGATCTTGCTGATGACAAACGCATGTACAAGTTTAGGAGGTTTGCTTCTCTCATGCCCGACTTGCGATTTGCGATGCGTCTAATTAGACGTATCGTTTTATGAGCGCCGCCTTCGAGTTTCTTTATAGCTTCTCCGTGACGACCATTTTCCTGCAGCCACATACCTAGGATCCTAATCTTGTCCACTCTGGGGATGGGAACTCCGTCTGCCTTTAGCTCGATTCTCGGTTGTTCTTTGTCCAATCTGCTGCGTGGTGGCTGGTACACGAGCATCTCAGACTTTTCGGGAGAACATTGAAGGCCTCTAGAGGTTACGTATTCTTCAACAGTTCTCACAGCTGCCTGAAGGATGTCATCAATTTGTCCATCACTACCTCCCGTGGTCCACAGTGTGATGTCGTCTGCGTAGAGGCTGTGGTTTAGCCCCTCAATTTCTTCTAGCTTTGATGGAAGCTTGGTGAGTGCAACAGTGAAGAGCAGGGGTGAGAGGACTGAACCCTGGGGTGTTCCTCTGCTGCCCAGTGTAAATTTGTCCGACTTGTGTTCTCCAATTAGGATGGTTGCTTCTCGCTTTGAGAGCAAGTCTCTTACGTAGTTGTGAGTTTTTTCACCTACGCCGAGATCATGTAGGTTTTCAAGTATTCCTTATTGTTTGACGTTATTGAAGGCCTTTGCTAAGACTAGGCCCAGGATAACTCTCGTGTCTTTAGTATGGGCTTCAATGATCTGGTGTTGGATTTGCAGCATAATGTTTTGAGTCGACAGACCAGGTCTGAAGCCAATCATAGAGTTTGGGTAGAGTCCGTTGTCTTCCATGTATCTGTTTAGTATTGTCAAGATGACGTGTTCCATGAGTTTCCCCAAGCACGATGTGAAAGAAATTGGCCTTAGATTTTCAATCTGTAGCTTTTTGCCGGGTTTGGGGATCATGACGATCTGCGCTGTTTTCCATATGGTTGGAAGTCGTCCTAGTCGCTAGCAATCTTGCATGTATCTTGCGAGGGTAGCAATTGAGTCGTCGTCCAGATTTCGCAACATTTTATTGCTCACTCCATTCGGCCCCGCTGCTGACTTTGTTTTAAGGCGAGCAATTTCAGCCCTCACTTCTGTTGCTTCTATGGGTCTATCCAGGTCCAGGTATGGCGGTCCGTGGTAGTCTGGGAGGGCTTCAGGGACAGGTGTTCCCACATAGCGAGCCTGTAATTCTTCAAGGAGCTCCTTTTCCGTCTCATCGTAGGAATGGACAATCTTTTGAATGTTTTGCTTCTGCGCTGACTTGCAACCTTCCGGCTCCAAGAGGTAGCGTAGTAGCTGCCATGTTTTCGCTAGTCCTATGGATCTTTCCATGCTATTGCATGTAGATTCCCAATTTTGTCTACATAGCTGAAGTGCATATTCTTATATTTCTTTGTCGAGCCGGGCCAGTCTGCGGCGTACGGTCCTGTTCAATCTTTGTTGCTTTAGCTTCTTCTCCAATCCCCTTTTGGCTTGCCATAAGTGCAGAAGACGGCTGTCTACTTCCTCCAGACCTGCTTCTTCGGGCACCTCTATGGTTGCTTCTTTAACATTTGCACGAAGCGCTGTTGCCCACTGATTTCTCCGCTTTCTATTTGGCTTCTGATTTCCCTGAAGGTTTCTCACCCCACTAATGTAGCCTTCTTGCCTTTGATTCTTCGCGGTCCTCCTTCCACCACAGTTTAGATGATGTAATGGTCACTGCCAAGGTTCTCTTGAGTGTTACACCATGTGGCGTCTTTTACATGGCTAAGAAAGGTCAAATCCGGAGAAGTGTCGACTGTCACGCTGTTTCCGCTTCGTGTTGAATTCTGTGGATCCGTTAACAGCGTTAGCCCTGCCTGTTGTGCGTCTTGCCAGTGGATCCGGCCCTTTATATCTTCTCACTTGTAGCCCCACACTGGGTGTGGAGCGTTAAAGTCGCCTACAACGATCAGTGCTTGGTTGTTGGCAATTTTCAGTCTTTTGGAATAGTTTGCCGAATTTGTCCTTTCTCAGCAGCGGAGGGCTGTATACATTCAGGATGAACAAGCCTCCTTCTGTCTTCTTGTTTGGTAGGAGTTCG
>NC_139346.1:216919293-217154293 GCF_055883805.1 Amblyomma maculatum | reverse complement strand
TCTAATGAAAGTTATTTTATCTCCTTTCATTTTTTTCTTTTTTTGCTCTCTGAAAGTCATGTTAGAAGAAAAAAGTTCACATGACGATAGCTGTATCGTCGCCTGCAAGCTGTTCTGTTTGCTTCCCCTCTCAATAATCATATGCACAGAGAAGCAACCTTTACAGGCAGGCGCAACCTGCGCGCAGCGAGGCTGCTGTGATCGACTGCCGTAAATACGCGATTTCGTTAAGAAGCTTGAGACGCAGAAAGCCGGCGTCGGTGACGCCATCATCCTGATTGACCGATATAGTCATAAAGTCACAGCTGCAATTTCCTCGGTAGGAGGGAAGGAGGGGGGGGGGGGGGAGGTTGGGGGGTGAAGTCTTCAACGCTCATCGGCACGCGTAGAATGAAATAACTTTATTAAAACATGACATGTAATGCAAATTAGGTTTGTAGCATATATGCATGCATGTTATGCGTTTTTTCTCGTAAAGTGGTACTTTATGACTATTTTTTAATTAATATATCAGTCATTAGATAGTTAAAAATTACTAAAGTAGTAATTAAGCGAATGGTAAAACGCATGCTGTGGTTCCATACCGTCTTTGGTTAACGTTGCATAGTGGCGATGGCATGCGGCGGCCCCACAGCCGCTTTGTGCAGGCTCCAAAACATGGAGTGCAAGTGCGGAACTCGTTGCACAACTTTGTGCATTCCATGAATGTCTTCAATTTCGTGAGCGCCTCAGAGGACCAAAGGCCGCCATCACTTTGAAGTTTTAATCTCTAGTCGGTTTACCAGCTTAGACATTGTTTATAAAACTGCGTTATTCCGTACGCAGGGAAGCATAGTGTTCCAGGCTTCGTTGAAGAATAGAAGTGTCAGCGCTGAAGTTGACCTTTAAAGAAAATAGTTGGCATTCAAGCTATCCATGTTTGCTAAAAATAAAGTTCTGAACAGCATAAGCAATTGACTCAACTTTATTTCACTTGAGTAGCGTAAACTGTACGCGCCGATTTTTCGAGAGCAAACAATAAAAAAAAAAAATGCCGCCGATACGCGACATTAGTACATCGAGAGAGAGAAAAAAAAAGGAAAGCGAATTGCTGTCGACAAGGGCCAAAACACCGTTGCGAGCATTGCGTAACAGGAACTTCGCAACCATTTAGCCACTGTGATGCTGTCAACTAATGAGCATTTGAAACATTTGGTATTGTGTTCAGTACCACTCGTTCTTCCCATCAATTACACGGTGTTGCGGCATGATGTGAAATCAAACGCAGTAAAACTCAGTGCACACTGTGCTTTCTGGATTCCCTGTGATGGCTAGGTGGCCCATTATAGTTAGAATACTTGCTCTTAATCACAAATATAGGTTCGGGAAGTGTAATTAAAGAAAATGTTGGGAGAAGGCTCTGTGTTACATTGGATTCGGCTAGTGACCTTGATCGCTGCCCGCAAGACCTGTAGTTCTCAGGCTTCTGCCGCTTACTTCGCTCGTACATCGTCCGCCGGCGCGTGACGCGCTGATAGTGGCCGCGACCGCCGCCGTGTTCGTGTAACCATTAGCGCAATCGAGGTATTTCCCGCCACTCCTAGGGAAAAACATAGGGTGTACCTGGAAGCGCGGCAATTCGCTTCGCTCTCTCTCCCAGGCTGACCTTCACCGCGGGGGCCACGGCAAATCAATACGCGCGCTAGCAGCGACGCAGGTATTGTAGTCAGCATGGCGGCAGCTCATTTGAGCTGCGCACGTGCTCAGCAGGTAATGCGCCCGTACCAGCAAGTTCTCTCTTCCTTACTCTTCGGCACTTACATCAAAAGGCCGCGCTTGTCTCTTTTTTTTTTTTTTTTTGCGCGTAAGTAAATCTTTTTTGTCTCGGTTGCCTCTCTCTCGTTGGCCCTGACATCTAAACGGACCGGTACTGACAAGAACCCGTTCCATCTGTAGCATTTTTTTTTTTAAGTGCGCATAGTTTTTCATTTCAGCACTGAAATGTTTATTAAACTAAATATGATTACTTTTCTGCATAGACGTTAAGATGGCAGGAGTTGTTGTGGGAAGAACAGGACTCAGTGGGTTTTCAAAGATATATCTCTTATAGACGACGCACGCGTCCTTTGTAAGTGACTGCATGGTGCTTTGTATTTTTTTTTTTTTTACGCAAGCTTGCCATAAGACATATTATAAAACCCAATGCAAATTATTTTCCGTGAGGAACCGGGGAAGGCTGAGAGTAGTATGCTGCACTGACAACTTCCGCTGCGCTAACCATCACGACACAGTTTCAGAATTTGAATGCATGACAAATGACTCAATGCGATAAACATCTGTAACAAACCGCGCTATATCAATTAAACGACGTGAAAATTTGCACTTTTGTTTTCTACACAGTCACTGTGCATAAGTCATGCAGCACAAAACCACCTGCGCAATGTTGCGCAGGCAATCTTTCTTGTTTGTTTGTTAGAACATTGAGCAGTACGGCCCCTTGACGTCACGCGTATGCCATGCAAGCACGAAGCTCAGGAGAAAAAGCGAGCATTATTCTCAACAACTATTTAAGCCAAAGAGAGTAAGGGAAATAGAAGCGCACAAGTGTGCATTACTGGCGTTTCGCAGAGCCGCTGCCGATGAAACTGCGCGCGCTGCCGCAGTCATTCTGGCAGCAGCCGAACGAGACGAGCGGCGTGTCTCCGGCCGTCGTGGTCCTGCCACCACTCTTCAAGCACGACACCCAAGAGGACATAACAGGTGAGTGGTGGGCCTGTGATGAACTGCTTTTCCCCTCCACCGAAAAGCGGCCGCCGCAGCCAGTATTCGATCCCGCATCCTTAGGTTCAGCAGTCAAGCGCCCTAACCACTGATCCACAGCAGATTTTTTTCTTCTTCATTGCCTGGTCTTGACGCATTGCATTTCACAAAAACAAATCAACAAAAACACAAAACGATATTTACATATGACACACTAAAATTCCCGCATACACAGCTAGTCTTGAGAGCCACTCGGGAGGTTCTGCAGCAGCTTTCTGAATTGCCAAAAACCTGTTCATGCTTTCTCGAAAGTCAATTCGCGCAGGTCGTGCGTCTTTATCACAATGGTAACCAGTCATTCTTAAGCGCCATATACACTGGAGGCCTATGAGCATAATTAAATAAAATAGTACCCCATCCTCACTTTTTACGCCTAAGTACCGGATACCATGCAGGTAAAGCAGAAAATCTTTAATTAGCGTTCTTTGCAATACGTCCCAAAAATAAACCCCTTCTTAACAGTCTAAAAAAAGATGGTCTATTTTTTCTGGCTTCCTGCATATTAAACAGCGTGACCCCGAGGGTGTAAATATTCCCTTTTCCTCCAAAAATGCTTTTACCGGCAAGGTTCCGGTATGCAATTAAAAAAAAAAAAAAGTTTTTGCTGCTGGCATCACCTGAATTCTTTTTGCCCTTTTTAACACATCTGCACCTGGGCCTCCATCGTACAAAGCCCTGTATAAAGGCACAGAGAACATAATGTCGCACAATGCACGATACAATTTCTTTCGTTTTACTGTTAACAAATAATCGCTTGAAAACCACACTCAAAGAAAGCGCGCACTTACTACGACTTCTCTTAAAAGCCCTTACTCCCTGCGGAAAAATCTTCAGTTGAAACGTACTCCGGCAGCAGCCGCCTCAGCCTGACTTGACATACGGTGCGTAAGAATAGGTCAGTCGTGTCTCTAAAAGACAAAAAAAAAAAAAAAAAAAAAAAAAAACGACTGACCAGCTGTTGCAAAAACAGATGGTCCAATCCTAGCCTACCGTCTTTTACTCGTCGGAACAAGTTGGTCCGGCTGCAGCGCTCTCATCCAGACGCCTAGACAAATACGGCGAAAGTCCTGCGCAGCTTCTGAATATTTAACCGTGAACAGTGCAACACCTGCATAACATACCAGAGCTTGCTGATAAAGAACAAGTTGCAAACTGTGGCCCTGGCAAAAATAGATAGGTTTGTCTCTCTCCACTTTTCAACATTTTCCTTTATCTCTTTAGCCTGCCCTCTCAAATACTGTTCACTGTCATGGTAAGCCATAAGCGAAACTTCCAAGTACTTATTTGGGCCCGTATTCCGAGTTTGCGTCGTTATTGAAGTGTCGCTATCTCACGTGGCCTCGAGTCATCTGACTGGTGGAAACGCCGGAACATGATGTTGCCTCCTTTTCTGGTTCCGGAAACACCCGGTTCCGGCGTTTCGACCTATCAGATGACTCGAGGTCACGTGATATAGCGACACATCGATAACGACGCAAACTCGGAATACGGGCCCTGCATGGTCTCGTCGTCCAAGGCACACTGGCAAACCCTTCAGGTGTAAATGGCCACCTTGCATGCCAAAGTCCGAGGCATTTCGACCAGTTAACTCCACTACCGGTGACGTGACTGAATTCGCACACATACTTCACAGCTTGGCATATGCCAAGCTCGTCCTCAGTAAAAACAGCGATGCCGCCTGCATACGCTAACAGCTTTACTTCGGCTGCTCCTTGAATCCCTGAATGCTATTATTTTTAATATGTTCAAACAGAGGGTCTCTATATAGATACAAAATAAAAGAGGGCTGAGGGGACAGCCCTAGCGTAAGGAACGCTGTACGCTGATGGGGCCCCTAAACATTTATTAACGATCAATCTCGTCGTGCAGCTCTGGCACGCTAAGGCCACGCCCTCACGGATAACAGAACCAATATTCACATGGTCTAAAATGGCAAACAATAGTTCGTGAACGACACAGTCAAATGCCTTTGCTAAGTCAATCTGGAGAAAGGCCACCCTACCATTACTGTCATCACAGTATTCTAGTACACTGCGCGCTTTATGGATATTGGTGAAAATGGAGTGCCCTTTAATCCCACACGTCTGATCGTCTGATGAGTCCCAACTATGTCATTAATCACGGTTTGCAACCTTCGCAGCGGGAAAAAAAAAAAAAGTAATGTATAAGTAGTATTCACTGCATCTTACCTGTACTTACCTATGGGGCTGAAACGTGGAGGCTAACCAAGAGGGTTCTATATAAGTTGAGGACAACCCAGAGTGCTATGGAATGAAAAATGGTAGGGGTAAGATTAAGAGATAGGAAGCGTGCAGAGTGGGTCAGAGAAGTAACTCAAGTTACTGACATTGTAGTGGAAATTAAGAAGAGGAAATGGGCATGGGCAGGACATGTAGCGCGAAGAAAGGATAACCGATGGCCGCTTAGGGTAACAAAATGGATTCCAAGGGAAGGAAAGCGTAGCAGGGGGCGACAGAAAGTTAGGTGGGCGGATGAGATTAAGAAGTTCGCAGGGGTCAAGTGGATGCAGCTAGCACAGAACCGGGTTAAGTGGAGAAATATGGGAGAGGCCTTCGCCCTGCAGTGGGTATTGTCAGGCTGATGATGCTGATGATGATGATGAGTATTCACTAGTGCCCGCCCAACCACGCAGCCGGCCGCCATTTTTGCGGTGCACGTAGCAGATTCCGCTAGCGTGCTTTCCTCGCGCGGCGCATTCAAATTTGAATTCGCGAGTACGACAGATTCGCTGCACGCGACAGCAGCAAGAAACGTCGCAAATAAACGCCACTTCTGATGGGCTGCCACTTCTGAGGGAATGAGTCCAACTTTGCTTTGGGCTGTCTCAAAGCGCAGATAATGGTCAGCGGCCGCAGTGCTTCCGTGAAATTGGAGAGTCGGAATTTGGAAGCCTTATTGTTACCACACTAGAGAAATACATTTCTCTTTGCGTTGTCGCAATGATCGCTCACTGGACTAAGTGGCGGTACATTTTTTCACTGTGCGCCGTGCATGTTGACTAAAGTCGAAACGGGAAGCCGATACTCGTTAGTTCGCGCTTCATTTTTGTCCTGTCTGTCTTTCCTGCTGGTATCTGTGCACGGTGCACGTATGGGGCAGTGCCCGAGCTGAACTGGCAAGTTTCCGAGCTAGGCGGCGAGCTTACATTATCGCCCTGACGCAAGCATAGTTTTCCAGTAGTCCACAAGTAAGGAAAAAAATGTCATCGCCAAGGTGTTCACGGCACCCTCGCGAAACAAAGCACATGCCCCAAGGACTCATTTCAAGGTCGAAAACAGGACGAGATAACAAATCATTTCTTATGTACAGTTTTTGTGAACATTTAATTGGTGCTCCTCCTGAGCACCTCGTCGAAAACATTTGCATGTGACCCCGAGGTCAAATTCTGAAGCGTTATGTCCAGGTCACACATGCAAAAGAGATGGAAATGGAGTGTTCTGCGCAGATACGTCGTCCAGAGTAACGCAAGAGCAACTTAGACCCGCCGCAGCCATCTGGTCGGGTTCTCTTAATTTTTCTTTTGTGGGCTTGAACCACATACGAATTTTCGGATTCACGGACGGGCTGTTGCCACCGAGCTCTAACTCCGGAATAAAGAGAAACCGAATCCGCGAAAAACATTTGTCGCTGCGCCCTTTTCATGTACTACCTCGGCTCTAGCGGTTCTAACCATGTACCCACCCTTAGTGGGGTTTAAATAACGTTTACAGCGCGATTTCATGCAGCTATTGCGTGCGAAAATTACAGGCCCTATTTCCGATGCATGCGGATTCTAACCGACAACATGAATGCGGCACGCGAGCCTTGCTGCAGCACGACGAAAGCATACTTTCGGACTCGTCTGCACTGCGAAAATGGCGAGCTGGAATAGTTGGCCGCTATGTGGGCGCCAGTCCTTCGCATGATAAGCCGGTGGCAAACAATTGCGGAAGGGGGACGACGAGGTCCGTTAGATCTATTGCGTCCCATTCCTAAGGCAGAGCTCAAGCCCTTTTTATCCCGAATTGTTCCCTGTTGCCTCACCACTGCTTTCATTGAGACCATTTTGCACACCTATATAGTGCGCGCACTGTGATTATCAGTTATTCAACTAAGGAAACTAAAACATCTGGTTGTCTGAGGGGACATGACGTTGATTGTGTTGACAAAAAACAGCTTGTTCGCAACAACATTTCTGTAGCGAAAGCTACACTACGCTACCCTTGAGCATTTCGCCGGTGCCTGAAGGAGTGTACCGTTGCCTAGCAACCGGTTTCGCCAATTCGGGCCTCTTCTTTCACGTGGGAGGGTGACATTAGAATCAGCCTGCTATGACATTTGAATTCACCTTACCCCTATCACACGCAGGCACGCTCGTAACAGGCATGTAAGTGAGTTCTACATAGTACGCCGGCGAACTTTGACGCGTTGAACGGAACGCTGGTTATGCTCGATGCATGCTCGGTCGCCCGCAGCTAAAGCTTTCGCTCCAAATTCGGTTCAGCAGCGTTGAACCCCTCTAATTATTTTTTTATGTACACCTTAATAATGATCACTTTCCCACGCTACCAGCTGTGCGCCCCCTGACTCCCCCCGACGCCTCCGGAGAGCGGAGGTCTCCGGAACGGGTGGTGCGAGTCAAGAACACCGAACTCCTCATGCGACTCTTCGATGAGGTCGATCCGGAGAGGAGGCCTATGGCGCCCGTCGTCAAGAGAGGCCGGTGAGTCTTTGAACGGATTTTCGTGTCAGCGCAGATCAATTTGTCAGAGACTCTCCAAACCCCAGAATGCTCTTTTATAGCTGCCTCATATGCCTTTGAGTAACCTTCAGATTAGCCTTTGAGTAAACTTGAGATTAGCCCTGGTCTCCTCAAACGTCAATAGCGCATATACCGAGAGCCAGCACAGTATTGTGGCACCTTGGCGTTACTCATTGCAGCCATGTGACATACGAACAGTTGACGCAATATCCTTCAAGATAAGGCACAAAATTCTGTCATTAAAGGGCCCCTGAAATGTAAAATTCTAATGTAAGAAATCCATAGAGGTGCAGCGCATATACGCAGCAATAATGTCGTCTATACTTGTCTCCATAGAGAATGATGTTTCAAAAGTGCTCCCGGCAACCGCTAGAAAACGATTTGGACGTCACACCGCCGCGCGCAATCCGCCGCACTGAAGCCGCTCATTGGACGTTCCCTAGTTAGGCGGGCGGAACGAGGCGTGGTGAGGCGCAGTCGCGTCTTCTTTTTTTCTTGCGCGCCGGTGTGGGTTGAGTTGAGGAGCTTTTCATGGGCCCTTTAACTGCACACAGTTTTTGCCGCTGTATATATCATTTACTGACACACTTTATGTTGTATTGCAAAATATGTCTCAACATTATTTCTATGCGTGTCTGCATTTCGCGTGTCATGTGTATGTTTTGACGTCCATTAAAAGGCTTCTGAGAGGTGTAAACATTGTGCAGAAACGGATTCACCACACTGCGCGGTTATAATTACGTACACATATCGCGTAGCTCACAAATTCTAAAGAAATGCTGAACGCCCACCTACTGTTCTTATTGCGTCAGAAACGGCTCATCAACGTAACGTCTGCATATTTTGCACTTTGTTATGCTCGGGCTTTGAATGGTGGTGGGCACAGAGCACGTGAAGAAGTCGCGGCTATACTCCGTTTCATACATCAAGTGCAACACTGCCAAAGCTAGAGCTCTTGTTAGCGCTCCCCGCATCCGCAAACGCTCGGTCACCCACAGCTAATGCTTTCGCTCAATATTTGGTTCAGCAGCGTAGAACCCTTGTAATTTTTTTTAATGAGGAGGAGTCGCACACCTATTAAGCGTTGCTAGGCAACGCCGGCAGAGCTTGGCGAGGGGGCTGCGCAGCTGGCGTTGGCTGTGACGTCACTCGGTCGCGGCATACGGCATACGCGAAGCTCGGCTCCGACCCTCGTAATGAAGCTTTTCGCTTCAAAACTGGCAGGGCGTATCTCAGTTACACCTGTTATTGTAAAAAAGTGGCCTTTTTTCCTTAATGTATAGAGGCTTTTTTTTTTTTTGCACAATTTTAAATGATTGTTTAACATTTACAAGACCCTCGGTGAACCTGTCATCATTTCTCTCTGATAACCTCCTGTAACCTTACAATTGTTTTTACCAAACGTGCGCTGCAGTTTCAACTGCATACGTGGCGCCATCTGGGAGCCGCCGCACGAAATGGCGGAGCTTTAACCCTACCTCAACTTGATTGTAAAGAGCTACAACCGCCGCTGTGGCTGAGTGGTTAAGATAATCGGCTACTTATAGTGCATGATTTTTTTTTTCGTTTTAGTGTGAAAACCTACCATGGATTCATGGTCAGTCATTGGTCAGACATAGGCTCCATCTCATTCTCTGTCGGCTGAAGAACTGGAAAGACCCGTCAGGGAGACTCGCACGTTGAAGTCACACTCAGTCCGGTAAAGGACTGAGTGTGACTTACCAGCGTGAGACCACGTGATTCTGACCTCACGGCACAGCTTAGCCAATCAGAGTGACGACACGAACAAGATCGGTCAAGATTTTTTACCGTTGTATCGTTGTACCCATCTGCTTGTAGAAACAGCTTCCGTTCCAACGCAAGCGAGCGCTATTGCAACTTCTTCAGCCGTGTCTACATTTCGGCTTCTAACGGACGCGGCGGCGGCGGGTACGCCGCGGCCGTTGACGACCGCAGCCACCGCCGCCCCCGACTTCCCGCTAGCCGCGTCCACGTAGGCGACCTCCCCCGGCTTCATTTCCCCCGCTTTCTTTGCGAGCGTCTCGGCCCTCTTTTCTCTCCTCTCCTTGTTGTACGTAGGGTGCATGTTTTTAAGGGGCACTATTATATATTTGCGACACTTTAGTGGAATGTCCACTTTGTGGCTTGTTCCTCTACCTGACTGCAGTCCCACCCAGCCGAGGACGGTTCTGCCCGTGGTGGTACTGCTCAATCTTTCTAGTTGTGCCATGCGCACAGCCTTCGCTAGTTCCGTCCAATTGTTGTGCACCCCCATTTCGAGGAGGCGTTCAGTCGAGGTCGAGATGGGTAGTCCTAGAGCCCTCTTCGCGCATCGTCTGATGAGTGCGTCTGTTCTCTGCTTTTCGTCTGATCTGATGTTTAGGAATGGTGTGGCGTAACATATGCGGCAAGTGATGTAAGCCTGCATTAGTTTCAGGAGGCTTCGTTCTTTAAGGCCCCGACCCTTGAGTGCGATTCTCCTGAACAGACCTGATTGTGATGGGATGGACGAGAGGCTGCAAACTTATAAGGGAATTTTAGAACACTACAGACTTACAGAAGGTCCCTGCCACCATTCCCCTGGCGCCAAGGAAAACATAAATAGTAGAGAAGCCTGGGAACGGCTACTGCGGAGCGAGTCCCCCGCCAACCAGCAGCAAGCTGTCCGCCTGGCGGCTGAAGCCGCGAAGAAACACTGTCGCTTCGCCTGTCTTTAGTCGCGGAGGCCCCGGCCTCCGTCCCATAGGCCTGCGTGCCGGGGGCGGAAAGTAGGGGGCCTCTATACATCGGTGGAAAAATAATGTTCATAACAACAACAACAACGGTCAAGATTCTCTGTCGATGGTGGTGGTGAGCGTATGAATGATTTCGCACAAAAAGAAGTACTAAAAAGTGGCCCTGCACGAGGCCTAAAGGGATACGGAATCCTATTCCATCCAAGTTTTGTTCAATCAAAATATTGATTCTGCGGAATTTTATCGCGGAGAGCGCCGTGGCTTCCTCCAGGGCTGGCAACCCAGGGTCCCTCGTCCTTTGTGGGGATCTTTGCACTCGCCGTCGCTACGGTGGCGGACGACGGATGTTGCGACTCTCGTCTCTTTCTTTCTTTCTTTCTTTCTTTCTTTCTTTCTTTCTTTCTTTCTTTCTTTCTTTCTTTTTTTCTTTCTTTCTTTCTTTCTTTCTTTCTTTCTTTCTTTCTTTCTTTCTTTCTTTCTTTCTTTCTTTCTTCTCGCTCTTTTTTTTTTATTTCAATTCTCCTCTGTCCGCACGAAGCATCGGTGATGACTTTTCGTCCTCCCTACACTCGCAACAACAACGACCTAACTTCTTCTGGCAGCAACACGTTTATTGCATACAAGAGTGAATTTAAAAATTTTCCCGCTACTCAGCTCAAACCGCGTCGTCTATACCGGAACTCCCTTAACATCAACTTTTAAGTGAAAGGCAATGTAGTGAATGATGCAGTCTCCGAGACGTCTGCGCCTGGTAATTTGTGTTGAAGCACACAGTTGAGAACTTGACCGCCGTTGCTCTTTTCTGGCATCAAAAAGCTAAGTTTTCAATGAAGTTGTCTTTTCACGATTATAGCGCGATGCCATATTGACACACTAATCACTTTCAACAATTCTTCAGTATCTTTCTTTATTTTTAACATCAAAAATGAGTGCTGCTGTGTCGTAGGACTTCAACACAGGTTTCCATCTACTGGAAAATATGAATATATTGGAAGGGCAGCTTCGGAAGCGTAAGTAAAGCACAATTTTAGCTTCGTCGTAGCACTCGCTTCTTGATGTCCCACGATAGCCTCACAAGTATAGCTACTTCGGCGTCATAGCTCAGAGCTTGGACGTGCATAACAAGGAGTAGTAACATATCGTATCGACGGCATCTCACTGATCAGAATGACGAATTATTAGTTCTTCATTTGATGGCGATGTGCATTATAGCCTTTTTTTGTCGTTTCATTAGATAAAGGCTTTTACAATTCCAGTCACTTATCTTTTAAAATTTGGTAGCCCTTTGTATTCGGAAGCAGCATGCAGGGCTTCGATTGTACATATTTTATGGTGGATTTTAAACGCTAACAAAAACTCTAACACTGATACAGAATACATCACTAAGCCAGCTGTAAATAGGAGCTGGAGGCGTCTGACTCTGTTGCAATTAAAATCTATTTCGCTCTCTCGTGCACAACAAATTCCTTGTTGGAGATGACCTAGATAACGCGCTGATAGAACGTGTCGCCCAATTCGTCGGCGTCTATTCCTGGCCTCGAGATCGAGCAGAGTCGCCACCTAGCGGCATAGCGGCGAACCCTACCCAGTGTGGATGCGTGTTCGCGTCGCGTGCCAGCCCGCAGTGATTTGCGGCGTGTACAAGAGCGCTTTTATTGCGATAGATATACTGCGCCAGGTTTCGGCCCGTCACGTCGTCTCGGGAAAGGCCACGTTTGACCTTGAACAGCCGCGAAGAAGACGACGAAGAAGAGAACGCTCGGTCACCGGCAGCTAATGATTTCGCTCCATATTCGGTTCAGCAGCGTTGAACCCTTCTCACCTATATGTGGGCTGGTAGCTTACGCTCTCGCGTCATACTCTTAAAGGGTGAGCTGAAGTGTCCCCAATAATGTAGCACCTTACAATTATAAGGCATGATAGGGGAATAGTGTAGCAGGCAAAAGAAGATTCCGCCGTTGTTAATTCAACTATACAGGTTAACCACAGTTAAACCACAACTAAATTTTTTTTTGTTTCACAGTTCCTTAGCGCGTTTGCTTACCTATCTGCCTCTTGAAAAAAAATATAAACAGGCTATTACCCCACGCATTAAAAAAAAAAAATACTTGTCCATATCGAATATGCCATGCTGGAATGGACATCATCAGTTGCAGTCTTCGGCGCTTGAGATTCTCTGACAAGCGGTGCCTCAAACGAAGCGCTGCTGTCGTTAGGCGCCTTGTCAAAGCAAAACGGGTTGCTGCCGCCAATACAACTTAATGAAACGCTCAAAAATCGTATATTCCCGTTTCTGTTTGAAATACCGCAACAACTGAAACATGCGACCGCAAACTGCTGCATAGCAAAATACAGTTTTAACAAGCCACTCTGTGCTTGCTGTATCCACGATAGAGTTGTCTGAGTACCTTTTTGGGGGGAAGGGGGGGGGGGGGGGGGGGGGCTGTTAAACCTCTGTCGCGGTGTCTCAGTGGTAGGGCGCTCGACTGCCGATTTCGAGAACGGGTGGTTCGATCCCGGCCGTTTCGAAAGGCTCTCATCGGTTGTGGCATTTGACTGCACGTTAAACAATCACACATGGTCAACGACATTGAGGCCCGCCCCTACATCATCCGTCATATAGCCGATGTCGCATGGTGCGTTAAACCCATATATGAATTTCTTCTCTTCTTTTTTTTTCTTCTTGTGAAGGCTTCTGCGCATCCGTAACAGTGGAATGAGCACATTTCGTTTTAGAGAAATGCTCGTACGTTTAAGAAACAAATCTTCCCAGCACCTGTTACATTAAATATTACATAATACACATAGATCAATGTACACTTGAAGCCCATTACAACCATTAGAGCCCCTTTTCGTCTGTGCTGTCTTTCGAGCAAACTGGTCATTTCTGACATATCCACACGGGCTTAATCAGCGGGGCTTAGTTCGGGAATAAATTCATATTTATAATCATATATGATAAGAGGAACTCCATTTCTTTCAGGATAGTTTTATATCCAGCACCTGTTTTGGAACTAAATGACGGAACCACCCCAAATCACGGCTCAACAATAATTATAATGATAAAGAAATCTTCAGCCTTCAAAATTCCTTGCAGAACATGACGTACAGTGACCAAGTGCAGTTTTTACGATGTCTTCGCAACTACTGAATCGTAGCTTGCACTTTAACGTTACTGAAAATTAATCACTGATAGTCCTAAATTTTGTCAAGTGTGTAAAAGTTCTTTCGCACGATGAAATTCATTGTCATTGAAAAAAAATTGATCACAATAATAATTTACTATTTATGAACATCACACACATCAGAAATTCCTTATAGTTCTCTCGATTTCATGAAATCATCTAGTCATTTCACAGTGCAACACCAGATTATCTGCCGCAAGAAGCATCCGCCTTGTTGTCAGCTCGGCGAACTCAATCAACTCACCGCTCTACACGTGAGCAGTCAGGTTTCCTGTGCGGCGAGATTTCCTGTACAGTGCCGGCGTAATCTCATTTTTGGGGGACACTTATGCCTGGTAGACGAGCCGTACGTGAAAGTGCTGGAAGATATATATAGTGGCTGCACAGCAACCATAGTTCTGCATAAAGAAAGCAACAAAATTCCCATAAAGAAAGGTGTTAGGCAAGGAGACACAATCTCCCCAGTACTATTCACAGCTTGTTTAGAGGAAGTATTCAGACTTGCAATGGGAGCAGTTAGGGATAAGGGTAGATGGAGAATACCTCAGTAATCTGCGATTTGCTGATGACATTGCCTTGCTAAGCAACTCGGGGGATGAACTGCAAATAATGATTGATGACCTAGACAGAAAAAGTAGAAAGGTAGGCTTGAAAATCAATATGCAGAAGACTAAGGTAATGTTCAACAGCCTAGGGAAGGAACAGCAGTTTACATTAGGTAGCGAAATACTGGAAATAGTAGGCGAATATGTGTACTTAGGACAGATAGTAACCGCAGATCCGGACCATGAAAAGGAAATATCAAGAAGAATAAGATTGGGATGGAGCGCATCTGGCAAGCACTCGCAGATTATGACTAGCAGCTTACCGGTATCGCTCAAGAGGAAAGTATACAACAGTTGCATCTTGCCTGTACTCACCTATGGGGCTGAAACATGGAGGCTAACCAAGAGAGTTCTACTTAAGTTGAGGACAACCCAGAGGGCTATGGAACGAAAAATGGTAGGGGTAACATTAAGAGATAGAAAGCGTGCAGAGTGGGTCAGAGAAATAACTCAAGTTACCGACATTCTAGTGGAAATTAAGAAGAAGAAATGGACATGGGCAGGACATGTAGTGCGAAGAGAGGATAACCGATGGTCGCTTAGGGTAACAAACTGGATTCCAAGGGAAGGAAAGCGTAGCAGGGGGAGGCAGAAAGTTAGGTGGGCGGATGAGATTAAGAAGTTCGCAGGGGTCAAGTGGGGGCAGCTAGCACAGAACCGGGTTAAGTGGAGAAATATGGGAGAGGCCTTCGCCCTGCAGTGGGTATAATCAGGCTGATGATGATGATGATGATGATGATGATGATGATGATGATGATGATGGTGGTGATGATGATGATGATGATGATGATGATGATGATATGCCTGGTTCTCCAGCCAGAGTTGATGTCCACTCAGTCTACGGCAACCCGCCGGACAGTACGCTGTCAGTGCTACATTTAACCTGCTTAATCGTCGAGTCAAGTACGATATAATGAACCAGGCTGCCTCGATTTATTCTAAACTAATGCAGGTCAGAGCACGAACCTTGTATCTCCGTGGGCTTGACACTAAATTTGCCTGTCTCACTCGTATAAGACACGCGCACTCTGTTGAAAAGGCGATAATATATGTCATGTTCAGACCCAAGTATCTTAGAGTCACTGGAAGAATTTTCCAGTGACTCTAAAGTGTCTGGCCTGTGAGCGCCGTACAACGAAAAAAGCGTGCAAAGCGATGCCAGTAAACCTAAAAGACGAATAGCTGCGTGGCTTGGTTTCCTAAAATCCTCACTTTTTTTTTTCTGCTGCATTGACGAGATCTACAGATTTTTTTTCTGCAATATTGGAACACTCTAAACAGTAAATCGCTAATGCGTTGCATAATGCACGTTTTTCTGGCCAACGAACCCGCCGTAAACTCGGAAGCAGACACAAGCCGCGTGCGTTTCTGAGAGCGCCGCCCGCTGTCGATCCCCACTGTCGGAGCGATGGTGGCGCCATCTCTAGGTCGATCTCGCGGTGAATTGCTGGGAAAGCGGTATTACCTGGCCCCTGCCCCTAAAGAAAATCTGGTGACTTGAAGTGAGGCCTCCAGCCCAAGCGAAGAGCCTCTACTACCCACCCCACCGGGTGCTAACCCCGCCGCCGCTCACGAGAAGGCACCATCCCAATCGTGCTGCTAACATCGCACACATCGCACGTTAGTTTGCCGTGGATTTAAGTGGTGGAAAGCCAGTTTTGGTTACGCGCCTACAGTAAGTTGTATTTACTACTGCAACTCATGAGCGACACAAAATATTGTTGGCCGGCTCCTCTCTTGCTGCTCACAATTCGCCGTACAATTTTTTTACATATATATTTCTTGTCACGTCAGATTCAAGCCATATTTTAGCGTTAGGAAATCTCTCTTTTTTTGTATCCGACTAGGACCATTGTTTATCGAAGCAGTAGGACTATAAACGCGTGACTCGCTTGGTCAGCAACAAAATGCGTGGAGGCTGAGCTATAGTGCATGGGAAATTGACACCTCGCGCACCTTCGCGTTCCGCGAAGAGTGAGCTTCTAGTCCCTGTCCTTATCCCTGTCGAAGCGAGACTTGGAGCTGAGCCGCCTCATGCCCTTTGCCCTGCCTCGCACGTCGCGGAGATTTCGCTGTTCCTGTGGCGGCGGCTGCGGAGGCGGCTGTGCCGACTTGCGAGGTCTGCCGGGAGCGCGCGCCACCATGGCGACCTGCTTCTTCCGCATGGCCCTGAATTCTGACGTCACATCGAGGGAACGTTCATCTTCGAGCTCAGACACAGTCTCGCTGCCCGGATAGCTCTTGGCCTTTCCCCACGTGATCCTCCTAGAAGCCGACAGCGCCATAGGCGAAGAGTTGCCGCTCGGCGCTGGCGACCCTTCGCTGCTGTGAAAGCTGGATGCAGTGTGCTCTTCATCCGAGTTCTCCGTCTGGTGACCGCTCCTTTTGCCTGTAGAATCCGCAGGAGTGGAAGTCGACGCGACGGAGGACTCCAGCTGGGAGGAAAGCGTCGACACGTTGCCCACGCTGTTGGAATCGTTGTGCGCCATCTGCGTAGTGGAATGGGAAATGTCGCTGCTCCTCTCCATTTCGCTAGAACGGGTGTCACCATCAGCGTCCGAGTTGCGCAGCAACATTTCGAACTGCCCTTGGATTGGAACGGGGGCTTGTGGAGAAGTGATCTCCTTTGCCGCTGACGACGCATTGGAGTAGACCTGTCGTTCAGGAAGATCGTTAGCCAGGGGCCCTTTATTGCTACCATGGCTCCGCGTGCCGCCAAGGTTGGGTTCCGTGCCGACCATGAGCTGTGGCTTGCTTTCTTGAGAAACGTCGCTTGACGTCACTGCCGCCAGCGAGAGGCCGTCTTTAATGACGGTGCCTCCACCCTCAAAGCATTTCACGGAGGTTTCAGCTTCTGACAGCGTCCTGTGAGAGCCGCTGTGTTGACGCCCGGGTTTGTCCGGACAGAAATTGGCTGGCTCATTAGGCTTGTTGCTGTCACTGCCACCGCCGCCGATGACGTCTTCCTTATTGCCCTTCCCGGTGTTCAGTGACTGAGAAGGCTTGTCCGGTAGAGACCGATCGGCCGTCGCCTTGGCGCCTTTGCGGAGCGGGATGCGGAAGAGGGCGCAGTCTGACGAGTTACACGCAACCACTGGCTCCACAGCAATTTGACCTGTCATAAGGCTCGACAGTGAAGAGCGTCTTTTTTGATGAGCATACCACGAGGACCGCGGGCTTCACCACGGAATTTCTTGCACGTCAATAGCGTGACGACCGATTCATTAGCAGGCGTCAGAAGAGACCAGTCGGCATTGACGTAATTTAGGTGGCCAACACTTTGCGGCTGGCAGGAGACAGCACAAGCTCCACTGAGTGTCAATTTTGTTCCACTGGTGCGGTACGACCGCCATTTGCAGATGACAACTGCGATGGGTGAATGTCATTTTATGGGCGAGCTCCGGCTAATGGGAAATATGTTCAAAAAGCAAAGATTTGAAGTGCCTCGTTCTAAGTTGTTATTCATTTCCTCGTTTATTGTTGTATTTTAAAGGGATGACACTTTGCATTCTGCGTCCGATGAAATGGAACAATATGAGGATGGTCAAGTCACGATAAGAATGGAACGCGCCATAAAAAGCAACGTTGCTGCCACACATTTCTGTAATTGTAGCCCGACGTGCTCGTTGTAGCTTTTTATTTATATTCAGCACTTACAGTAGGCTGCGACTCTAACCCAGTGATTTATGATTGTTTTTTTCCCGATTCTGTAGACACACGGGGCGTTGATTCCGGCTTAATTACAACCTTGTACGAGGAGGAGGAAGATGAATAAATTGCACACTTGTCAAATCTGACTTCGATCGTGCCACGTTTACAGGGGCCAACGCCAACAACAACAATATTGCTTGATTGGGGCAGTGTCGGTCGCTCCGGATTTCCTTCTCTAGACTAGGCGCGGACATTCCCAAACTATGTGATCGAGGGTCCCTCTCTCATTACAGTGTTTGCCGTTATCTTTCCTGGCCTCGGGGAACATGTGATTCTCCATAACGCCCCTCGGCACGTAGGTCTGCGAGCCACGAGGGGTCAGTGGGGACCAGCCATTTTCTGTTGAAAATAAATGTTATTCTTCCATGCTAGTCTAGGTCCCCACTGAGACAGCAGCCGCTCAAATTCGGTCTATAAAAGGCGGGCTCGCTGCTCCGGCGATCGAACTGCCTCATTGTGGGACTTACGTGTGTAGGTTAGATTGGCAGGCTCATCTGGCGTGTAATAGTTTAAGTGTGGGGCCTTGGTTCTCCAGGGCCATCGCAACCAGTCTGAGCTGCACGGGTCACGTCTGTGAAGACTTGCTATGCTGCGACGAGGATGCGCACCATTGCCCAAAATTGGAGAGATCACGTGTTTTGACAAAACCGCACGCCAGTTTTTTCTGACGGTGAAGCGGTTATTTCTAAGCTATGCATAGGGTAGCTTCACCAATGTGCTTGTCGTCTTGCCCTGGCAAATTATTCAGGTGCATCTTTTTATACAGAAAAATAATAATTACAATGGTTCGCGAGGTCACTCCACTTTTCCGTAGGGGTGCTTCGGATAGATAAATAAGCTTATCATTTAATTTTGCATATTTACATTTACGCTATACTCATGCCACGCGGCAACTTAACTGTTGTGTCGGCTGAGACGGCCGTGGAAAGTGGAGTCATGAGTAGCAGCTCAAGAGTCCATGTCGAAAGAGCCCTTTTATTCTGTGAGCGCCGTCTATAAATATGCTCGGTTCGCGTGACCGAGCAAGCCAATGTCCAAGCAGAGACGAAGGCACAAGTACACATAAAATCCAAAGAACAGAAATCGAAATAGGACAAAACCGAAACTGAAACACATACGACAGAACACACGATATAACATTAACTGTATTCGAAGTTCCCTAGACGGGCTTCATGCCTTGACAACCCCACCTCCCCACATACAGGCATTAAGAGGTGTTCCTGGAGCCTCGATGCAGCTGCTTCGATGGGTCGGCTCTGCCGGTATAGATGATGATTTCGTGCTTCCCGTTGGCTATTAAGATTTGGTGACAAGCAAGGCAATCCCAGGACGAGCCGGTCATCTGACAAGGTCGGCAACTGTACTTCCAGGCAGGTCTTTGCCTCTCAGTCCTCCGCGAGAACGGTGGTCGCAGCCATGGTTAGTCAGTTCAGGATAGAGGCAAGGCCTCTTTTCTACAGCGGCGCGATTAGCTCCGGGTACCCTTGCGCTGCTACCGTCGCTGCCGATTTGGAGGCGCAAGCTATCACGATGACGTCATCTGCTGTCACCGCCGGCGTGGTCCGGTTGAGCCGAGGGTCACCGACACGACGGTACTTTGTCCCGCAATGTGTACATATATCCTCATACACAGTGGGATAAATTTCGTGAAGTATGCATAGGCAGGAAAAGGTGCCTATCGGAAACGGCCACCGACGTGTCGCCCGCTTTTTTACAAAGCTTAAGGTGCAGCAGAGGGTCTCCTACTTCTCCTTATGTGCTCCTGTATTACGCTGTGCCGGTTTGGGACAGGCTCCGGCAGTCATGCTTCCGGACGATCCCCCAATATTAAGTTCGACAAAAATATAGTCATCAGTCTTGTCGCCATTGAGGCCTGTGTGGGATTTGATGCAAAACAGTTGTCAAGACACGCCTACACACAGCCAAGCGCTGCTGCCAGCTACAGCCGAGCGCGCCACCACTGTCAACCATGACATGTGACCTGTGCATCTGCCGACTCAGCCAGGTCACGTGGTGGCGTGACGTCATTGTTTCTGTCAACCGGTCAGTGCTTTTCTATGATATGTGGCCTGCTGACGTCATTAACTACTTTAAACCATTTAGGGAATTTCTCTATACCATGGGTTTTTCACTCATTTGTATTTTAATGTTATCGCCCCATTATATATGGATATCATTCCGTCATCCATCATTGCCGTATAGTTACACTTTAACGAGCTTCCGGACAAAGAATAGCTAACGTCTGTTGTTTAGGAATAAGAAATTATATGACCGGTTAATTTCGTATACTAGTGTTCATTTCGTAAAAGAAAAGGGAAGGCGGCTCCATCTTGTTTATGATGATCGCCACAATGAGGCTGCGCTACTGCTCGCAAGTTTCAAGAATAGTTTAAAAGTTCATCTTAATATCGATTCTAGGAACACCATGATAAAGACGAACTTGGGTCTCATCTCGCACATGACTGACTTAATATACAAGTTTAGAGAACGTATCAATTGATTAAAAGGTCCCCCATTTATCTGCTTACTGCCGAACCTGCGATTAAGAAGTATATTGGCCAAGGTTCAGCAAGGCTGACGTTTTATTGAAGTCCACATATACGTATAATACGTCAAGGAACAATGTGCGAAGCGTTTTAGACATTAAGAGACTATAATTTGAGTTAGTCATGTCCCTGGTGGCTCTGCAAAGAAAAATAAATTGTTTAATGCCTAGCTGTACTGCATCTGCAGACTCCCTGCACCATGTAAAATGATGTAAATAAAGTGTTATTGTAATGTATTATATTACACTGTAATGTATTGTATTCTGTACTTGGCATGGCTTCATCTAAAATAATTAGGGCATTTAAGCTTCGCCTTAACAGTAGGCGCAATGGAGCTTTTAACACTGCCTTTTCATTACGCTAATTTTCGGCATTTGGAGACTGGCAGGGTTTGATAAAGTGTTAAGTCTCTTCAGTTGGTTTGGCTTTTGGAAGACTTATCAGTGGACACCTGCACTTACGATGAACGGCATACAATTGGAGGTACGTATGTCGGTGATTCCAGCCCCTATCGCAAACTATAGCCTTATACTTGAGATGCCTAATGGGAAATTAAATGATGAGGACTCCTCCGCCCTCCACTCAATGGTACACAAAGAAGGGTTGCGTTATAAGATTCATGCGAAATCGCGTGTTTTATCCGACGCATTTTTCTGCATTCTGGGAGGTGGCGACACCATTTCTAATACACACACAACATACCAATAACCGGCAAGCAGTACGCTTTTAGTATAAACCACAACCCGTAAACGAGTCACTTGTGCCGAAGTATGGCATAATCGGCATATATGTGGCGTAATTGTCACTGGCGTCGTCACTTTGTTGAAACATTTGCTTCCTCTATACCGATGGCTTTGTGGCTCATACGAGGTACTGTATACCATATGGATATATACACTGGGAGTGTCAGTTGGAAGTTTGGATAATGTGCGCATGAATTGGGAGGAAAGAACAAAAGGAAAACAGGGATTGATGGCACACCGTAACCTGATATATATATATATATATATATATATATATATATATATATATATATATATATATATATATATATATATATATATATATATATATATATATATATATATATATAGATAAATGAAGGGGAAATGAGGGTGCTCGTTATAATACACGAAGGAAAGAAGCCAACAGTCGGCGAGGCCGAGGTCCTTGGCCTCGCCGACTGTTGGCTTCTTTCCTTCGTATATATATATATATATATATATATATATATATATATATATATATATATATATATATATGTGTGTGTGTGTGTGTGTGTGTGTGTGTGTGTGTGTGTGTGTGTGTGTGTGTGTGTGTGTGTGTGTGTGTGTGTGTGTGTGTGTGTGTGTGTGTGTGTGTGTGTGTGTGTGTGTGTGTGTGTGTGTGTGTGTGTGTGTGTGTGTGTGTGTGTGTGTGTGTGTGTGTGTGTGTGTGTGTGTGTGTGTGTGTGTGTGTGTGTGTGTGTGTGTGTGTGTGTGTGTGTGTGTGTGTGTGTGTGTGTGTGTGTGTGTGTGTGTGTGTGTGTGTGTGTGTGTGTGTGTGTGTGTGTGTGTGTGTGTGTGTGTGTGTGTGTGTGTGTGTGTGTGTGTGTGTGTGTGTGTGTGTGTGTGTGTGTGTGTGTGTGTGTGTGTGTGTGTGTGCGTGCGTGCGCAGAGAGAGAGAGAGAGTTTATCTGTCGAGGGGGTGTCGTTGAGGGCTATATAGCCAAGAAGCAGGGCGCAACGGTGGCCGCATGACTACTCAGGCTGCTGAGGGCTTCCGCAACACCACGGAAATGGTTTCTGTTCAAAGATGTCAGTGTTGATTCTCAATGTTAGGCGCTGTGCAGACAGTGTCTACACTGCCTAATTAGTTACCGTTATTTGTGTTTTTTATAAAGCATCGAAGAAAGTAGAAGAGAATGTATGGCATATTTCATATGCTTCTCTTAGGGTTGTTTGTAACGGCTTCAACCATTGTGACAAGCATGCGTGACCAACTTTTATTTAAAGAAATTGACAGTATTTATTATGGTCCCTCCGGGTGGACGAAACAACGCAACAAACCAATGAAAGCCACAAACGCAGCAACTGTACTTCCCTGGAGTAAGACAATGTTTTACTCGCTTCTAACAGCTGCGACTAAAACCTCTGCTTCAGATTTTTTTGGTAGGATCAGGGCATCTGCAGTCTCCGCACACCGATCACTAGCAGCTGTACTAGCTAAAACGCCTTCCACTGCATTGGTATCTGCGGAAACATGCGGTTGACTCTTTGCATCAGGCACGTGTGCGGTGTGAGATTCGGGTTCCCCTGTGCGCAATGCTTCCGCCGCAGTCAGACTCTCCGGGATTTCTTTCAGCGAGGGCAGTGGTGGCTGAGACTTCTTGGGCGTCCCAGCCGTCTTCTGGTCCTTCTGCTGCGGCGACTTCCTCGCCTTCGAGTAACCAGCAGACTCCTTGTCACTGTGCTGACGAGGGGCGGCGTGCTGTCTCGTGCGCTTGCTACCGCCTTCTTTGGGTTGCGGCTGAGGCTGTGTCGAGACAGGCGTTGACTTCTGCGATGAACTCGCTATTCCCAAGATGCTCCGAAGCAGCGATGCGGCCCCTTCCGATTTGGGCTTGGGTGGCGGTTCCGGCTTCCTTTTCTTGATCCTCCTGAGCGACCTCGTCTTACTCGTGCCCGTGCCGTCATCGTTGAGCTCCGAGAGGGTCACGCTGCCAGGGTACGCTTTGGCCTTGCCCCATGATATCTTACGGTCCATCGCTGTTGCCAGCTCTGAATCCACCAAGCTCGTCAGCGGAAGCCCCGTGGAGTCTCTTCTGGTTGGCTCCGACTTTGGCTGCGGCTTAGCCTCGGTGTTCTTGAGCTTGGACACTTCCTTGTTTGGCTTGCTTCGGCGGAAGGGCCAAAGCGAAGATCCCTGCTGTGACTGTTGTTGCTGCTGTTGCTGAGTCTTTCCTTTCCTAGCCGGTTGCGATGCAGAGCCCGTCGGTTTCTTCCGCGGTCTAGAGCCTGGTTTCGGACTCACTACTAGCGGCTGTGGGCCATTGGTGTCGGCGAAGCGGACCGTTAGGTCGCAGCTTCCCCTTCTACTTCCGGAACGCCCGGAAGGAGGAGCCGAAGCAATGGGCAGAAGCTCTGTCGGTATGTTGTCTTCTGAGGCCTGAACGGTGTGCTGTTCGCTGTCATCCATCACCACCAGGCCTTGCTGCTTGTCCTTCCTCGACACGCACTCGACGTCGATGCCGGCTAATACCTCCCCGAGCAGGCCTTTGAGGTCTTTGAAGAGCTCTTCTCGAGAGGAACTGTCTCCTGCTGAGTCATCTTCCAGCGGCGGCATCGTGAGCGACGTCTGCGATCGGTATTTGCCGACGATGTCGCCAGAATTTGATTTCGGTACCTCTTCCGGCTTTACGCTGTTGTTCTTAGTAGTTGAGTCGCCGCCGTCACTTGCCGATTTCACGGGTCTCGCAACTGCACCTTTCAGGAGCGAGGACGGGGCCAAAGGTGAGATTGTCCCTCCATCCGATCTGTGCCCACTGGAGCTCGTAGGGTTTTGTGGCTGCTGCGGTTTTGTCAGCGTGGTCATTTTGGGGCCGTCAGCCTTACCAGAACTCACGTTGCCTGGAAGCATACTGACCAGAGGAGTTCGGGTAATCCGTGGTGTGACGACAGACAGGAACCTGAACTGCCAGACATGTTATATTTAAAGTCGGTCACTGCATGTCAATTTTGCTCAACGGGCGGCCATTTTGATGCCTGCTTTCTTGATGATGATGACCGCACTGTCTTCATTTTTAGACTTCACACCGGTTGCCGTTTTCTCTGACTGATATTCCCAATACCACTTGGCCAGTTTTTGTTTTGAAATTATTTCATTGTATTTCGGGATAGTGCTACTTCAAGCGGCATAAATAATTTACCTTCTTCCTCATCGCCGTAATGCGACCGGAGGTTTTGTAGGCCATCGTGAGACAAACTGGCGATGATTCCAATTCGCTATCTGGACGTGAGGCAGCATTTGTGTTCAGCTAAGCATAACAGCGTCTCCGTGGCAGGCACGGCCAGCTGACTTGTCAGCTGAATAATTGTCACGCGAGTACCAACAGTCTAAATTAAAACAAAATTTCCGCAAATGCCTGCCGGTGAATATGTAGATGTACAGAGCTTGACGCGTGTAGGAAAAATTAACTGCTTTCTCTGCTGACGCAGCACTTTTCTTGGCATCTTGGTGGTTATTAGCTATTGTGTCGTGTAATCTGGATTGCAACTAGAAAGACGTTATATTCTTTCTCGCTGTTGTCTGACGGAAAGTGCTGCATAGCTTTTTCAATGCGGCGGAGGAAGTGCATGGACAAATGAAGGCAAACCCTGCTTTATTGCCGTATTGCGTAAGATCGTTTTTTTTTTTTTTCTTTTTTGCGTAGCACTAGCGCCATTTTTCTCTTCGAGGCTTGCATTTTGAGCGTTTGCCGGTTAGGCATTTTTACCACCCAGTAAATATACCTAACCGAAGTTGCACGGATGTATACTCCGCTCCATAAAAGTGAACTGGTCTTGCCTGAGGCAAAGCACAAGAACGCAGCAATTTATGATTTCGTCCAACGCTGCTGCGCAGTGTGTAGTTATGCGTTAAGTAGCCACGATTAATCTTTGCTTGTGAGCTTCACTACTAGAAAATTTTGAGATGAAGTCAATAGTAATAAGAAGTTTTTTTTTTTTTCTTCCATATGTTGTAGTCCTTCCTAGGGTCAAAGCACAAGTTTACAACGAAGGAAAAAAACGCAAGAAAAACAAGAGCAACAAAAATTTGGGAAAATTAACTGCAAAAGAATCAGGAAGAGAAGGCGACGCCATGTCAGTGGAAATGACTGCAAAACATCAAAACGTTAATAGCTGAGCCACCACCGCTGTCTCGTGTGGACAGAATAGAAAATAGAGAAGAAAGAAAGGGAAGAGGGAGAGAAAGACGCGCGTCGCAACAGCCGTCGTCCACCACCGAAACGGTAGCGCGTGCAATGACGGCCTACAACGGATAAAAATATGGTGGCCACCACCGCAAGCGGCAGTGACCTAGTTCCAGACCCGCTCTGGGGTTTAGAGATAACAGTGGCCGGGTGAATAAACCGACGGCGGAAACTAGCAAAAAGCGACTGGAAGATTGGTGGCTTAAAAGCAGAGAAGTGACATAATGTTAGTATTGTAGGAACAAAAATTTAATAAATAGAATGATGGTTTAGTTAACCATTCTAAATCAATAATTAAGATATAGGGAGAAAAATGAGCATGATAGCTACTGCTACCACCCCGTTTCAAAGGGGACGCTCCTATATTCTCTCCATCCATCCATCCATCCACACCGTAGGGCCAGGAGCAGCCCTTTCTCGATACGTTAATCGGACGAGGCAGAACAATGCAAGTAGACTGAGGAAATGTTGATGCACCTGCCTTTAACATGGCGACATATTTTGAAATGTGAAAATCTGCTGATGTATTTTTTTTTTTTTTCGCGAGCCTCTTCAAGCCGTGTTAGTGCACGAAATTCTGAAATCAATTTTTTTTTTATCTCAGTGGGTTCATGTCAAGCGCGGTTAAACTGCAACTGCTTTACAGTGAAAAGTTGTCATAAAGTTGTTGTCATACAACCCTGGATTATACTGTTCAGTGCCCGAATGGTGGCCGCGCCAATATTCAGCCCTGACGGCTGGCGTGTACAACATGTTGCAGTTCGTGGAAGATCAGTGCTTGCGCCACAGGTCCTGACTTTGCATCATGCTGTACCTCAGCTGACCCTTTCTGGGTCGTTATCTCCTTTTTGGAGCGAAGCTCTATTTCTCGCTTGCAGAGCTGAAGGTGAAATCAGATTTGGAAATGGCCTCGAACGGAGGTGCGCCGCCGCCACAGCTGTGCGCTTCGCAATCACGTCAGCCGCTGCGCCGACCGCTCGCTCTCGAAAGTTGTGCTGCGTGGTTCACCTTGTGATTTATTTACTCTTGCTAGATATAAGGGCCATATTTATTACCTACACCGCAGCTACTCTAGTGTAGCAAAATGTCATTGAAGGAGCTTTGCTACATTGGTGCAGCTGGTGTATGTAAAAACAAATTGGCCCTATAAGGACAGCGCTCGCCGCCTAGACAACCCGTGACGGATAGCGGAGGAGAGTGACTGCTACTGGCCCTATTGGGCTGGAGGGGTCACCAACCGGTCGCCCTTGCCGCTTTGGCTGCTAGACGATGTTTAACCAATCTTTCGCTCCGTATAACCTGGCTCAGCCGAGCTGAGCCACGGAAATATTTTTCCTCTTCACTGACGCGTCTCTCTTTCCGTTCCCCCAAACGCCTTCCTTGCGGCTGGCTCTTCTCTTTGTTGCCTTGCCTTCAATAGAAATGGCTCACTATGGAAGGTCGCCACGGTACAGACAGTGACTGAAAAAATGATCGAAAATGATCGAAAATGACTAAAAAAGGAAACATAGTTGGTTGAAATTAGAATTGCCCTCCTCCCCAGGCCCAAAAAGCCTCCACCCGCGGTCATGAGCCGTTCGCTGAGGGGCGAAGATCCGTGCATGGTGAACGCGGCCTCCGAGGCTCTGCTGCCGCTGCTGCCGTTCGGATCCCGTGGCTGTCCGGCGACCGGCCAGCGGGTCCACCCTGCTGCGGGTTCTTCAGCGGCCGCACTGGCAGCGGCGCAGCATCCACCCACCCTCACTATGGTGACGCTCAAGGACGGAGACAAGACCGTGTCCCTGCCGGCGCTCACCGTAGACCACAACTACCCGCAGGTACATACGTTGCCATTTCTTTTATACATAAATGACATGTATCCTATACAATTCACATGAATATATGCAGATGGCACTAAACTATTTTTTTTTTCATGGAAAGGACTTAGATAAGTTAGAAATGAAAACAAATATATCGCAGAAGTCTCTCAATGGCTCCAGATGATTAAATTTCAATGGAATACAAGAGAGACTAAGCATACATAATACTTCGCCCCAAAAACAAGCATATTGAAAGAGAAACTGTGATCCGATTCCAGAGTGGACACACTTGAGCGAGAGAAAGTTCTTGGAGTTTTGTTCCAAGAGAACCAAACTTGGACCGTTCATGTGGACAGCCTCCGATGAGAGCGTGATATCTACACTGCGGGAACTTCTGCCTCCTTGGTTAAAAGCAGCTGTATCATGTACTAAATTACTCAAGAATCCATTACTGCCTGCTTGTGTGGGTAACAACCACAAAGATCAATACAGCAATCTTACATATCCTACAAAAGAAAGCCTTCCGCCTCATTGAGAGCGCACGTTATCTATGCCCTACACTTTTTCATAAGCACAAATGTTATAAATAATATAAAACACAGACTAGTATTATTTATCTTTGAATGAATTCAGTCTGATTCTGCTGCCTTTTCCCAGAAATACATTCCCAAAGAACATCAGTACAATACACGGCATGAAATCTGCAAAAAAGAAAAGACACGTACAAACTATAACACAGCTAGAGACTAATATACCAGATTCCTGATTTCTTGAACAATAACCCTGGTATTTTCACCGTGCTCAAGGAAAGTTCTTCGCTGCAAACGTTTAGAAAAATATTTTTGTGCATTTATTGTCGCTCCAAGCAACGTAGTTGGAGCTCTGCTGCACCCTTTACTGCTTCTATTCTTTTTTCTATGTTGATTTTTGTTGTTTCTCTAAATGCGGCTGTATACTCTTCGCTTTGTGGTGATGTGGTTTTTTATTGAATTTGCGTATTATTTCTGTACTACTTAGGTACTCTACTTCTTTTCTTCTGTACGCTGGCATATTGAGTGCTGTGTCAAACAAAATGGAAAGAAGAGAGAGGGGGGGGGGGGGGGGGGGGAGCTGACACTTGTCAGGCATGTCTTCCTTTTTGCCAGCTACCATACTCTGTGAATAAAGTTTTGATATGTTTTTTTTTTTTATTATTATTACTTGATATATGCTCTAGGAACACCTGGAAAGAGAAAGTAGGAATAACGTGGAAGCGAATTTTGCAGGAGACCATATGCGATGTCCCTCTAAACAAAAGCTACCGATATGACCGTTAAATACTGCCAGGGGTTGCCAGTAAAGCCTAAACATGAAGGGTAACGAAAAATCTCGACCGATGACTGAGTAGGGCGCGAAGAGTGAGGAAAGGAAAAATAACGAAGCTTGGCAGCAGCAAGAAAAGAGGAGAGGAGCGGGAATGAAATCGGGTAGCTCACGTAACGCGCAGAGTGGAGACTCCTAGATCACACAATGGTTGCCAAGAAAGATGATATTTATAGTAGGTGTCGTGGACGGATTCCTCGAACCGGGCTTTGTGAACGAATGCCGGAGACGACTCGTGTTTGAGCTTCGTGCGCGAGTGGTGCGCCCAGTTTTATGGCCACGGGCGAACGCCAACCCAGCGCAGAGGGCGGCTGCAGGCCGGCGCCTCGAGGGCGGCGAAGGATGGATGGGATGGAATATAGGAGCGTCCCCTTTGAAACGGGGTGGTAGCAGTAGCTATCATGCTCATTTTTCTCCATATATCTTAATTATTGATTTAGAATGGTTAATTAAACCATCATTCCATTTATTAAATTTTTGTTCCTACATTACTAACATTATGTCACTTCTCTGCTTTTAAGCCACCAATCTTCCAGTCGTTTTTTGCTAGTTTCCACCGCCGGTTTATTCACCCGGCCACTGTTATCTCTAAACCCCAGAGCTTCAGGAACAGTGATTGCGCCCGCATCAACTTCCGGATGGATACCATTATATTCGAGTATAATATGGTCAATTGTTTCACTGGAGTTTCCATATACAGCACATGCGTCATCTCCATTGTTAAATGGAGATGACCTCCACCACTCCACGGTCCACGCCTCGGAGTGGTGGAGGATCTTCGGGACGGCCGTGCGTCTTCCGATAAGCGAGCGAGGCTTGGAGCGCATGCAAACACAGTCGTCGCGGGCAGCTGCGAGGGGACCCAGAGAGGAGGAAGGACAAAAGACACGCGACTTGGAAGAAACAACCCAGGAGATGCGACTCGGGTGCCGTGTAGAGAGGCCGCACCCTGAAGACGTCCAGTTTTGACTTAGCTTGTACATAATGCAAATAAACGTTGTATGTACATAGCAAGTTGTTGTACACGTGGTCCGGTGCAATCGGGAGGTGAAGAAGTATAGAGAAAACAAAAGAACCCCGTTTAGCCATAACTGTAGGGGTAGCCAGATTGTTGCACGAAGAGACCAATTTTGTAAATATGATTGGGCAAGGTTGCCCCCAGAAGTCGGCATTTTACGGTAGCCATTAAGTGAAATAATAATAATAATAATAATAATAATAATAATAATAATAATAATAATAATAATAATAATAATAATAATAATAATAATAATAATAATAATAATAATAATAATAATAATAATAATAATAATAATAATAATAAAGCTGCTTCACAGGAAAGGAAGGGCGCAGTGTCTGTCCCACACGTTCTGTGGACACCTAACCCGCGCCGTAGAGGAAGGAAGGTGGGAGTGAACGTGGAAAGAAAGAGGAGCCGTAATGGAGGGATATGGAGTAATTTCGACCACCTGGGGATCTTTAACGTGTATAGAAGCAGGGCGGACACCAGGACGCCTCTACACTGCGTTTAATACCCGACTGTTCCTGGTTATCGATGTCTCAACATGGCAGTCTCTACCTCGCGCGTTCCTCTCAAACCACTTCTTCCTCCTCGTCCTTCTTATTGCACATTCCTATGCGAATCTGCAACACGCTCCGCTCCCCGAGGTATGCAATAGCTAGAAGTTAGAATAGTGGCACATCAATGGTCTTTGTTGGCCACCATTATGAAGTGAGAGCTGACACCTCGCTCGTGAAGCTCTTCAATGATGACAGTAGAGATACTCCACGAAGACTCGCTTCTAACATCCACAACAGGACACCATGAGTGCAGAACAAGATGGACCAGTAGGGCGTGGCAGCACACACTCGAATCACACACCAGGTCCACACACTTTCTTTTGAGCATACTTCTGCTATACAATTTGCAACAGACTGCAATGATTCGTCGGCTGACTGACCACAGTACACAACACAACGTCAATCCCTTGGTTCGTAGAAGTCAAGTATATGTACTATGCCACCCTCAAGTGCTGGACGTTCATAGCTCAGCGCGAAGTTTCATACACACATCCTTGACATTAGCGCTGGCACAACTTACAAACAGACACACTCTAGCACAGCACAGCACAACACTAACACAACTCTTGGTTTTCAACGTGTTCTTTTCCTACGCACTGGCCTTTCTTTCTTCCTGTGTTTGTGAAACAAGTTTCCAGGCTGTTCGATGATTTGTTCTTTCCTCACCAGCCTTTCGCACTGGACAAGCGCTTGCAGCATTACACGTCTCGCGTTTGTGTGATAGCATCGTAGATGATCTGTTCGGTTCTCGCCTCCGCATCTTTCTTAGTGTCTACAAGGGTCGGCATGTCAACTGGAATCACTGTTGCGGCTTCTTCCTCTCGCGTATACATTCCAGAAGCTGCACTACGAAGCTCTTCGCGGGAGGCTGAATATCTATGCTGGTCACTGTCTTTCTTGTTTTGCTTAGGGTCACTGAATGCCCTTTCATTGTTTGCTGTTGATGACACCTGGGGGACTTGAGTGAGGTCGCAATATCCCATAGGCTCCTCCTAGCCAGTCTCGTTCCTCAACAGGCCGATGCAGCCGGTTCCTTTGGGCGATCGCTCAGTATGTATGTCGTCAGGCGCACGATCAACACATTGCGCTCGTTCACTGTCTTCATTCGTTGGCGGCCCGAAAACAATATTGCTTGTAAACTGCCCAGAACCATCTGTCCGCCTTTGGATGCGTGTAATTGACTCGATGTTTTGATTACTTCGGGATAACTCTGCCTGGATCGGCCCTTTATTGCAATGCGCTTCTACCAAAGGTGTGCTCCGCAGTACAGCAGCCGCTCCTCGGTCACTGACGGAATCGTCCTGGGCACGCATAAAGTTATTACTTTTATCCATGATTCTGAGCGATGTCTCGGTGTAATCAGATTCCTCCGATAATGGCGCCGCGGTGGAACTTTGGACTTGTTTTTCTTTAAGCTCAGTTACCGAAACAATGGTTAAATCGAAAGGTGATTCGACGAAAATCTCCGGCAAAACTGCTGTCTTCGTAGAACAATGGCTATTGGCAGCATGAGCAGGCACCTGAAGGGTCTCGATGTGGTGACAGAGAAGCGTCATTGTCTGTGCGGCAGTTTTCTCATATACTCTAGTGCAGCTGCGGCGTCTTCTGTACAAACGTCGCCTTTAAAAGCCTGCAGCTTCTCGTTCAGTACGCGCAAGTCATCGTTGCATGCTTCTAGTCTCACTTGAATAAGCTTTAGCGCAAGAATATTTACTGCTTTCTAATTCAAAAGTTATCTTGCCTGATGTAACAGTCGGGTCAGAAAAGCTCGTTGGAATAGCGTTTCCTTTTGATGCGGTCCACGGTGTCTCGATGCCACCCTCTTCTCTCTGTCCGGTAGGGTTCGATGGCGGAGCTCCTGGTATCTTCCTGGAGGGCCGTTGTCATTCCTCTTGCAACCTCCAGGAAGGATCAATGGAGGAGCTTACATTAGCCTCCCGGGTTTCAACAGGGCGGACACCAGGATACCTCTACACTGCGTTTAATACCAGACTTTTCTGGCTATCGATGTCCAAACATGGCGCTCAGTCTCTACCTCGCGCACTCCCCTCAAACCACTTGTTTCTCCTCGTCCTCCTTATTGCAGACTCCTATGCGAAACTGCAACAACGTGCACTGACATCACACAGCACACGGGCGCCTCTTCACTTCGCCTCCATCTAAACGCAGCCGCTGGCGATCGGAATCGAACCCGGGATCCATGCTTTGTAATGGAAATTTAGCATTTAACTCTTCATCTTACTCATCTCTTTCAACATCTAGGCTTACTCGACACCATCATCCTTATTCACTAACACATTTTTTTGCACAGACAGATTTATTCAAGTTTTCGTTTTTCCCCCGAACTATAGCAGATTGAAATGACTCGCCGTTGCCTGCTCCCATTTATTAATGCCTTGTTTATTTGTAATATTGTATCTTACCACCCTGCTTGGACCTGACCAAGGTCTGCAGTGTGGAATAAATAAATAAATAAATAAATAAATAAATAAATAAATAAATAAATAAATAAATAAATAAATAAATAAATAAATAAATAAATAAATAAATAAATAAATAAATAATGGCCCATTGTTACCAAATGGGTTTATATATTTTAGTTATATCATTCATAGATGTATTTTTACTTGATGACAGCTTAAAACTATATATAGGACGAAATAGCAAACACATCTTCAATACGCCCACCATTTCACTTACAATCAAGGGTTTGGCAGTACGCTGGTAACTTTCGTCGTTTTTTTTCTTTTCTTTTTTTTTGCATGTGAAGATATGCAGATAAAGAAAAAGTAACTGCAAAATTCCTAGTCACACCGCAAAAGGTCTGTAGAAACGTTATTTCCAGTGCAAGATGTCGCGCCAACATGCTGCAGGTTAAACTTATGCATAAATAAAGACGTGCTACATGAGCGCGAGTAACTTAAGAACGAGCGAACGGTTGCACCCACAACAAAAGGGAAATTAATAAAAAAAAAAGCATCTTGGCGGGTGCAAAGCTGTCATTAGCAATAAACCATAATTTAATGGTGTGGTTGATCGCCAGCGTTTACTAATGCGCAGATATCACGATGCTTCGACTGTGGGTAGAGTGTTTGCTTAGTGAACAATATGATATATCGAATGCTCATTGCGCTGAGGTTGAGGCTTTCATTTATTGATTTCAATCTCCAGGATCCCAAAACGGTGAGCCTTTCTCTAACCTGAGATGAAATAGAATTTCTGCAGCCCTACTCTACTGCGTTTCTCATTGCCTGTTGCTATGAGGCGTTAAGCAGTAAGGTTGAGCGCGTTCAGTTTTGGCCTGGGCCAAAAGCAAACCTGACAACAGCGCATTACAACGGAAAACTTACAATTAAAAATAATCATAATGATGACCATGCTTTTTGTGTTGACTTCTTGGATAGATAAAAGGTAGATCAATATTAAGTTTAAGCATGAAAGTTCGTTTATCGTAGATTTACGCAGCGACTTGAGGGTAGTTCACAAAGGCATACTGCAAAACCAGCACAAATACAATACACGTTTGCAAGGTATAGCTCTATTTCCTAGAACACCTCGCCTTCTCCTGCTCAGCCCTACGATAGAAAATTTCTTAAAATATGCAACCTTAATCCACATCGTTTTCATAAATTCAAAAATTATATACATTCAAGGATTACGGCTACAAAGCAATGCCGCGAATTTCAATTACTCTGCGCTTTCATGTGCAAATTCAAAGTGCGTACATGTTATTTCTTCGTACGTGTTTAAACGCGATCACCTGAAACATCGCCTTTATCCGCATCGTGCTGCTTGCAGGTGCTTTCGGAACTGGTCATGAGGCTGTGATCGAGAGAAGGAATGCATCTCAGCTCATGTTCTTCGACGTCGGCGTGACTTCGTCATTTGTACCACCACCTCGATGACGCACACGTCCGGGCAGCTGCCCGTTTGGAGTCTTTGAGAGCCGGCGACATTGCGGGGAGAGAGTCGCGGAGGTGTTGTCTCCCGCACAGCATTCCTTCGCTGACGCGTCTGGAAAACGCGTCATTGACGCCCGCTCCCAAACTTGTGCAATAACCTGTGCAGCTTTCTTTATTTATTTATTTTTCATGCCAGAATCAACCTTAAGGCTGATTTTGGTTTCAATTGTGTATTGATGCCGTTTATTTAACTTGCTGACAGATTTTGTCAGTCAAAAGCATTCTTCCTGAAGAGGCAGAGCTAAGCCTGTTCTTGCCCTTAGGCGTTGCAAGGCTGCTTTGATGGACCGGGTGATGAACGTGCCTTTTAGGAATTTGGATGGCAGAATGTTTGATCCAGGACTACAGAGAGCCTGCAAGAAGCTTCAGGCTGGGTCGTCGATAATTATTTATTTCTTCCCGCGACAAAAATTTTCAATCGGTCGGGTTCATCTGCGTATGAAATTTCTTAAACCTATGGCCAGCCTGTCATATATACAAAAGCCACTGATCAGTGCTGTTCATTCATTTAAAACATGCTCTGAACGGGTGTCTTTCATGTAGGTCTGATCTCCTGTATGGAACGTCCCTACAAAAATAAACAGAGAAGATATCGGGGTAGATTCATTATTAGAGACTTATGTCGTGAAATAGGAAATATTTGACAAGGTTATAAGAAAGACACTTTCGGTGTTACGCCTCTTCACCCACCTTTTTTTTTTTTTTTCAATTGAATGTATCGTCGTCCTGTGAGGCATCAGAAATCTAAAAAGAAAAATGGCTTGGTAAAATATATTTAAACGCAGTCTGAATTCGTAGAAAATTGAATATTTAACAACATTGTCAATCGCCTTTGTGGACGCTTAGATAAAACGTATACACTTATATACTGCATAAATCTAGTGGCATTTCTGCGGGTTATTTTTAACTGGTATACCAAACGCAAATGTCGCTGCGCTGCTTATTTTGATGAAAATTAAGAATTCTACTTATCTGACTGAGATATTCATGAGGAATTTGGGCAACTATTTAAATGCCTTTAGAAACCGAATAACTTGTTTTGTTCTGCCACTTTTGACGCCATAATAAGAACCAGTATATACGACACCTTTCCCTCGAGCTTAAACTCTGTGCTTGGCTGAGCTACATTTCAAGGTGACAGCAAAACTGTGACTCATTTTTGGAAGTACTGCGGAGCCTTATGGGGACGGCGTAACGTTCCAGTTTACAGAAGCCCGTAGTTATTTCAATTTTATCAAGATCGCACGAGGTACGCATGCCGGAGGGCGTTCCACAGTTATGGGCATGTTTTGATTGACCATCGCCCAACGCCACAAGTGCGTGATGTTTGTTGTTGTGGCTGACACGTGTTTTAACCAGTTCTGACTCACCGAAGCACGTCGCGTTGCTGTTGAGAGTCGCAACTGTTTCAGTATTATGTGCATATATAATATAGCTACGAAAACGATTCGTCCGTTTCACTGTCTTGTCGTCTACGTAAAATGCGTGAAGCATGATCTGCTGAAAGCTTTCCTGCGACCTCTACATTACAGTTCCGCTTTCCATTCCCTTCTTGAAGCTGCGCTGTGCTGTTCTATTCGAACTATATTTATATGATTCTTACTCTCAAAATTTTAACGCAAGAAATGATAAAGAAAGCGTTACACCGAAAATCAGGCGTTGTGAGCAAAAAAATCGCGGGCATGGCGCTAGCAAGTGGTAGCTGGCAGCTAGCTTGATTCCCCGAGCACTGATTCTTAGATGTTTTGGACGTGACATGATAACAGACCACATGATATCAAAAAGTTGAGAGGAGCTGCCAACTCCGCAGGTCGCTCATCTGAGGTGGGAGCATCGGAAAAAGAATCAACCTTACAGTGATCTCGGATGTCGAGTCAGGCATGCTGTATACCTATTGATAACGCAGGCAAGTTCCAACGACTTGGTTAAAGTGGGGTTTTATATGTTGAATGGTGGCCTACGCTATCGCATCATACCCTTAAAGGCGCATATTTTTTTCTTAATCCTCTCAAACTTCTTTCATTACTTATTTATTTAAAAATTGCGCTGTATCGCTCGTCTTACCATATGGGAACATCAGCCATTTACATCGCGACAAGATATACGTGGAGTGTGTAATAGTGTTTTGAAACTATTTCGTCACAAGTGTTCAGCTAGCAGGTTTACAGATAAGCCTTTTTGCTCGCGCACCATATATGTTGTAGGTTTGGCTGCTTAATACGGCCTGTAATCTCCCGTTTCCCAACTTGTATACCTCGAAGCGCTCACTTCTCTCGTGCCTGGGAACAGGCGTTAAAATCCGCGTAATGTAACAATGAGAGTGAAGTTTTTGTGACATTCGAAGCGAATAGGGTGTGTGGCTATTTCGTCGGTAACTGGAAATACTTGGTTAAGCGCCTCAGCCTACTCTGCCTCAAAAGTGCAGAGTCATGTGACTGCAGGCCCGCGACTACTAAGCACAACCTGAAGAAGTTGCTAGAAAGGAGATGCGGACAGCGGCGTTGGCAAGCGTTGGCAAGCCCTGGCAAAAAGTAGCGCACTCAGAAGTGAATAACCTGAACATGTTCTGCACGAGTGGTGATCACATATGGCAAGTTCTACCGCATCCTTGTATCTTCACGCTTGCTTCCTGACGTCTGTATTTATTATATCGATGTCTGTTTTTATCGTTGAGCGTTCTTTTCCGCCTCGTCATCAAAATGCGTCAATGCACGGTTTCTCTCATGGTGACGATAGCGCAGCTTTCATCTAATGCGAACAGGCGCACTACGCATTTGACGCTTATTGTGCGAATTGGAAAAACTTTGGAGGAACTATTGTCTTCGCTTTTGCCAGCGTCGCTGTCTGCGTTTTCGCAACCTTTCCGAGGTTCACATGTGTTCGTCGTCAACGGCAGCTTCAGGCTCTTCGCCGAAAGAGCCGTAATGAAAAGCATGCCTGAACGGTCGAAAATAATTGCGTCGTTCCAATGTGGCACCTATTTTTATGAATAGGCCCAAGATTTGAGTTCAACTTCTGATTTTGCATTTTGGGGTGATTAGCTCGAAACACGTATTCGAGACGGGATATCACAAATCAGCAAAGTTGTTCAGTAAGTAACGATGATTTTTGCGCGCCTTAATTGGTATGGTCATGGTCACGATCGGAGACGCCATTCTGTATATACATGCCCTTGCGCATAACGAATACAACTTCCGGCATAAGATATGGCAACTTCTGTAGTAATTAATTCCAGAGACATTTGTGCCGCTAGAAAGTACTTCGAAGCCAATCTGCGGGGTTAGAAAACACCAAGCGTCGAACGGTGCATGCACACGTCACTGCATGGTCCACAAAGGCAGAAAACGTTGACACGCTTATCGCAGTGCGACGGCCCACTACTGAGAAAAACTTTGCTGGGCAGAGAAAAATCGAAAAAATCAATGTGCCCCGACAACTGACCACTATGGTCATTATTTCTGAACCGCCAGCGTGGCATTTGAAGAGGGAAACACCACTGCGCCTGACCCATATCGCTCACAAGAGGGGTTTCATCGACCGATACGGAACAAACTAATCAATGCGGCAGGCGGGCTTCTCCAGACAGATTCTTAAAAACCGGTGTCTCTCAGGCCATGCTATAATTGCAGGCAGGAAGAAATGGTGCGCTTTGCAGAATGTGAATGCCGTTTCTTGGGAGAGTTCATTTCTGGGACTCGTGTTTCCTTCTGCGATTCTTGTATTTTTGTTGTTGACTGGTTGTTTGATAAAGGTCAACCTTTACATGTTGGTGTTCTGTGTTTTAAATAAAGAGCTTATGTGTTTCTGAAAACGCTTTTTCTTATTCCTTGAATTGAAATTAGATCAAAATATTGAAATGTTACCCTTATCTTTGCGAATATTTTCCCTGTTTTGTTTATATACGAGTCGACGTCAAGTTACGGGGCTGGTAGACGGGAACATTCTCCACGTTTATTTGTAGTGTGTGCGGGACAATAACATGCGTTGATTACCAGGTGGTGTTCATATACGAGACGCTAGTCTAATAATTTATTCTCTCAAGCTGTGTCAGTTTCGGTAGCTTAACCTTGCTGACGTTGATGTTCAGTATAAGTCACGCAATGCATGAAAAGGTCATGCGATATAATTACTGCTTCTTTATTCTTTGTAATGTCGACTTTTCAGTCAGGCTGGATTTAGCATTTTAGTAAAGTATGTAGGAATTCAACATTTCCCTCGCTCGCACGACGCGGCAAACGCCCTCTCTCCCTCTTTCCCTGGGAGCCCTCATCTTTCCCCTCCTGGAATCCTTCCCCCGGAGCTGTGGCGGAGGGGTATGAGGGAACTGGCGTGGCGTAGCGCGCCAGTTCTCGGTGCTTCGGTGTGTCGCTCTTCACGGCCACGGCTGTGGTCAGAGCTAGCGGCGGGGCGGCCGGTTCTGAGAGCGGAGCCCGAGTCCCGTGAGAACCCCCACGAAATGGCGCCTAACGTGGGGCCCCACTGGCAGTCCAGTTATGGAGGCTAGCTCACGAAGAATGGTGGAATTCCACGCAGTAAGTCGTCCGAAGTCGGCTGGGAGATCCTGGCCTGTGTGTGAAGCCTAGCCCGGTGGCAGAGGCTTCCCACCACTTTTGCGATACGCCTCGAGTGAAATCGCAGATGTGGTCCGCCGAACGAGTCATTTTCAAGGAGATCTTGAGCTACTTAATTAATTAAATTGGTTCACAGGAAGGGAAAGGCGCAGTAACTGTCACACTTGCTCTGTGGACACCCGAACCGCGCCGTAAGGGAAGGGAGGAAGGTGGGAATGAAAGTGGAAAGAGAGAAAGAGGAGCCGTAGTGGAGGGCTACGGAGTAATTTCGACCACCTGGGGATCTTTAACGTGCGCTGACATCGCACAGCACACGGACGCCACTTCGTTTCGCCTCCATCGAAACGCAGCCGCCGAGGTCGGGTTCGAACCCGGGAACTCCGGCACAGTAGTCGGGCGTCTTACCACTGCACCACCCCGGCGGGGCCCTCGTCAAGCTACTGCCATTTGCGTATACGCTACCCTTTACACCCGCTCGGTTAAAACCGGCCCAGAGCGGCGAAGTCGATGATTAGACGGCGCGTCCAGTGGCTGCGCCAGCATAAATTGTCCTTGGAGCAGCTCGCATTCGAGCTCGAACGAATAACGAACGGGAGGGCGAGAAGATACCAGTGCACTCTGACCTCTACCTCCTTGGAAAGTTTTGCCTCGTATACATACACCACCCTTACCCCGCAACATGCACCCAGTAAACCATGCCGGCCGCAGGAAGGCTCGCATCTGCACACTACGCTACCGCTACCCCGACCCGAAAAATATTACCTATACAGACAGTTCATACCATGCCGAGACTCAGCAAGGCACAGTGACTGTTATAGCCCCAAGACAATTGCCTATTGTCACCCACTTTTCACATGTTCCCACCTCCTTATCTCTTGAGATCCAGGCCTTAAGTTCAGCCATACTCTGCCACACCACTCCTAGCCAACACACCATACTTACTGACAGCCAAGACGCGCTTCGTGCCTTTCCAAGGCGCGCTTCGTGCAAGATCCTTCAGGAGCTCCTGGAAGGCTCCTGCCTTCTGCCATCCCCTTCCAAGTTCCTGTGCTTGTCCGACAAGCACAGACACATAGTCTTCCCACCCCTCACATCCTTCATTATATAGCCGGATGCCCCTCCCGCCCTAAATGCTCTTACTGCTCGGGATACCCTGATACCATGCACGTGGTGTGGGACTGCCCACACAGCCTCCAATCCCGCCAACAGTACATAAACTCTCTCCCACCCAGTTATCGACCCAGTTCACTTTGGGAGTGGCTCGCTCCACCTGGAGGAGCGGACGCGGTGGCATGTTGGAGGGCCCTCGTGTGCCATATCAACAGGGTCCTTCCGGATGCTTTTCTTTTACAGCACTTTTACACTACCGCACCGCAGGATCAACACGCACAGCACAGCCCAAGATGGCGCAAAGAGGAGCCGCAACGGACTTTCCCAGTTTGGCTTATACGGGGCGCCACCATCAAACTAAGATGGCTGCGCCCAGGCATCGAAACTAAAAAGGTCTATTTCGGCCGTATTAGCTGATTAAGAACCTTATGTGCTTTTTTTGGGGAGGATCACAGCTTTGTAATTAAACCAAAAAGACGTTTCTTAGCAGAAATACCCGACGCATTGCTTTAATATCTAGCGTTACTTGGCTGATAAGTATCGTGTGAAGAACGTGTACAGCGTACGCAGTAACTGTGTTTTATTTTAGGTACAATACCACAAATGGAAAACTAACATCGAGTATAATTGCACTAACGTTATTTTGAGTACTGACTTTCAATAATTAATTAGTTAAATGCGAACAAAAATGAATTTTATGCTGCTACATCAAGTCATATATTGTTGGATAGCTTACGTTGAGTGGAATTGCGCTTTACTATTTTCAAGTCTTAACTAATTGGCATTATTTAATTACCTGTAATTAAAAGTTGAACTTCAGGCTATAGCATCGTCACATACCTTCGGATAACTTATACCGAGTACGCTTGCACTGCACTAATTGCCGGTTTTAGTTAATAACCATTACTTAGTTGATTGTGATTAAGAATTGAACTTTAAGCTACAATGTCAAGTCAATATCAAAAGATAGCTTATATCGAGTACGACTGCAATACACTAATTGCCAGACTTTGTTGACAGTTGTTAATTAGTTAATTGTGATTAATCCTTGAACTTTAAACTACAATATCTAGTCATATCACGAGACAGCTTATGTTGAAGACAATTCCTGTGTACTAATTAGCGGTGTCGTGACCCAGGCTGCGTGTTGTAGGCCCGGTAGGTTGTCGGAGCAGGAACAAGGACGCGGCGGCTGGAAACGGATTTTGAAGTGAGATGGGAAACTTTTATATACAGTATTTACATGGTAGCATTTGGTTAGTGGACAGTATCTGTTTTGCGACTTATGAAACACACTTGTCGCCAGTTTTTTAGGGCTGTTTCTCTAGGTTCCCCAGATGAGAAGCAGGCAGATTATGAGGGAGTGTCTTTGTCACCTCACTCTCCCGCACTCTCACACACACGCACCAACACTGCTCGCATTCGTTGACACGCCCCTCTGACTGGTCCTGGATTGAGGGTGAGGAGGTGGTCGTCTAGACGGCGTAGACGGCGTCAGCAGGTTGTCGTGCGTGTTTGCACCTCGCAGTCACCTCTCAGAGCTCGGCGGGAGGGGGTGTGCGCGGCGCTCTCTCCGGCGAGCTCGTGCGTTCCCGCTCTCGCCCCTCCCGTCTTCGCGCGTCCTGCTCGCCCCCCTTGGGGGGTTCAGTCCTCCCTGCTCCAGTGTCCTGGTGCTTATTCCCTGGGCCATCGGACCCATCTCGCTGGCTTCTGCCAGCACTCCTGCCGCTGTGGTGCCCTGGACAAGTGCGTTCCTTCGCGCACCTCGTAGCTGCAGCATGCGAGGCGCGACCCAGTGCTGCAACTGATTCCAGGATCGCCGGACCCTCACAGTACGCCCCTTCCGCCCTCGAGGCGTCGACCCAGTGCTGTGCCGGTGACCTGGATTTCCCCTCGGCACACCCCTCGTCGCCTTCACGTTTGCGGCGCGCCCCTGCGTTGGACCGGGTTCATAACTGCGGCGGCCCATTGCAGCTCCTCCATGGGCGCAGCCCTACTGACCACTGCCAGTCTTCCGCGGACTTCACGGTCCGCGGGCCCTGACGCACCCGCGTCCCCTGCCGCTCCTGCGGTCCCCCCACTGCTTCGCCAGCACTCCCGGGGGCGTATATCTGATCCCAACAAATGGATGCGGCGCAAGGGGGGAAAAGAAGATGGAGAGGGAGAAGAGGCCGTCGGCTGGCTGTTACGAGCTGCGGCCGGCACCCCCATTCCACGCTAGCGACACGACCCGTGGGCTTCGGCGCCCGTGTCGTTGTGGCAGCGTGCGATGCGCGTTGTTGCGCGGATGTGTGTGCGTGCTATATTTGTGCCGCGAGTCTTCTCCAAAGACCGCATGAGGCTAGTCATCTTGTCTTGCCCCGGATGAACTAAATGCGATTTGTGCATTGATTCAATCGCTGGCGCACGGCCGCTCCACGAAACCCTTCGTGGCTCAGACACAGGTTTGTTACATACCGCTTACATGCAAATCGGCCCCGAAATGCGATCTATTTTATGAGGTAACCCAAGCCTTGTATTTCGGCAAGATCCCCACTAAGGTACGACTGTATTACTGACGCCGTCCGGTGAAGAAAAGACCTGCATTTAAAAAAAAAAAAGCAAACCGTCCGCAGCTGTGCTTTCTGACCACCTCTACTGCGTGCAGACACGTTCCGCCGTGCATGCAGTGAGAATGATTTGTGCATTTCGCAAGGCGACAATGAAATGGAAGTGCGGAGATTAAAAGCACTTGACTGCTTTCGGGATGACGCGTTTTGTTCTACTGACAGTAATGTGCGGCTTCTGCAAGCTTTCAATTGTAAGTTCTGTTGTTGGAACTCTAAATGAAACAGTTGTGATTGACGTTTGATTATGTGTGAAGCATGAAGTTCGTTACTCGTCCGCTTTCATGAATGACATGCACGCCCTTTTTTATTTGATCTTTGAAACCAATTTCAAAATTTGGAGATCGCCCGCACTACCATCAGAGGAAGTGACCTTTACAGTATGAAACATTGTTTTTGTGTGCTACTTTTTCGATAAATGACAGCCATGTGGCACTTTTCAGAACAATCTTGTTTGCGTTATGCCCCGTCGCCATCTGCTGCCTCTGACTGCACTCGCGAGTTTTGTTTCGTTTATATGGTCACTACACAGCGTAAATTTGTTGCTCTTATGGTGTGGTATAAGGTTCAACTTCTAAAAGCAAGTTTTTTTTTTTTTTTTTTTTTCAAACAAAGTGAGTGATAAAAGTTTAATAACAATTTGTTGCTACAATATATTAATCCATTTCTCTCCGCCACCAGCCCAAAGTGCCATGTCTGGTGAAGGTATATGTCTAATACAGATCAGTTAAGCAAGACAGAATGCATGAAACAAAGTCAGTGACTGTTTTCACATAGAGGAATAGAGAAGAAGTAATTCATTTGTAGCCAATGTGCATGAAGCAAAAAAGGTACTATCATTGGCATGTTTTAACCTTTGCAGCATACTTGCGCTCTTGCTGCCCATGCAGCCACTAGTTGCTACTGTTACGATATGGACAAACTGTCCCGATGAACTAGAATTCTGGCAGGGATTATCCACAATCACTATAATATTTGGCTTTGCTGTGCCTTGGTTGTATAGTCCTTCCCCCTAGCAATAGCAACACACTTTCACCACTAGTACATCAAGTGAAAGTTGCTGGTTTGCATCATGCACCTTGCAGCAGCAACCTTGTGCCACTCTTAGGATAAATTAAATTTGAAGGGAATAAACACTGCATGTGATGAATAAGACACCAGTGGAGTGCACATCAATAGAGTGCCCAGATGTACCATTCACAATAGCATACTGCACCAGTGAAAACTGTCAAAAAGTGTGAGAAGCTCATAGCCAACTTTATTACAAGCGGAACTTATTTCAGCTCCATCATGTAATGAGTTGCAAGACGAGAAGCGAAACTTTTCCATAGACGTATTATCAATAGCGGTCTTTAGTTAGAATGTTGCAGTAAAGTGTTCACTTGGCACAAATGGTCTGAGGCTAAGGTTGATGGAAACTGCCTAGCCGGTGTCATCATCCAGAAGAGCCAGACTTTTTCCATGGCCATAGTGGAAAATGTGATGTGCTTCCGAGCTTTTCCTTTCCTACTTTTTTTACCCTTCTTTGTTTATACATAACTTAATTTTCATTTTCAAATCAGTTTCATTGCTTCATTAACATACACCTGTATTTTTCACATTGAGAAAAAGATCCATGAGCAATTTCATTGCTTTAAAATATGGACCTCTGTTAAGAACTTATTCCTGCTTCATTTTTTCGCGTGCACCAAGCAAAAACCATTAAGCTCTGGTGTCGTAATTTCTGGATGCATAAACAATACTGCCCTACACTGTCACTATCTGCAAAAAAATCTGTTATTGTGTCCTGTAAAGCTGGAAAAAAGGTACAAAATTCTTGTGAAGCTCAAGTTGGCAGACAATCTCTGCATATTGTCGATTTCAATCATACTCCATGTCTGTCATCTTAAAGTAGAAGGGTATGAAAAGTGAACCAGATATGATTAACGCAGCCTTTTTGATATATTTTGTTCTCAGTGACTTATGAATACACAGCTTTCTAAATATATTTTCTGTCACATATGGCTCCTATAGCCAACATGATTAAATGGTTTAGAAGAATGACAATTTGGGCTAAATAGTGCATACTGTTCGAGACTGAAAATAATAGTGCTAAGAAGTGACACAAGAGAGAATGACGCAGGACGAGCGCTAAATTCATCTGACCTTTATTCACTGCCAAGGCAGCAAATATATAGAAATTTTAAGGCATGCGCATGAACAACAACACGACGCATCAAACAAACCGTTCAAGATATGTCATCTCGGTCTTGAAAAGGTGAACCGATGTACCACTCACACGCTTTCCCTCTCTTTCTTATGTAAAACGCCTCTTAAGACCTCGCGTGCCTTCAAATCTCTACTTCTGCCCAGAATCTTTATCTCATGAAGCCGTGGTTCACATATCTTTCAGTGCAGGCATATTTTTTTCCCCCAGCGCATGTTTTGCCGCTCGGTTGCACACGAAGCAATTTGCGCAATGCTGTGAAAGATGTGCACCACCTGGTTCTTTTTGTGATAGTGCATGTTCAGCTGCACTGTCATTCACGCAGCGCCTCGATTGGCCCACATAGGGTTTTCCGTAGGCCAGTGGTATTTCATATACTACTCCTATGCAGCACTTCACGTACTGCTTACCTTGTTTTTTGCTGCAGGCGCCCTCCTTTTCATTGCTCGCAATGCGCGAGCATAATTGTGCAAGCTTTCGTGGAGCGGAAATTACGACAGGCATGCCATGTCGATTTGCAGCCTTTTTCACATTGTGCAGAACCCTGTGAACATAGGGTACCACTTCTGGTTTTACGCTTGGCTTTCTTGTCTCGCACAACTTTTTGAACATTACACATTTGGTTTTCCTTAGGAAGGCTTCAGCATCACCAGTGATTACCGAGCTTGGGAACCCCGCCATAGCAAATCAATCCACTTGCTTTTCAAAGCTCAACTGCATAGTATGTTCACACAACTTCACAAGAGCAGACCCAAGGCAGAGGTTAGCAATAGCGCGTTTCACAGTCTTTTAATGAGCCGAGGAATAAGGCAGCAGCTCCTTCCGTGCTCGAGGCGAGTATTGCCAACACACATGATGCTCGCCCAAGGTAATACTTAAATTCAAAAACTGAAAACATCCCCGCAAAGGGAGTTCATGGGTAAAACACAATCCCTCTGTCAAACTGAGTTTTAGGGCGCGGTCATTAAAGGCTAAAAAAATGTTAGCACAGAGGCTACGCAGGATCTGATGCAAGTCCTTTGTCTTTGTCGGTAAAAGCTGTTATCAAAAGATATGTCACACTCAGATGAAATTATAGCAGCTTCATAAAATTACTAATTGACACACCTGAGGAGTTCTGAAATCAACTGTGCCGCTACTCTCTATGGCATCCCTTACAGAAGTGAACAAAGGCATCATGGAACACAGAATAAAACAAGTTCTCGACATCGACTGAAAACACATATCCAATGGATGCATTTCTCTCGAGAAATATAACATCTTTTGAACTTTTGGTATCAAATGGATAATGAACATTAAGAAAAGTGAGCTGCTTCTGCAGTATTTGCTAAGAACATGTTGCCAAGTACCATTCTCACCGACTACTGTTCTAAAGAGAACCGAAGGTGAGAATGGTACTTTGCATGTTGCTGGAGAGTCTGGGGCTTTTTGGCATGTTTTTGATGGGTTTAGTCATGGCTGCAATCATCCTTTCATGAACAGAACACCTGCCCTGTTGGCTGATAGACAGGTGCCTTATAATCTGTGGCATGCAAGTATCAGCGCAGTTGCTTCTATTCACGGTTCCATTAAGAAGGCTATAACAGCTCATGTGAGTTAGGTCTTGACAAATGCACACTTGACGTTTAATGCAGGATTCATCATGCACTGCAAAGTTACCCTGAGTATATATGATATTCTCAAAGATCCAAACTGTACGAGTCTTCACAGCATCACCTTTTATTTCAATCAGCCAGGGTGCCGACAACAGAGTTTTAACCTTTACTTATCTGGACTTGTACTCCCGTCTTGCAGAATTTAAGAGCGATGGTGAAGGTAAGGAAAGTCTTCGGCTCCAAAGTAGTACACAAACCAAATTATCAACATGGCAAAAACAGAAGATCATGACTGCTGTTTCTTTTTGTTGACAATGCAAATTCGGTTCTCATAAACTAAGAACCTAGTAGGGTGATAGAAATTTTGTACTTTATAAAAGCAGTACTCGGTCATATCATAGAACATACCCTCTTCCACATTGTGCTAACCACCTGAACTTTTTAATATGATGCGTTATCCAATCAATTTATGTCCTATGAGACCTGCAGAAAGGGGAAATTTTTTGTCTGCAATGCACATACAAAGCCAATGTGAAAGCAATACCTTTGCAGAATGTGCACATTTCTTGCAGCTTAAAAAGGTTAGATTTTTCTCGAACACAATGGAAAACATAGGTGTAAGTTATTCAGTTCCACTATAGTTTTATTATAAACACAAGAAAAATTTTGTCATAATTTTATTGTATGGTGAAGAAACAGTGCAAGGGACGGGACACAGTGACACGAGGAAGCGCAAACACTCACACACCTCGTGTCACTGTGTCCCGTGCCTTGCGCTGTTCTTTCATCATGCAAAACCAACTAGCCCGCCAATTCGCTCTTATAGATTTTATTGTGTTGCTCACTAAAAATTTCGCAATGCAATTATTATTAATCTGAGAAATGAAAGATTAAAATTAGAACAAAAGACAATCACATGCCTTTGAAGGGATCTGAACTAGGAATGCTAAATATCCAGAAATTTTGTATGGCTTAAAATTTTTTTCCCCAAGTTCTTCTAACAAATTAAACATTTTGGAAAAAACATGACAAGAACAGCATGGAATTATTTGCTAAAAAGCATGACTTAATAATGACAAGCTTTATCAGATCATTCATAAGCAAGTTTAGGCCACGAGCCACATATTCAAAACATGTGATATGCGCTTGCAACAATACCACAGGCTGCTTTTATGCTGCTGGCATTGCTGCGATTAATGCCACTACTATATTCTGAGCTTTTCAGTAACTTAAAGCATCCCCCCAGCTACATAAACTACTACATTTCAATGTGATGATTGTTGCCTGTTTTGACTATCAGTTGATTGTTTGGTTTATGCATTCACAACCAAATTTATGAGTGCCTCACCATGAATGTTAGTCAATCTGGCTTTCAAAACCATTTGAAATGAAGCATTTTTCAAGGTCTCTATATGATTCCTCACTCGCGTGTACTTCAGGTCAAGCAAAGTTCCACTTAGTAGGTACTCAGAAGCTTGAGCTAACGTGGCGTCAATCTGTGGCACCAACCAGAATGAGGCTGGCGCAATGAAGGCAAACCTTTCAGCCAGTCAGAACTGAAAGGCAGGAGCTCAGTTCGACTGCACTTCGGTGCTATTGGCAGCTGGTGCCGCTTGTGCTGCAAGAGACCATTGCTGCTGGTACAGGACTCCCACAAAATTGCACTCTCAAAGTATCGAGAAGCTTGAGCTAAGGAAGCATCCATCTGGCTTTGCGGCACTGGAGTGATAAGGCCTAGAAAAAATGCAGCCACCTTGATATTTGGGGGGCAATGGGTGCTGTTCTTTGACTCTACAATGTAACAAATCACTTCTTGGCAGCTGCGCTGATAAATAATATTGTTCACCCTTGTAATTTGTTAAACTGAAGTGAATGTCCTTCATGTCCAGCCGAAATCTCTTACACAACAGGTGCCTTGTGAAACTCGTCGCATCAGGAAATTCATGCTCAGCATTACTGTACTTGGATACTGTCCTCTTCCTTCCAACATCGGCTGTGTCACTCACAGAAAGTACTTCTTGATGTTAAAAGGGGCAAACCTTTCCCAGCATTGACAAGAATATACCACGCTAACCAACTCTCATGCCCTGTCAGCACTAACTTTCTTGTGTATGCTTTGTAAAAGTAAATAAGATGAAACTTTTGCCTAGTTCTGCTGATACAGTAGAACCCCTCCCTAGTAAAGTCACTCGAACTGGCAAAAATCCACTATATTTGGGTCCTTACAATATTAGTTTTTGATGATGACATGGGCCTGAAGATGCTATCTGGTAATTAAATGGCTGCTTATTAACATGTCTTGTCGGTTTATAAAAAAAAAGCTTAGCATGAACAAAATGTTGTCTTCTGCTTTTTCTCTCATTCAAGAGGCATTAGCTGAGAAATGCGCGTGACATAGTCAAGTGTGGCAAAACTGTACATGTCACGTCTCCACTTGCTACCCTCGTGCTGCGAGCTTTCAGTTGTTCTGTCCCCTTCTTTACAGTGGTGCACGGAAGACAAGCTGAGATATTTCACTTCACTATATTGAGTTTTTACTACAGCAGAGTTTACTACTGTAGTTCATTAGACGGCAGTGCGAAACTATCTTGCACAGCATTACTGCATAGCCTGCCGAAGAGATCTTTCCCAGAAAGAACCAATCTCGCCCACCAAGAAGACTTGTATTTTTTGTCGTGTCGTGTGCATTGTACAGCAACATGTCCAGCAATTCTGTTTGACTTGCACCGTGAATAAAAGCATTAAATTTTACTTGTGCTCAGCCTGGCACATCCATGTGACCTGCCTTCAGCCCACGTCCTTGCAGCACTAAAGTCTGAGAAATGCTGTCTTCAACATGCGATGACAACACTGCAGCAGTGGCTCGGTGGTTAGGCATTCAAGTGCCGAGTCGGGGGGGCATAGGTTTGATCCTGGTCGCAGTGGCTGCATTTCAACGGAGCGAGAAGCAAGGTGCCCATGCAATTTCAGATATCAGTGCAGGTTAGAGTCCCATGTTCTCAAAATTAATTGGGGCCCTCTACTACGACATCGCTCACACATAAAAAATTTCACGGAATGGAAAGGCAGTACTAAAGGCACTATCACATTTACTCTCAAGGTGAAGTTTGAGTGTCTCCCTACTTTTTCTCACATGTGTGATTTGTTATTCAAGGATCCCAGTGGGTTTAATTAACTGCCCTCATCTTTAAAGGAGCTACCCAATCAGTGCCTAGCCATGTCACCTGCGAACTACCATCAGGTTATAATTTTTTGTTCACAACACAGTTGGAAGGATTTTCTAGAGAAGAGGGCCTCTAAGGCTGTCACATGAATATGCATTCATGCACTTTGAACTCGGGTGACTACAGTTTCTGGACCAAATAGGTACGTTTAACCTAGCAGCAATGAACAATTGTCAGTATCCTTCCTTTAAATGTGTTTTTTAGTCCATATCTGTTAGCAGCTTCCTAGCACCCTCTACAGACAAAAGCTTGTGGATGTGTGCTTTCAAACAGCCTGGTAGATACCATAGGTTTTGATGGAACCAATAAGCTTGAATTGGTTGTGAAAATGTTATGAACTCTGGGGACTATGGTTTCTGGGCCAAAAAGGTACATTTAACCTAGCAGCAATGAACAAAAATTGGTGGCATTCTTCGTTGAACTGTGCTTTGTAGGCCATATCCTACCTGCAACTCAAGTCTGAAGAGGTCTGTACCCACATTATGGCAGTTGTCCAGCTGTCCCCTTTCTTAGCAACCGAACTCTCGTCTTCATTCATGCTGCATATACATTTAGTATGTTTCCTTTTTGTTGTGGCATGAAAGGATTGGATAACCACAATATTTAAGATGACTACTGGCAGAGCACTCCAGTATTAAATTTAACAAGGACTTTATGACGTCTTAAATTACACAGCAGAAGTCAAACTGATTGAAGCACTATTGATTTTCTAATGTACCGGTGAAAAACACAAGAACACACAATTTCAACAAAGACAGGCAATTTCCTTCAATTTGTTCACTGCACGGCAATGATATCAGAAGAACACGCACGAGCTGTTATAATCTGGTTAAAAAAAGATTGCATGCATCTGCTCAGGTGTATGTATGTAGGGTACGCTGTATAGCTATTTCTAAAGAAAAAAGACACTTCGACCAAAATGTGGCTTCCGTGGCCTAGGGCCAGCGAACCACTTTGCAGCTCTTCATTTATTTACAAACAAACACTCTATTACCATCAAGCAAAAAGCCAGGCTTGCTAACCAAGTGTACATATGTTTTACAAAGCTAGAATTTGCATGTTTCGATTGTAGTTTGTACTGCCTTGCAGTGGATATCTAATGGGGGAGGCAGCAAGTTACACTGATGGAATCCACAACTGGTCGGCCCCACAGCTACAAATAAAAATAGCAACGACATACCAAACTTCCACAAAAATACTTATCATTGATGTGTGACCGCTTACAGAGTAAAGGATAAAAAATAATGATTTAGGCAACCAGCGCCAAGGCAACGACGAAATTGAGTCGCATGTGTTGTCCATTTTGGCCTTGACTCGGTTGCTGTACTTCCATGCCGAAGTCGAACAAACTTGCCCAACAGCACAAGCCTCAATTGAACAGTTTGAAGCATGAGCGCTCAAATCTCGAAGCAGTAGTACAAGTATAACAGTAGAAACTTCAATTAATGACGCACATTTCGTGGCACCAACAAAGAACTATATGGATCTAGCGCTAGTGCAGTCAAACCAGACAGGCAGACGCTTTAAAACTCGGGTCAACATTACGCTACTAGCCAGAGCCAAGTACTTGCGGGCAACACATGCGGCAACAGCCGTAGACACCCTATAATAACAGCGGACCGCGTCCGTGAAAACCGCATACATTCAGAACATAAATATCTGTAGCGCATTTCCGTAAGCACAAGACAATTCGCGAAAGCCAATAGTTTAAAATCCGGCTTAATGTGGAAGCAGACGGTGCCTGAAGTGGTCACCAGAAAACCAACATCGCTTCAGCACTATTGCTGGGAAAAAAATGTGAACTTGCAGCGCAACTGTTTCCACACTCGTTTAAGGTTAATCTCAAAAGAAATGCTTTGCAAACCGGGAGGAGCAAAACAAACCTCTGAGATATTCTGAGCAGATAGCGAGCTCGCTATGCTATACTGGGCGCAGCCATCTTGCAAAATAGTACCAATGACACTAGGAGAAAAAATCTGTCAAATATAGCCACATTTAACTGTTCCGAAACATGCACGCAAAGTAGTGAATTATATTGTATTTTGTGTTATGACGAGTAAACAAAATAATTTGTAATGTATCTAAAGGCACATGATTGTATGTGAACAGGGTAGCAGCGTAGCAACACAACGCAGCCACAGCGACATTAGCAGCATGGCGCATTGTGGCGCAGCACCATGCGCAGCACGGAAAAAAAAAACTTGTACACGGTGGTTTTGAATTCGGACATCATCAAAGTGGAGCCGTGGAGCTTCTATCATCAGGAACGTTGTAAACTTCGGCAGTGAATCATGGTTCGGACCAGCGGACGGAGACCCGAGGACGACGAGCAGCGTAGGCGTGATGTGTTCCATGCAGTGAGAACTAAAAGATGACCCTTCGTTTAGGACTCCATACGGGTGTTGTAGCTAGAACGCAGCTCAGGGCTTATTCCGAAGCACACGTCTCTGGCAAGGCTGTAAACAACCTAATATTTGAGACGGGGCCTGCTGTCCTAAAACGACTAGGGTACTGCAGCTTTTTTCAGATGCCTGCGGCTGTTTCGTTGGTGATACCCTGACGATGCGCGAGTGCTGCCATAGCATTGTGCAAACTTTCAAAAGCTGCATTTCAAAATGCGCAAAATAAGAGAGCTAGATAATGCAACCATAGTACATGCTCTCTAGGTAAGTATGAACTCCATGCTGCAAACTGAATTATAGCTCAATTATTCAGCAATCTTAATTCAAAGGTAATTGCGTGAAATGTAGGGACAAGACATAATTAAGCCACCATCTTCCACAACTGCACAAATGCAACTAGCGCTCATATTTTGCAGTTTTGCATAAAGTTCTCACAATCAAGCTTCTTTTACCTCCCAGTTATGAGCATGCATTGTGTGCCCGTTATTGCTTCCAAATCATTTTATAACACCAGTACAATTAGTCATACCTTGCTAACAGGTACACATTGATTCTAGACTCAAACTGCCTCATAAAAAGTTTCCTGTTATAACAAATCTTGATGAAACAAAGATTAAATGCAGTGTCAAGCCAAGTTTGTAGCAGTCAATAGTTCAGTTCTTTCATGTGCAATATCGTGGTTGACACTTCATGCATGCAGTGAGTTATGACAGAACATGGTATAGGCTACATTCTTATATCTTTACAGTGGAACTGTGTTTGTTAAATAAGTGTCTCGTCTCACACATAATTGCTGTGGAATTGTTACTGAAAGGTCCCACGAAAAGCCATTTATTAAAACTAGAAAACGCGTGCAAGCAATCAGTACCTCTGCAATGCAAACATTTTCAAGCTACCTGCATTAGCACCAATCGTATCGGTGCAAAAAATGAACTCTTGTCCCCATCAACTCGGTGCATACCACCTTGCCCTGTCCCGCCTGCCTGCCTGCATCACCTGGGAGTGTCCAGTTATTGTGTGCACCCAGCAGACCCAAATAACATCATTGAAGAGAAAGTGCACGAGAGGCGTCACCTTAATTGATTGTGAGCAGTTGCCAGGAGCACTTTTTAAACATTATCTGCAAAGCTTTGAAATTTGACTTGAATGCTCACAAAGACCACCTCCGTGGACTTCTTGCATTAGAATATTACCATAAGTACCATTTCAGAGACCATTGAAGCACTCATCAGCTCAGCATGTTTATCAGATTCAAGCAGGTAGGACAACTTTATAGATTGTGACTGTACTAGCTTAATCAAGCAATTTTTGAAGCTTTGTGAGGGGTGCGACGATACCTCTGAGCATGTCCATTTGCTTCATTCTTTTGCTTGCCTGTGCCCGCAATGAACATGAATTCTTTCCTGCTGAATGATAGTCATAAAGGACCTATGAAAATGCCTTTCTGGGCTGTGTTAAATGCTTCACAAATTTTCCTGATCGTCGTTGCATTTGCCACGTCAAAACCTACTTTCTCAAGCACTGATGCACATTCACCCCCATTTTTCAATGATATGCTAGGTCTCCTAGGGCACCATTCACATCACACTTGTTTATGTGTTCAACAGCACCACTTCCACACAGTATTAACATTACAGCGGGCCTGACATAACGGAGACAATGTTTAGTTCGGGGTCATGTCCTTCTTGTATTAACTGGAATAGTCCTTTCCGCTTGCAAAGGTAACAATTTCTTTTTCCAACGGATGCCAAGCGTTGCCCTTAAGTGGACTGATGAAGCTAAGACATTTGCAGGGGTCAAGTGGATTCAACTAGTGCAGGACCTGGTTAATTCGAGCAATATGGGAGAGACCTTTGTCCTACCTGGGCCTAGAAGCAGTGTGTCCTACTCAAGATCTAAGGGTCTTGGAGGGCTGGATTCCGATCTCACCCTCTTATCTCAAAGGCAAAGTCTGAGTTTGCAGCACTTGCCAAAGTGGCCATGCTATATAGTCTTCTGCCATCAGACAACCTGATACCGAGTAAGCGCCCGGCCATGTCAGCTGCCAACTACTTTCTGACAAAGTTAAAGTGGAAAGACGAGCTAGTTGGTATTGGTATGACGACTATGAGTACAAAAAACACAGGATGAAGGAAGGAGACAGACACAGGATGAACGCTTCGTCCTGCATCCTTTGAAGCATTTGCCCTGCGTCTGTCTCCTTTCTTCGCTTTGTGTTTTTTGCACTGAGATGCATATTTTTTTCTGGCAATGGTATGCCTGTGATTTTTCGCTCACAATGCTCACACATTCCATAACGCTGACAGAAGATTTTCTGCAAAACACTGCAAAATTTTGTTGTGTTAAAAGTTATAGAGGCTTCCCGCACAAATTCAGTTGAGTGGTACCTTCTCGTGAGTGCAGAATAAAGCTCGCTCGATGGCCGATTGGCTGCTGTTGCCTTTTCGTCCTACCAAAATGCTTGCTCACCTATGCCAGTGTCAAAATGACATTGCAGCAAAGCGAGCCAGTTCCAAATCAAACAGTTTCATGGTGTAGCGCCTTCCTCTGGCTGCGCAAAGACTGCAGCCAAAGCATGGCCACTGGAAAAATGAAAAAGGACGCCGGCTGGCAGTGGCACGTGAAACCACAGTTAGCTGGTCTGTTCTAGTCTAGATCCTTATCAGCTGTCTCGTCCTTCACTCCTAAGGCCTTCAGCCTACAATGTATTCGGCCCCTGTTCCTTTTTGCATAATGCCAGCCCTGCCTCGAGCCCAAGTAGCATTTAGCTTCTGCGGCATTGTTTTGATATGATAGCTTAAAGACTTCATTTTCCAGAAAATGCAGCAACAGCGGCAGTATTGATGTGAGCGAAAAATCATGGGCATGCCTCCGGCAGGCAGCAGTTGGCAGGTGAGAAGGCCGTGCACTGACTGGTCAGCAGGGTGTCTGTCGCCACGAAGCCACAAGACATGGCCAACTTGGTAGGAACTCCTGACTCCAGCAGCTCCTTTGAGATGGAGGGGGGAAATGAGAATCGGACCCACCGGAAGCCTTCTATACTGTAACAAGAAGCTCCCATTGATGGCGCAAGCTACAACAGTGATGCATCGTATCTTCATCGATCGGAGCAGCCAGCTGGAAGCCCCAACAGAGTGCCGTGCGCCGAGTGGAGTGGTTGGCAGTCATTGTCTCCCTCCTCACATAGAGCAGACAACTGACGTCACATGGCATCTCTTCTCTAGCTGCAACACAGCAGGCCCACACCTGTGTAGCCTAGACTAATTGAACCTGTTATGCCCATTTAAAAACTGCTCGAGTAATTCATCCGTACTAGACAGGCATGAAACAGATAACGAGTCAAGCACATTACTGCTATGCCATGCAGGCACATTCCTGGTTGAAGCAGGTCTTTTTAGCTATGGCTGTTGGTGTTTCACGTAATGTGGTAGCTCACAAGTATAAGCTAATGAGTAGGTGTGGGATGATAGTGTCACAAATTCAGGAATTGGTGATTCAGCGAGTTATAAAGTAATGAGGATCTGCAGGGGAAGCGCTGATGTCTTCCAGGTTTTTTCTCATTTCTTGCGGTTTTTTTAAGGTTTGATTTTTTTTATTTTTGAGGAAATATGCTAAAAGGAACCTATAAAGGTAATTATTGTCTAATTGTAATGCAGTACATTTGTAGGATTTTCTTTGTTGGTATTCAAGTCAAATTTTAAATGTCTCTGCATACCCCCTTTAATTTACAAATTTCTCAAAATTGCTTTTCGCAGTTTATTTGGACATCTCATGGCCTACTCTTAGCTGCCCCCATTGACATAAACTTGGCCATCTGGGGCCAAATGATGCAGGCGAAATGGGCCGCAGTGGGGAATGGTTGTGACATTTTCTTTACTTTTCTCATCAGCGTGTGTCGAGTTGAAGGGAAAGGAGGGGCATTATTTTTTGCCTCCATCTGTGTTAGTAAAACCAGCTTAAAAATTTTTGTCGTGGAAATGAGTGATGAAATACTAATCGTTAGTGCACTTTTTCTAGCCACAGCAAACACCTTTTCATTGTTCCTTTAATCGAGCTGAACTAGTTCGTTCATTATCACAAAAATGTATGCAGCTTTGTCCTCATCTATTTGTTCCTTCTTTGTTGTGGTTTCCATGCAGCAGTTTTATAAAAACTTCATTCCTTTCGTGCACAGACAAGGGTAGGAAAATGAATGGCTCGTGATGACATGCATATGAAAAAAGCCAAAAGTGATTGAAATCAAGTAAAGCATATGGAAATTTTTATTATTGTTGTTTCACAGGATATTTAATGGAAAATTATTACTTTAATCGTTTTTTACCTGAAAGATTACGGTGGAAGTAGGAGAGACGGCAACTATATGTTAATAGAGAGATCTAAAGCTACAGCAGTGGCTGTTAAATCTTGTTCTTCCGAGTATACTAATTCGGTTGTGCATAGCCGAATATTGAGATTGCTCACAAGGGTCACCCCCAACCAAAGCGGCAATAGGCTTCAAAACTCAACTCTCTACTCAGGACGTAATGCTTCAGTTGCATGCAGAAGTGATAGATCCCCCTAACAAAACCGGAACCAAAGCGATTTTTGCCTTGGATCTGGAAAAAGCCTTCGACAATGTCTCTCATGAAGCCATTCTCCAAACCCTCGCCAACATAAACGCAGGGAACAAAACCTTTAATTACATTCGTTCCTTTCTCTCGGGAAGGACTGCGGAGCTAAGTATCGCAGGACTTGGATCGGACAAAATAGCTATAGGAGACAGAGGAACCCCGCAAGGATCAGTCCTCTCTCCCTTCTTGTTCAACCTAGCAATGATAGGTCTGCCACCCAAAACTGGAAGAAATCCAAGATCTTCAACACTCCCTATATGCTGACGATGTCACCTTGTGGGTAGCAAAAGGTTCGGACGCTCACATAGAGGAAATGCTTCAAGAAGCAGTGAATGTAGTCCAGTCATACGCTAACCAGATTGGGCTGAAATGCTCACAACATAAGTCTGAACTACTAGCAGTCAGAAGGAAAACACAAGACAAAGTAGAGATAAAAGTCTGCCTGTACGGACTACCCATACCCACAGTCGATACTATTAGAGTACTCGGGTACTTGGGCTCTACATCCAGAGCAATAGGGAGAGCAATGTTACTATCAACAGGCTGGAAATGACTGTGCGATAAATCACTAGACTGATACACAGAGTAACGGCAAGAAAGAGGCTGACATTTGTCGTCTTATCCATGCCTTTGTACTAAGTCGATTCACATACTCTGTCCCTTATCTCCGCCTCATTCAATCTGACAAGGAGAAATTAGACACTCATTAGAAGCACCTACAAGGCTGGGCTAGGTCTACCCAGAAACATTTCAACCAAAAAACTTCTCTCACTTGGGATACACAACAATGTAGAGGAGCTGATTGCAGCTACAAAGGCTAACAGACTCTAAAGCAGGCAGACAAATTCTCAACCGCATGGGAATTAATGCCGAACCACTAGCCAACCACTAGGACCACTACCAAGAGGAGCTGGCGACAAAATTATCTCCAAACCTTTGCCCAAAAACATGCATCCCTCCTTCCATCAAGGCCGGAGGAAAGCTAGAGCTAGGGCCCTAAACAGAAAATACCAAAATCATGATGGGGTGGTGTATACCGACGCCTTAGACTACTATATGGCTGAAGGTGCCGTTGCTATCTTTGTAATTAAGCAGTACAGTAAGTAAATGCATATCAGCCGCTTCGGTCAAAGTCTGCTACTCGGACCAGGAGGAAGAAGCCGCAATTGCTTTAGCCATCACTACAACAGATGCGGACATAATTGTCACTGATTCAAAAACTGTCATACGTAACTTCTCGCGTAGCAGAATATCACATACTGCCAGAAACAACCACGCGGATATCAGACTCGACAGAGAGATAGAGCTCATATGGACACCTGCCCACTCAGGGAAACGAGGCAATGAGGCTGCTCATCAACACGCTCGAGGTTTTGTCGGCCGAGCGGTGAGACCTAATGCCGAGGAACTTGAAATGGAAGGATTGCTCACATACAGCGACATACCCCTGCCAGCATTCTAGTTCATCGGGACAGTTTGCCCATATGATAACAGTAGCAACTAGTGCAGCTCCCTCATGGCTGCATGGGCAGCAAGAGCGCAAGTATGCTGCAAGGGAATACACTATGAAGGTTAAAACATGCCAAAGTTAATACTTTTCTTGCTTCGTGCACACTGGCTACAAATGAATTACTTCTCCTCTATGTGAAAACAGTAATAGACTTTGTTTCATGCATTTTGCCTCACTTAACTGAGCAGTATTAGACACATACCTTCACCAGACATTGCACTTCAGGCTGGTGGCAGAAATAAATGGAATAATATATTGTACCAATAAATTATTATTAAACTTTTATTACTTTGTTTGCAAGAAAAAAAAAACATTTTTGCAAATGTGTGTAACATGCAAGGCCGATTTTGTTGATGCCCACATCACATTGACACAGATAAAGTAACATAGTGTGTATCAGTGAAAAAAGTGATTTCTAGTCTGTGTTTGTGCTAGGCTTTGTTTCTGCTGCTGTCTGCAGTCAACATACTACATTTCTAAGGATTGCATTTGCAAAAGAAAACGGCACTCATATTAAGACATGCTAGGCCGAGGACCTGGGTTCAGTTCCAGCCATAGTGGTCGTTGCATATCAATGAAGGTGAAATGCAAGACACTTGCAATGCCAGTGCACACGAAGAACATCAAATCAATGGCATTAATGCAGAGCTGTCTGCTATGACATCTCTTACAGGCAGTTTTTCTATATCACTTATGGCAGTTAAACACCACATACCACACCGAAGGAGGAACAAAACTTTCTTTACTGACAAAATAAACGAAAAAGAAACGAAACTCGCGATTGCCCTGGCCTTTAACCCTGATGTTGAAAGAAAGAAAGTGTATTCAGAAGCAGCAGCTGGTGATGGCAATTTCCACCTGGGCATGGATATTCAATGAATACTTGTTTTAATCTGAAAGTAAATCTCTAGAAGGAAAATTGTTGATGAAGGGCGACATCTGCAGGTTTTGTTGATGCTATATTGCCATTTATGACATTGTGAGCACCCTTTCAATCTTATCTACTACTCTGCAAAACTAAGAAGCAAACAAGATAGCTTTGAAAAGTGCCACATTGCTGCAATACCTAAACAACAGCTGCAAGAGCTGTTTAAAGCCACTTGCAAAATACACAAACCATTTTCACTACATGCACGGCGGACGGTCACTTTTTTTTTTTTTTTTTCATGCAGGCCTTTGCTTCACCGGACGGTTTAGGTGGGGTTCTCACCGAAATACAAGGCGTGCGATAGCATTTCGGAGCCGATTTGCATGTTAGCGATATGTAACACAAACCTGCGTCTGAGAGCCACGACGGGTTTCATGACGCGGCCGTGCGCCAGCGATTGAATACATGCACAAATAAACTGCATTTAATTGATTCGTGGCAAGACTAGCCACTAGAGCACTAGCCTCATGCAGTCTCTGGGGTAGTCTCGCGGCACATCACGCACACACATCCAACGGCTAGCAGCAACGTTACTAGAACAAACTCTACCAGTCAGCACAAAGGATCTTGCCGAAATACAAGTCTTGCGTTCCCTCATGAAATAGACCGCATTTCGGGGCCGATTTGCATGTAAGCGGTATGTAACAAACCTGCGTCTGAGCCACGAAGGGCTTCGTGAAACGGCCGTGCGCCAGCGATTGAATCAATGCACAAATCACATTTACTTCATCCGGGGCAAGACAAGATGACTAGCCTCATGCGGTCTTTGGAGAAGACTCGCGGCACAAGTATAGCACAAGAGCGCGCGCACACATCCACGCAACAACGCACATTGCACGCTGCCACAACACGGTCGCCGAGGCCGAGGCCCATGCCTTGCGTCGCTGGAATGGGGGTGCCGGCCGCAGCTCGTAACAGCCAGCCGACGGCCTCTTCTCCCTCTCCATCTTCGTTTTCCCCCTCGCGCCGCATCCGTTTGTTGGGATCGGATATACGCCTCCCGGGGGCCTTGTGCTCACGGCCCTCGACGCGCCGCTTTGCCAGCGGCTTCTCCAGCGGTCACCCGCCGCACGTATATCAGTGGTCCTCCCTGCTGTCGCCCGTCCTCCCTGCTGTCGCCCGGATTCTCCAGCGACACAGCTTCCCGTGGGCTCCCTGCTCGCGGGCCTCGGCGCGCTTTCTACGGACGGTCTCCTCAGCGCCACCCGCCGCACTGCTGAAGCTGTCTCAATCGCCGTGGCGTCCCACTGTCACCAGCAGTCCTAGCTGTGCCTCGCAGAGGCGCAGTACCAGGCTTCGCCTGCACATACCCAGGAGTGCTGCTGCACCGGAGCCTCCACACCGGACTGCCGACCTGCCGATGTTCACCGGGCTGTTTTGCTTGGTGCGGGCCATATAACGAACTCCCTCCACCCCTCCCCACGCCCCATCCCCCGGACACCAAGAGTACCGCCGCGATATTAGGCCGGCATAACCCGTGTCCGGTATCCCCCCCAAGAATGTCCCACAAAACCTAGATAGATAGATTTGCACCTGGGCTGGCTCATCGGTCCCGACGTCGCCAGGCGGCATTCAACAAGGCAACTTAGCCGAAAGCTGTCCCCGTGGCTCACCACGGAAAGAACGCACCCCCGCTCTCAGTAGCAGTACTCGACACTTGAAGGGACCGGAAATTGGTTGTTTCCTCTCCTTTGTTTGGTTGTCGACTTGTTGGCGAAACCCCTAGTATGCTCAACACTTGAAGGGACCGGAAATTGGTTATTTTCTCTCCTTTGTCCGATCACAATACCGGTCTATCGGTTATTTATGTCTGATTAACATTTTAACTTTAGGCTACAATGTGAATTCGTATATCACGGGATAGCTTATATAGAGTATGATTGCAATACCCCATTTACCAGTGCTAATTAATAGCCGTTAATTAGTAAATTGTGAGCAACAATTGAACTTCAGACTTTAATGTCAAGTCATATCATGAGAAAGCTATTATCGAGTGCGGCAGCAGCACACTCGTTGTCAGCCGTTGTTTAACCGTCAGTCAACTAATTATCGTTAGCAAAAATACGAGTCATAAGTCATGCTTATTATTGAGTTGTGACTGCACAGTTTTTAGACTCTCCTGGTTAGAGTATGCTACTTTTTAAGTGCTGTGTCATATGCTATGTTGCATGTGACATGACTACAAGTCGTGATTACAGGTATAACTTTTTGTTGGGCTAGTTGGTACCTGTTATAAAATATAGAAGCATCAACAATAACAGAATTCACAAGGAAGTGACACGGACAAGCGCTTGTCCGTGTCACTTCCCTGTGTTCTGTTATTGTTGGTGCTTCTTTATTTTATAAGATGAGAACAGGTAATGGTTTTGCAGACTCCACACCTGCAGTATATGCTACTTTGCAAAAAGCTTAGTCACGCTACCTCGCATTATGATTGTTAGTCACGAGCGATAACTGAATTCCCTTTTTTCCAAGTTTTCATATTTCAAATTAGTTCAATTAATGGATCAATTACACACACTACGTTTAATAATGAGCAACATCATCCATTCACTTTTCGTTCTGAGTGTTTTCATCATCATCATTTATTATTCCCTTAAAGATTTCTATTACGGACATTACACAAAGCGGGGAAACAACGGTGAGAAAGGGCCTTACATTAGCATAAAAACAAAGGAAAAGAATACAGAAATGCATAACATTAACAAATTGGCTAAAAAACAAACAAAAAATAAAACGTTAAGGAAAGAAGAAACGTCAGGCAATCGATACAGTGCACACAAAATACGAATAATCATGTAGAAAAGCATAACAAAATACCAATGTGTAGTAAAATCAACTATTTCAAACCCCATTTATGCATTTTCATTTTTTCAATTGTTTCAATTACTTAATTGATCAAATACGCTCTGAAAATTTTCTTAATAATCCTCATCAAGCATTGTTTTTCATTTCAGCATTTTGACACCTTTGAATCCCGGTTTTCTCATTTTTGATTTTTCAGTTAATTGATAGATCAATTAACCGCAATATGCTCTAAATTTGATAAATTAGCATCACCAAGCTTTGGCTTTACATTCTGAGCATTATGACACCTTTGAATCCCCTTTTCCCATTTTTAATTTTTTATCAGTTACTTTATTTTTTTATTAGGCAGCGTTCTCTAAGAACGTTGTTGGGACCATCGGGACGTTGGTTGGGAGCAGAGCTTTTGGGTAGTATAAAGTATTCTAGTAGTATTGAAGAGTTCTGGGTTGGGAGCAGGCAAAAATGCGAAACTAGCGCATCAGCAGCGCCACTGTGTCTAAAGAAGTAAGAAATGAATGTAAAGGTCAGGCCTCGAGCAAACAGAGCGCGCGCAAGCTTCGCGCAACCGATAGCCGAAACGCGGAGGGCCTCTTTAGACATTGGGTACAGGCTCTGGGGGTTTCGTCGACATCAGATGAAATAGCTGCTGCACGGTGATCGGGTTATTTCTTGCCTAAACACACGGTGTGTTCGTCACGAAAATGGCCCGCAGATTTGTCGTCGGAGGAAATTGGAAGATGAATGGCAACAAGAACTCCATTCGAGACATTTGCAACACACTCAAAGGAGCCAGCCTCGATCCCAATACCGGTGAGAAGGATGAGCAGCGGCGTGACGTTACAAATGTAGTTGATTAATAGTTAAGCATGGAAAGGAGACAATGTTGTATTCAGATTTTTTGTGCTGAGTTTCCCTTTCAACATCTCTGTCTGATTTAAACTTGTGGAAACGCTTGCAAGGGGAAAACCGTTTATTGTCCGCGTTGTGGCGCACACTTGGACAGCTGATTTCTGATTTCAGAGGTGGTTATTGGGTGCCCAGCGCCGTACCTCGACTACTGCCGGAGCTTGCTTCCGCCTTCAGTTGCCCTCGCAGCCCAAAATTGCTACAAGGTTGAAAAGGGCGCTTTTACCGGAGAAATTAGGTACGACACGCCGACCATATGTATTTTTGAATGCCTGCTGCAAGCTATACTATTTTACTGTTCGCATATATGAAAGAGTGCGCATATTTCAAAGTGTGTATCTGATTCCGAGATCCCGAAGCTACGATCTTGTTGACGTTTCAAGTTTGACATTTTTCGGTAACGTTTTATACAGCTGTTGTATTTCGATCTCCAGCCCTGCAATGATAAAAGACTGCGGAGGCCAGTGGGTCATTCTGGGCCACTCGGAACGCAGGCACGTCTTCAAGGAGACTGACGAGGTTAGTGCTTTTTTTGTGCTAACCTGCTGAACCCGGGCGCGGATTCATAGTCTGACAGGAGTTCGCCGTTTTGACCTTCCGCATGACCTTCGGAGGCGCGCTTTGACAACTTGAAGACCGCACGAGCGGTCTTTTTTGCCCGGCTCTAAATATAGAAACAGGAGAAATTTTCGTTCACATAGGCCTTGTTCAGTAATTTGTCGCGTTTTGGTCTTTTATTTATCGGTGATTATCTCGACAGACATTTCTCAATGTTCCGGGTTGTTTTAATTAGTTTCGTTTATCCTGTCTGATCAGAAGCCATTTTTGTTTAAACTGTTACGGGGGTGTGATACACTTAATTTTATCCGGTTATTGCCGTAAAATTTTCTAAAGATCATACTCGCAGAATTGTGTGAAAAAATTAAAATGTTGCAATGATGCATCATGATTCTCTGTTTCGTGTTCACGAATGAAGTTGGTTTTCCTTGTATGAGCTTCTGTGTTAGGTGACTGGCTTCAGCCTAAATGTTTTGATTTATGCCCGCAAAATGCTGCCGCAGATTCTGTGTTATTCTAGAAATCAAATGAATTCGCCTAGTGCAATGATTGCCGTAATGGAAACTTCATAGTACTGTGTAGATTTTGGGTTTGGGGGTTAGTCTATCAGGCCAGGTGGTATAGCTTCAGTCCCTTATTTGTGAAAAACTGGAAAGTTTTATTGGGCTGTCAGGCTGTAAAATTCTGAATTCATTTTTAATGTACCCCACCGGGGTGGCGCAGTGGTTACGGCGCTCGACTGCTGTTCCCAAAGACATGGGATCGAATCCCGGCCTCGGCGGCCGCTTTTCGATGGAGGCGAGAAACAAATCGTCCGTGTGCTGTGCAATGTCAGCGCATGTTAAAGAACCTTGGGTGGACGAAATTTTTGGAGTCCTCCACTACGGCGTCTCTCATAGCCTGAGTTGCTTTGGGATGTTAAACCCCACAAACCATTTTTAATGTTGCTGCTAAACCTGCATTTTATACCTCTGTCACACAAACACTTCCTATCCTATCCTCATTGAACTCGATCGGCATTGAGGTTTGCAAGAAGGATTGAAGCATTTGGGGCTACACAGCCATTTTGAATGGCCATTGAGAAGTTTCCTTCGTGTGCTCAGGTGCGACGCCCACTCTGGAACGTGCTTGAAAACTGTAGAGCGATTGAGGGCTCGATTGCACTTGATAGGTGTTGTATGACAGCCTCGATCTGCAAGGATGCAGGATCGGACGCTTCTCGATAGAGGCGAAAAGCAAGGTGCTCGTGTGCTGTGCGATGTCAGTGCACGTTGAAGAACCCCAGGTGGTCAAAATTTTCGGAGGCCTCCATTATGGCGGCTCTCATAGCCTGAGTCGCTGAGACATTAAACCCCACAAACCAAACAACCTTGATCTGCATTGAGTTGAATGCAGAGAGAGTTCAGTGGGGATCGAAAGTGTTCACGTGAGAGAGGTATTAACTAACTATAATGTTCAGGTCTAATTCTTTGGGCCAAATTTTACCATGTACAACATGTTGCAATAAAAGAATTTGTCTCGATAATAGTTTTCTTCATCAGGATTCATCCAAACTATCTGTCCTAGTTTCTTTAAATCTACCAAGCAATCTTCTTCAGGAAGGCAGCTGGCACTTAATAATAGAAAATAATTGCTGAATTAGAATATGATGGTTTAGCATTTTTGGTTTCACCAGCTGCTTTAGAGGTTGGGAAAAACAGTCTCTCAGGCTGTTTGGCTTATGCAACATGCATACATGCAAGTTTGTCCCTTCCACTTCTATCTCACCGCAATCAGTAGCATCATTATCCTTTTTTCATAAAGTTTACCACAACAGCTACCTGGGAGAAAGATTACTAACAAGACCATCTTACATATCAGTGCGCATTGATCACCGCCATAAAGTTGGGGTTCCATCTAGTCACACAAAATGTTTCCATGACTCATTCATACCTAGAACTTGTGTCAGTTGGAATCACCTTCCCCATAATATCGCATGTATACCAGATAACGACGCATTTCACAAAGCCATTGTTTTTCTTTGAATATATCTATGCTTGTTACTATGTTATTTGCCCTTTACTTCCTGAACATAGTGTTTACTTATCCCCACTGCATTCTGAAGTTTTGTTTTCCTTTTTCTTCTTGCGCATGTTTTTGTGTACTTGTACTGCATTTTTTTTGTAACTTTGCTGTACTTTCATATACTTTTATGTATCCCACTCCCCTTTGTAATGCCCCCGGGCCCTGAGGGTAAATAAAATAAATAAATACTGTTTAAGAAAAAATAAAGTGAAAATGGGACCATAAGGTTAGAATAATAGCCAAAGCCCAAGCTGCTGTTGTGTACACCATCATCCGCACTCCTGCAAAAAATCAATTTTATGGTTTCATTAATTCATAAAACTTTCACAAGATTGTCAAAATGGCTGTGCATTGCATGTCTCTACTGAACATGACATTATATGCATTAGGGCTTGGCTTTGTTTCGAGGCTTTGTCCCAAAGCGACTCAAGCTATGAGAGACGTCATAGTGGAGGGCTCCGGACACTTCGCCCACTTGGGGTACTTTATCATGCACTGACATTGCACAGTATGTGGGCTCCTTGCTTTTCGCTTCCATTGAAAAGCGGCCGCCACAGCCAGGATTTACTCCTGTGTCCTCGGGTTCAGCAGCTGTGCACCTTAACCACAAAGTGCATTATGCTCAAGTATGTTACTTTGTAAAGTAATTAATCTATCAACATTTATAAAAAAAGTCACGAGTGCTATATGAGAGTGTATGAGAGATATGTGGAGTTAACAGGGCAACAATACCAGCAATGCATTTTTTTTTTTTCTTAAGCTCACAGTTTGTGTGTTTCTGTGGTACCAGCATTGCTGTTTGTGCCTCTCTCCATATTTTATTTTTTCTTAGCTCATTGGAGAAAAAGTGAAGCATGCCTTGGAATCTGGTCTCGGCGTCATAGCCTGCATTGGTGAGCTGCTGGAAGAAAGAGAGGCCAACAAAACCGAAGAAGTTTGCTACTGCCAGATGAAGGCAATCGCAGGTAGGCTATGGAGATGCTTGTGGTTGTACTGCACAGGCATCTGCTTTTTGATATTGCAAGTATTTGCATGATACCACTGCAGCTATTTAACTCTTTTGGGATCGGGAAAAAACAAGCGGTTGTAAATTGTTTTGAGAAAACTTTTTTATAAATTCAGTGTTTAAAAGGCCTAGTGTACACGTACCAAATTGTAGTTATTTAAATGCTCTTTAATACACATAAGTGATATTTACTTAAGCACTGTGCGTAATGTGGAAAAAAGAAAGCTTTTAGTTCAAACTTCTAAAAAGAATTTCATCAGTATCTTAAAAAGTCATCACCTATCTGCACATTTCTTTTAGTGCCGTTCAGAAGCAGTTATCACTGTCAATGCGGCAGTTGTCGTGAGTCTGGTGCACTCATTTTCTCAACTACACTAATAAAATTTAAGGAGAATAAATTTGAAGGTAGGCCATTATCATAACTTTGCTGAATTGCTAAAAATGCTCATTTTCTGTTTGGTCTTCCTCAGCTCATAGCAGAGTTTGCAGTTTATGTGTTTTCAAATATTTTGCAGTTTATGGCTAGCAAGTTTTACAGCATTTTTGTATAGAATGGCAGAGTGTGATCTAGAGCTCAATAGTGAAAATCTGCTCTAGAAGCTGTTCTTTGAAATTTCAGTGCTCAAACTCCACTTGAAAAGAATTTTGCACTTTCTTTAAGTTCTGGAGGAGCCACCTCACATCTCTGAGATTTCTTTGTTGATGAAATAGCTTTGCATAGGTTGCTGAAGTCCTAGCAAACGGAAATAACATGGCAGGAACACAGAGTGAGCACATTTAACTGCTCAAGAGTGAGCTGAATCGATAGCATACTTTTCCTTTGGCCGCTAGTTGAAGTTACAGGCTGGCATTGGACTGATTGAGCATCCGATCTGAAGTCAGATCTCCAGAAGTTGTCTTCAGTCCCTTGGCTACTACTGTCATAAAAATAAAATCGGCAATAGAAGTAGCAAGAATAGCGCTAGTGATGCTGAATTCGTCGCGCATCCTCACGAGCCTGATGCCATTTTGACTTACATTGGAAACCACCCTTCTTTGAATAGTCATTTCTTTCATGCTGCCGCCTGCCAAAAAAGAAAATCAGCGTTGTGTTCTGAGAGAGCAGTGACACATTTTCCACCTTATCTTGACTGCTGTAGCTGTCATGAAGGTGTGTGCACCAGTACTTTTAAGGGCCAAAAATAGCATCTATAGGCTTTCTGACTTGTGCCCAAGCTTGGCACAAGTCAAATCATACAATTTTGAAAGGTTGTCAAGATTTGCTTAATATGTTTTTTTATTTTTTTGTAGCAAATGTCAAGGACTGGTCTAAGGTCGTCATAGCCTACGAACCTGTCTGGGCTATCGGCACTGGTAAAACTGCTACTCCAGACCAGGTGAGCTATCTTTTCTGTGTGCACTGAATCGACACAATCACAGCTGAATGGCTAGGTTATTTTAATGCGCTAGTGTTAAACATCCAATTCTCCAGAAAATACAGTGTTGTCAGCATTAACATTATGAGCAAAACATTATGAGCAAAACATCATGAGCAAGGCTCTGGCAGGTGGTAGTTGGTAGGTGGCATGGCCTGGCACTGATTAATCAGCAGATTGTTTGAGACCACATGACGTGGCTGATTTGGTAAGAGCTGCCAGGTCTCGTGGCTTTTTTGAGGTTGGAAGGTGGGATAAGAATCAAACCCTTTAGGACCCTTGTAAGACACGCTACTACTAGGCCAAAGAAGGCACATCCGTGTGGCTTGGTTAAAGGAAGGCTTTATATCTACCTCGTGGGGGTCTTAGCATACGACTGTATGGTAGTGAGTATGGGCGAGATAATAGGGATACTGCTTAAGTGATTCGTGATCAAGCGAGTAGCAAAGGGGCGTACATCTGGACGAAGATTCACAAGAGGAACCACTGATGTAAGCTATTAACACTTTCACATGATAATCTTTATGGCAGAACTTAAGTGTTCCTCCCCATTTTATTTTTGGCCATATGTGACACGAAAAAGTGCTCTTTCGTGTCCGTGTTTTGTCCTCGTCCTTTTCTAGCTGTTTCGCTCTAAAAATATTCCCTTTCCACTATGAAACAACTCGCCCTGCAGAACATTTTACTTTTATAAGTGCCATCGCACAGACTGCATTTAATTTTCAGCTGAAAAGCAAGACAGGATGTACTGCCGTCAAAGGCAGACATGTCCTAGTGTTTCAGCGGAAGATATGCTTGTGATAACAGCATCACAGTAGCTACCAATTCAGAATGTGTGAGGGCACAAGTGTGACTAGAGGCTGGTTGCAAGGTGCGTGCGGTCTGAATCAGCAGTCATCAAATGTTCATGTTTGCAGTGCCACAAGTCATGTTTGCTTTGAAAACATGCGGTCTGCCTTGAGTGCCCTGCCTCCTTTGATTAGGAGTCAGCTCCTCCACATAACGATATGGCCGGGATGTTTGTTTGTCCACCTATTTTTTTGTTTTTTGTACAAGCTGCAGTCTTAGTTCGAAGTTTAGAGAACCCCCCCCCCCCCCCCCCAAGTCTTATGGGGCCTTTACAAGAGTGAGGATCTGAAGGGTGTGGCCATCGAACACATTAGAAATAAAAAATTAGGTTCAATGCTGCTGAACTCAATGCGAAAGTTTAGGCTGTGGGCGACCGAGTGTTGCATCAAACACAACCCCGTTCCTTCGTATGTAGCAAAGTTTATCGGCATTCTAGGCAGAATCCACTTCCATGCCCTGCACATGCGATGCCGGCAGACACTTTCTTGCTCCACTCAGTCAGTTCGCGGCGGTGCCCGCATCCGCAGTGCGGAGGCCCTTCTCTGCGTGCTGGCGCACACATCTGCTAGGATGGCGCCACCCCCCTCCTCCTCCTCGCAGTGTCGGCGGCACACCAGACACGTATAAAGCCGCCCCGCTTTAACTAAGCTGTGTGAATGTGTCTGCATGACATAGGGGTAACGCAAATTCGGATGTCGTGGCGGGCTGATTCTAATTTCACCTTCCCATATGAAAAGAGAGAGGCCCGAGTTGGCCTCTTTCAGGCACCAGTGAAATGCTGAAGGGTAGCATAGTGTAGCTTTCGCTACAAAAAGTGTTATCACAGTACAATCTGTGCAAACCCATTCACTTCGGGCAGTGTGTTTTCATAAGGCCGAGGAAAATGCTTGCCTTAGCCATGTTAAGGCCCTTATTTATTTACTTTTCTATGCAAGTTCCTTAATTTTCCTGGCTTCTTGAAAAGTGCCTACAAAGTGCATGCTGTGAAGGTGTAGCATTCATGGCTTTTTTTTTTCATCCTCAGGCACAGGAAATTCACGCCAAAGTGCGCAGCTGGCTTTCGACCAATGTTTCCCCAGATGTGGCGGCCAAGGTTAGAATCCAGTATGGAGGTAAAACAAACATCTTTCTGTTTATTGCATGTATGGAGAGCGTTTTTCATCAGCAAGCAATGAATAAATGCAAAATGTTCAAGAAAAAGATCTAGGAGTGAGTGAGCAGGCATTGGGATGTGGAATGAGAATGCCTCTATGCCTTCCACTGTGCTGCATGTGTCAAGTACGGAACAGAAGCCTCAGACTTAAGGCCCGGTCACACTTGCGACTCGCACAGGCCGTGCGACCGTTTTGGTCAGAAAGTGACTGTTGCAAACGGTCTCATTGGTCGAAAAGTGGCAGTTGCAGGCCGTTCGAGCAATGCTCGATTTTCTACCTTTGCGACTGCTGGTCGCAAATCAGTAACCAATCATCGACTCAGCTGAAGTGAACGGAAGTTAGCTTTATTCTGTGTGGTGAACAGTCAAGATAGACCAGTTTGTAAAAGCGGCCAGCAGGTCGCATTTGTAAATGTGAACATTGGTCGAGCTGAGTGGCTCCTTGGTTGCATGCGACAGCCAGTAGCATGCCCTTTGCGACTCGCAAGTTGAATAGACCTATAGACTGATGACAGTTTCAGTGAAGGCTGTCTTTTAGGAGAAGTGTTCAGTGTCATAAATCTCTTGACAGTTCAGCTATCATTTATAGTCTCCAAACTCTCCATCAGGCACCTTACTCAGCTGAGGACAAACTGCATTATCACAAAAACAAATAGGAAATTAGTATAGCAGGCAAAAAGATACTTGGCATAATCCAATGGTTTTTGAGGGTGAGAGGTAATCAGGAACTTGCTATTGCAGTTGAAAGCTTGCATGGTATCTTGTATCTATTCATCCTTTCATCTAATATTGTATACTGCAGGTATACAGTACACCTTGCTCCTCTAGCATAATACAGTAAAGAAAGTATTAGATCAGTATTCAGGTGCCCGTTAAGAGCCATTCATCTGTTGCACTCTCAAAATTGATGCTTGCTCTGTAATGCATTCTTTTTGTCTGAATAGTCAGTTTAGACCTCCTAAACCTGTTGATACATTCACCTGTCTGCTTTTAGTTTGAGCAAGTTCAGGATATTACAAGAAGATGCTATAACTCACCATGCACATGTTATGATATGTGTTGAGTTGCAAGATGGATACTTAGAATTTTTAAGGCGGAAGCCTTTGTAGGCAGAATCGAAAACTGGGCAAGTTGGGACAGCCCGAAAAACGAAGACAGAGGAGGAAACACGCAAACAAACTTGTTTGTTTGCGTGTTTCTTCCCCTGTCTTCGTTTTTTGCGCTGTACATAATGGAAATGCTCGTGGGCTGTGGAAATGCCAATAGGAAATGTTCGCATGAACTTGCATTTGAAAATAAAAAAAATATTTCTCCACAAGGAATTGAACCACTACTTATTCCTCTGATTCCCAACCAAGTGGGCTAACCACTCGGCCACGCCGGCTCATCTAGTGTGAGGATAATAGTAGCGATGGCAATGTAGATGCAGTCAGTGACAATAATAATGATAATAGTAGCAATGATAATGATGGTGCATTTAGTTAAGACAGTCCTGTAAAGTGGCTTCTGCCATTTGCACCCTGAAGCAGACTTAAGCGCAGTCCTGTAATTTTTTACTCTGCTTGGTTGAAATAACTGGTCTTCTGTGATTCAGGCTTACTCCATGGTTTATTTCTGATAAAAATGAATGTATAAGGACACAAACTCTTCATACTTATTGTGGAGAAATGTAAGAACAGTTAGTACATGGCAATGTGTCTCGAGTGAAAGCCCTAGTTGGAATTTAGCATATTGAGTTGTGTCTGTATGACTCTGTGGAAAAAGTGTTAACACCAGATTTTAATTGCTTAAATTGACTGGACTGGCAGACGAGATGAAATTTCACTGTGCCCAGAATTTCGAAGTTCTCTTCGCTTTCAGTTCACACTTGTTTTCATTCGGGTTCCCAGTTTCATCACTGTCAGCCTCAACTGTATTGTGACGATATGCTTGAAGCGTTGCTGGCGCGGAGCGAAGACCAAACGGCGTAACCTGAAACTTGCACAACCTGTCTGGATTGATAAATGCAGTCTTCTCGCGGTCCCTTTCGTCTACCTCGATGTGCCAGTACCCAGATTTGAGGTTCATGGAAGAGAAATACTTGGTGTTGCATAGGCGATCTAAAGCGTCATCGATATAGGCAGGGGGCAAACATCTTTTTTAGTTACACTGTTCAGTCGTCGGTAGCCAGTACAAAACCGTAATGTTCCATCTTCTAGACAAGGACGACAAGTGCCGCTGGCACAGCTGCTTCATAACGTGGTATTGAAGGCAGCAGAAAACAGCTTGTCTGTGGCTGTGGAAGGGTTGCAAGAAGCGGTGAAGCACCCAATGCACTTCTTCGCTAAAAGCATTGGTCACCGATGCGGCTGAACCGGCGTAGGCAAAAGTTTTGCCAGCTCTTCACGCAAAATGGCTCGAATAATTTCACGCAGTGAATCTCCTGATGACATGGGAGTTCCCTCAGTACCTATGGACAGCATCGACACAGTCGTGCACTCATGTTGCTGGGCCCACATGTTAAGTGCTCTCTCGGTGGAAGAAGCTTCCTTGACAAAAACATCCACAGTCGCTGGTGGACTGCAAACCAGGCCGGCGAAGAGCTGTTCCTTTACACCCATTATCAAATGCTGCACTTTCCGCTCTTCCGACATGTTTGGGTCTGCGTGGCAGAACAGGAGCTTCATCTCCTCCGCATACACCATTACACTTTCGTTTGGGTGTTGGATGCGAGTCTGTAGATGAAGATCGGCCTTTTCTTTCCTAAAGGCACTAATGAATGCCTCCAAAAATTCTGATTTGAATGTGTCTCGCGTTTGCAGGCAAGATTCATAGTTGACATACCAGGCACTGACTGAGTCCTCCAGGGCAAAGTAAACATGGCGCATCTTCGCGTTAGCGTTCCAGGCATTGAATGTGGCCACACGGTCGAACTGGTCTAGCCAGTCCTCGGCGTCTTCACGGGGAAGAACATGAAAATGAGGCGGGTCTCGCTGGTGAAGCAGGACATTTGCAGTACTGCTTGTGGGTTCATATTTGGCAATGCGTGTGCTTGACGACCGTAGGTCAGAAAGCGGGCTGATCGGGAGACAGGCTACGTAGTCGTCGGCTGCTCTGAGTTTGTCCTTGGCTGGAGTCATGGCTTGAAGGGGGCGTCCGCTACATGAAAGATCCACCCAGCACCTCCACCAGATGTCTCATTAGTGAAAAGACGTGTGAAGGGCACAGAGCTGATAACACAGAGCCGGTGTCAGTGTTTTCCAGGGATGTCCAGTACAAGCGCGAGTCGGGCACTTCATAGTTTTCTGCTTCTCTTCATTATCCTCTTCACCGTGGCGACAATATCGCCAGCCATATTACGAAGTGCTGTATTATTTGATTGAAATAATTTGAGACTAAGCATTAAGCAAATATCACGCTAACAACGCATTTTATATGATCGCTTGTGGATGAATCATCTTTGAGGTTTCTTGTTTGTGCACAGCCTAACAGGAGGCATACGCTGTGGAGGAAGTAAGTCCCTGTGTTAATTTTTTGAGCAGCTGGGCCTCACGTGTAAAGAAACGATGATATGTGAGAGTTATTTTCATTCCCTTTATTCTGAAACTCATGAAAACATTAAGACTAATATAAATGTGAGAGAATGGCCACACCGAACCATAGGTTATTGCAGGCAAAACCGATTGAAAAGAAAAGGGGGCAAACATATAAAACATATAAATGTGAGAGAATGGCCACACTGAACCGGAAGTTATTGCAGGCAAAAACTGATTGAAAAGAAAAGGGGCAAATTTCCAAAGAAAAACAAGTTAAAAGAAAAAGGGAAAAAAATATGGCACATGACAAGCCGGCAAAAGTCGTTTTTAAGGCAGAGAGGCCCCAAAAAGATAGGTCCATTACGAAGGAAAAAAAAATGCATGTATCCATTATACCCAGAACCTTCAGATGTGCTCTTAGATGACCAGGAGGAGGGATGGTGCAGCGGTGCAGGAAACTGCAGGAAGGAAGAAGAGTCAAAACAAAGGAGATGAGGGGAATAAAAAGGGGAAGGGGTAAATAGGTTAAATAAAATGGAAGGTTACTGGGGAAAAAGAGGTGCTCTAGAGAAAAATAAACAAGAAGAAAACAAACAGGTAGGGACAGAGGAAATGATGCATAACCAATAAAACAAACGAAAAAGAAAGAAGAATGGTTAAAAGCTGTAAGGTTGGTCATGGCAGGAGCTGCCAACTTGGGTCTCTCGTTTCACATGAGACGGTTATGTCAGGATCAGCCTGCCAGGACCCTGGCATTCACGTTTCCCCTATAGGCCACTAAGGCACATTCATACGGCTTGGTTGAAGCCGTATTCGGCTCGGCTGCGGCTCAAGGTCAAACGTGGCCCTTCCCGGGGCTACGCGACGACCTGAAACCTGGCGCAGTATTGCTAACGCAATAAAAATAAACTGCAGGTACAGACAAGGTGAGCAAGCATGCCCATGCCCACATGGCAGGGGCAGGGCAGTGGTCCACCAAAATTTGCCATATGGTCCGCCAACCATGTAAGACTTGTGGGAGACTTAGTAATGCAGGTAGGCCTATGAACCATTGTAGCAGGATTAGGTATGATGGACAGGTAAAGAATTAACACGAACGACAGTGTGAATAAGCAGCGCACGAGACCGAGGAAAAGATGATAAAGAAAGCAGTCTTGAGGAGAAGCAATGTTTGATAGCTGGACAACTGCTCTGCTTTGTCCGCTATGAGCAGCAGGCACTGAAGTGATGGAGAACGCCACTCAGGGCTTCACCACATGGACAGGAAGACGAAAATAGAAGTGCAAAATAATGGAAGTATGAGGCAAAGCGGCCATGCCTTGTGAGGAGAGGAACTAGAGAACGGGACAGGAGGGACAAAAACGGTCAAGAGAGTGTCAGAGTGATCCGCAGTCCAGGTGGATGTCCAGAGCTTCAGGACAGTAGTGCACATGCTGGTGCGCACAGACAAGGGCAGCAACCACAATGACTGCGGGGGGCCACTTACTGATGTCAGAGAGGTGGCAGTGTCTGCTAGCTCGTTACCCCAGACACCACAATGGACAGAGACTTGGTTTAGGAAGACAGGATGGTGAAGTGAAATAGTGGCAAGGGTGCGTTTGATGGCTTGGATGCAAAGTTTTTGTTTGAGAAAGATTGGGTAGCCTGAGGGACAGAAAGGCAATCAGAGTAAATGTGCAAGGGTAAAGGAGAGGGAGCGCACCGGGCATAATAACAGGTTCCACCCCCATCAAAATGCAGCTGACATGTTGGAGGTTTAGCCTGCAGACTTGTGTTCAGCACCACAGCTCTACATACTATGACTCACTGTGGCAAGTGGAAGCTACAGCTTCAGGTACTAAGCTTTCCTGAGAGGCATCTTAGGTAGCTTAATTCAGTAACCTCAGTGAGCACATCGTATGCAGCCTGCCGAAGCAGTTTGATTTGTGAGGAGCGTCAAGACTTTTCAACAGGCATCACTTACTGTGTGAATCTAGGATGACATTTGTGTTCTTGTCTGGAATCAACATTTTCATAAACTAGGCTTTTTACTACATTGTATTACTGGAGAATTGTAATAGTGTTGGTACTTTTCCTTTTCTTGATCAGGTTCGGTCACAGCTGCCAACTGCAAGGAACTTGCCAGGAAACCCGACATTGATGGCTTCCTAGTGGGTGGTGCCTCCCTGAAGCCAGAGTTTGTTCAAATCATCAATGCTCGTCAGTGAGCATCCTTCATTCGTGGGCAGCCAAGCATGTAGCTCTGCCAAGTAAATTAAAACCTTTACATGTTCGGCATTTTGGTTTCGTTTTTAGAGAAGCACACAGCAAGCTTTCTCGGGTGATAAATGTGCTCAAGCATGACAAATCATCCTTTAGCTTTCTGGCTCTTGTACAGTCTGTAACAACAAATTGGAACTGTTCAATCATTGCCATTCTTGCTTGTAATCAGAAATTTTTTTACAGCCAAATAGCTGTGAGGTTAAGTGAGGTTAATTAGGTTAGTCATTATGGAAGTTTGTTTTAAGTTTTGACTTCAGAGGAAATTGAGATGAACATTCAGGATAATGCGAAAAGTACTTCATTGAAAAATATTGCCTTCGGGTTGTTAATGTATAACTGAAAGCAAACCCCCCCCCTTTTTTTTTTTTGGCAGAAGTGATCAATTTTGATGGCTATCTGTTGCAGCTAACATCTGCTTGATTTTCATGTTTAAAAGTGAGAATTGTGTGTAGTGGCTGTGTACCATTGAAAGTGGTTTAGCATGCTATGTGAATCTGCTGGTGTATGTAGTCATGTAAAATTTACAGTAGTAAATAGCTCATATTTTTTTTTTCCTCATGTAACACTGGCATTAAGAATGGAAACTTTGTGTTACTCTTATTCTTTGCTTATATTACTGTTGTGGTTGTTCACTTTGCTATTATGTTATTAAAAAGAACCTTGTGGTATGTTCCATCTTTCTTCTGTAATGTCTATGAGCTGCATATGCCGGATCATTCTGCTTTTGCATCATTAAAGCTTTCGAAGAAGCAGCAGCTTGATGTGGACTTGCAGGTTTGTGTGCTTCACATTCCCCTCGGTGGATCTAAATGGAGTGTAGGCACTGTGTGCCTGCTTGTTTGCTGAGTTGGTGGGTCAATACGTGCCACAGAGATGACATGATATTGGTGCCCTGTATGCACTGCCAGCGGCTAACAGGAGGACATGATTTGCACCTGTTCATAGAGTTCACAACAGCCATGCTGCAAAAGGAGTGAAATAAGAGATATACAGCTGCCCCGCTGGGAACTTTCGAAGTGCTTGGAGCTGGAGGAAAAGCGAAACTCGTGACAAAAAGCACCAAAAATAGAATAAAGAGGTGGTATGAAAAAATAAAACTGCGTAGACCAATGCCATTTTCAGGTCGAATAATCTGAATTTGTTTCCTACCCTCTAGCTAGCACTTCCTGCATGCAATAAATGTTATATTTGCAGTCATCTCACTGTGAAGCCATTTTAGTCATTGTTTTCGTGTAGCATTTATTTGGACAAAGTTGGCGTACTATTTGCATATCCTTTTTCACGTCAATCAATCTTTATAAGTGAATAGCAGTGTACAGACATTCTTACAGATGTTATTCAGCAGGAGGTCTCTCAATGGAAGCTGTGGAGAGACCAAGAATAAATGTGGCACTTCTGTTAGAACGAACTTCTCGTAACACAAATTTTAATGGACAATTGAATTCTGTCCTAAAAGTAGTTGGTAGTTGTGAATCTGGCATACCCATTCTAACTACATCTGTGCCCTGCAGTGATGCTGCCATGTCGAGGAGCAGTTGGGTTATGTGGTGATTATGATGTGAATTGGCGCAAAATTTGGATAGCAGATGGTATAGAAGACTCATAAGACGTTCACTAGCGCTGTGTCGTGTTCTCTCTTCAGTCGGTTGTTCAAATTTTGCACTGAATTGTTTGCATCATATAACTATAGTCTGGAAGCATGCTCTCCTTGACGGTTGTATCTTGCTACATGAGGCTTTAAAGAGTTTACATTTACAAGGTGATGATGACCAGGATCTCATTAGCTGCCCCTTAGCATTATACACCATCCCATCTGACGAAAAGGAAGAAAGAGAAAAGGAAAGGTGCTTTTAACAGACGGAAGAAATCTGTTTCCTACCCAGCACTGGGTTAAAGGATGAGAAGGCATAGATTCTAAAAGAAGCAACCTAAAATGATGTTAGTGCAGAATTAGCATGCAGAAAAATCGTAGACCCCATGCCCTTGGAAGCCTGGAAGGCCTTTATTGCTGACGATATCTTCCGATCTTCCGCTGCTATGTGGAAGTTTCAATGGTCTTGCAGATAGAATGCACACTATGGTTTTGTTACACATGAAAGGGCCGTTGTATAGCCATACCGGTAAGGGAATTGAATATCAAATCCAAAACTACAGGTGATTCATTTGAGCTATTTCTTGTACTGGTAAGCGTGAGGAATTGGCTCTAGTTTTGGTTGTCACTGTCTTTCATGGTGCATATCACTGTAGCAGTAGTATCTACAGCAAACTATTATGCCTAGTATATCTTTTATTCATGTGACGACGGTAATAAGATCATCAATTTTTTCCTCCTTTTCTCTCTTTCTGTAATGTGAGAGGAAGATGGAAAAGGTGAAAACTTCACTACAAACACTGATGTTGCTTCAAGTCTTACACTACCTCACGGTGGCGTACTTCTTTCTTAAAAGGGGGGGGGGGGGGGGGGGTATAATACTGCAGCAGTAGAAAAAGAAACTTGACATGAAAAAGACCAAAAGGTGGGGGGACGCAGCGCTCAGAAAATTTCGGGAGCGTTCCGATACCGAAATGCACCCCTTGGTTACGCCCCTGCCACCTAAAAAAATAGTTCCAGGTAGCGTAAGGCAGACAACAGTTATCTCTTTTCAACAAATCGGGCCAGCATCACTGTATGTATCATATACTGTACTGTATAGTCAGATACAACTCATCTGCAATTACACCGGAACAGAGCAGTCTGCCGGGAATTACATGTGACTGTGAGCGAAAAAGTGAGCGACGCGACAAGGCGGCGCGGCGAAAGCGACCATGGTTCGCTCCGTTAGCTCCGTCGCCTACTGTGGAAGACGCATGCACGCGACAGCGCGAACCGAGCGAAACGGCGACGACGCTCTGTGTAGGTTGTGTGGCTGGCATAGTGGCTTACGCAAAACTACTGCCAAATGTAACAACACACATTTGATACAGTTTGTTGTAAATAAATTTTCCTTTGGCATGTTGTCGCAAAATAACTTGCAATCGTTATGACTGTTGTTGCATTTGGCAGTAGTTTTGCTGTGTACTAAGCCACTATACTATGTCAGTCACACAACCTACACAGAGCGTCGTCGCCGTTTCGCTCGGTTCGCGCTGTCGCGTGCATGCGTCTCCCCAGTAGGCGACGGAGCGAACCATGATCGCTTTCGCCGCGCCGTCTTGTCGCGTCGCACACTTTTTCGCTCACATGCGTTTCGCCGCTAAGAATCACATGTGCGCGAAAAAGTGAGCGACGCGACAAGGCGGCGCGGCGAAAGCGATTATGGTTCGCTCCGTCGCCTACTGGGGAAGACGCATGCATGTGACAGCGCGAAACAGCGACGACGCTCTGTGTAGATTGTGTGGCTGGCATTTGACTGGCATAGTGGCGTAGTACACCGCAAAACTATTGCCAAATCCAACAGCAGTCATAACGATTGCAAGAATTAAAGTTATTTTGCGACAGCATGGTAAAGTAAAATGTATTTAAAGCATACCGTATCGAATGTGTGTGAACTTGCACTGTAGTCAGCACGAATAGTCACGTGACCCATTGTTTTTATTGTTGGTTCGGTTGCGATTAGACGTTCTTTGAATCCTTGGCTATCCCCCATTGTTCGTACAAAGCGAAATATTTACGCGGTATACTGCACAATCACAATGCAATACAGCAAAATAAAGAAAGCATGCGAAATGAGCGGCAGTGGCGTACGGTTACTTCCGGGCGAACGAGCGAAATTTTCTATTTCGGCAGATCCGAGCGACGAGCCAAGCGACCATTTCTTCGCGTGAAGGCTATCGCGCGACGCGTGCCGCCGTCGCGTGAGTTTTCGCGTGCATGCGATTCAGCCGTAAAGCTTTCATCCCAAAAGTTGTTATTTTCGCCAATAATATGCAACTATTTTTGACCAACGTGTGTGAAAAGCTCAGTTTTAATATTCTGCTTTGCTGTTTAGTGACAGTTGATTGTATCATGTTTTTTTTTTGTTTTTTTTTTTTCAATGCGTTGCTGCTTGCTTTCTCCATTTTACTGTTCTCTAATGGTGGTGCTGAGTTGCATTTCTTTTGTATTGCCCTCCTTGCTCTTTAATGACTGTAGTTGAGTTCAGTTCAGTCGTGTCCGACTCTTCGTGACCCTATGGACCATGTCACGCCACGCTTTCCGGTCTCTCACTATCTTCCTAACATCACATAACTTCATCTGCAGTGCCTCGAGGATGCCATCTAACCATCGCGTTCGCTGCCTACCCCTTCTCCGGCGACCCTCAACTTTTCCCAACATCAAATCTTTCTCCAGCGACTCCTCTCTTCTCATCAGATGACCAAAGTAGCTGAGCTTTAACTTTAGCATTTGACCCTCCAATGAGCAGTCAGGGTTTATGGTCGATAATATCGACTGATTTGATCTTCTGGCAGTCAAAGGAACTCTCAAGAGTCTTCGCCAGCACCACAATTCAAACGCGTCAATTCTTCGGCGGTCAGCCTTTTTCACAGTCCAACTCTCGCATCCATACATCACAACTGGAAAGACCATAGCACGAGTTATACGGATCTTGGTTGGCAGACTAATGTCTGCTCTTTACTAGGCGGTCAAGGCTAACCATTGCTCTCTTTCCCAGAAGCAGGCGTCTCCTAATTTCATGGCTGCAGTCTCCTTCCGAGGTAATCTTGGAGCCCAAGAACAGAAAATCTGTCACAGCTTCCACTTCTTGTCCATTGATGCTCCAAGACTTGATAGGGCAAGACGCCATGATCTTTGTCTTTTTAATGTTCCGTTTAAGCCCAAACTTCTCACTCTCTTCTTGTACGCGCATCAAAAGTATCTTGAGTTCCACTTCACTTTCTGCCATTAAAGTGGTATCATCCGCATATCTAAGGTTGTTGATACGTTTTCCAGCAATCTTCACTCCAGCTGAAGACTCGTCTAGACCGGCCTTCCTAATGATGCACTCTGCATATAGGTTAAATAGGCAGGGCGACAGTATGCAGCCTTGCCTCACTCCTTTCTCGATCGGAAACCAATCAGTAAGACCATGCCCAGTTCTGACTGTGGCCTCTTGCCCTTCATACAGGTTCCTGAGGAGACAGATGAGGTGAAATGGAACTCCCATCTCTTGGAGAGCTTGCCACAATCTGCTGTGATCTACGCAGTCAAACGCTTTCGCATAATCAATAAAGCAGAAGTAGATGGGTTTTTGGAACTCTCTTGCTTTTTCCATGATCCAGCGAAAGTTGGCAATTTGGTCTCTAGTTCCTCTACCCTTGCGAAACCCAGCTTGCACGTCCGGAAGCTCCCGATCCACATACTGCTGCAGCCTACCTTGGAGGATTTTCAACATCACCTTGCTAGCATGCGAAATAAGCGCGATCGTGCGGTAGTTGGAACAATCTTTGGCACTGCCTTTCTTTGGAATGGGGATGTAAACTGACCTGCTCCAATCCTGTGGCCACTGCAGGGTTGTCCAAATCTTCTGACATAATGTATGCAGAATGTTAACAGCGTCATGGTTGAGGTTTTGAAGCAACTCAGCTGGAATGCCATCAATTCCGCTAGCTTTGTTCTTAGCAAGGCTGACTAAGGCCCATTCAACTTCACTCTTCAGGATGCCCGGCTCAAGATCAGTAATCACAACCGTCTTATGTTGGGTTTGCACATTCGGGTCCTTCTTGTACAGTTTTGTGTATTCCTGCCACCTCTTCTTTATCTCTGAGGCTTCAGTGAGCTCCTTGCCTCGTTTGTCCTTTATCACGCCCAGCTTAGCACAGAAGCTTCCTTTGATATCTTTGATTGTCTTATACAGAGCTCTTGTGTTCCTTAATTGGTTGTTGTCCTCAACTGCTTGGCACTGTATGTTCAGGAAGGCATTCTTATCTCTCCTTGCTATTTTCTGAAAATCCGCATTGAGAACCTTGTATCTTTCCTTTTCCCCCATAACTTTTGCCATCCTCCTTTCCTCAGCTATTTGCAAAGCCTCTTCAGATACCCAGTTTGCTTTCTTGCATTTCATTTGCTTTGGAACTACCTTAGTAGCAACTTCTTGTATTATATCACGAGCATCAGTCCACATCTCTTCGGGCTCTCTGTCTTCCAGATCTAATTCTTGAAATCGATTCCTCACTTCCACAGCATATTCTAATGGAATTTGAAAGGCCTTCTAGTTTTCTGCGTTTTCCTCAATCGAAGCTTAATTTTGGCATCAAGAAGCTGATGATCGGTGCCACAATCGGCCCCAGGCCTTGTTTTTACTGCTTGTATAGCGCTTCTCCATCTCTGCCGCCAAAGAATATAATCGATCTGATTCCTGTACAGACCGTCCGGTGAAGTCCATGTGTACAGGCGCCTCTTGTGCTGTTGAAAATGAGTATTCGCTATGGTCAGGTTGTTTTCTTGACAAAACTCTACTAGCCTCTGCCCAGCTTCATTTGGCTCGCCAAGACCGAACTTGCCTATAATTCCGGATATTTCTTCACTCCCGACCTTAGCATTCCAGTCTCCTATGAGAAACACGACGTCTGATGATGGGGTGCGGTCTAAAAGGCATTGTAGGTCCGCATAAAATCTCTCAACGTCAGCTTCTTCAGCAGTAGTGGTCGGTGCATAGACTTGGATAACTGTTATGTTGAAAGGGTGACCTTGGATCCGAAGTGAAATCATTCGGTCGTTTTTGGGGTTGCACCCTAGCACTGCTTTGCCCATTCTTCTGTTTACTATGATAGCGACCCCATTCCTTCTCTTGGATTCGTGCCCACAATAAAAGACATAATGGTCGCCGGAGTTAAATTCTCCCATTCCGGTCTACTTGAGCTCGCTGATACCCAAGATATCAATGTCCAATCTGTCCATTTCTCGCTTGACGACATCCAGTTTACCTTGCGTCATAGATCTTACATTCCATGTTGCTATGTGATATATCTCCTTGCAACATCGGACTTTCCGCTCGCTTCCCGACACATCCACAACTGAGCGTCCTTTTGGCTTTAGCCCAGCCGCTTCATTCGTCCTGGAGCTACTAGGAATCGCCCTTTGTTCATCCCCAGTAACATGTGGGACGCCTTCCAACCTGGGGGGCTCATCTTCCGGCGCCATATCATTAATGGTATTTTGACTGGCCATAGGGTTTTCTTGGCAGCAAATACTGGAGTGGGTTGCAATTACCTTCTCCAGTGAATCACATTTTGTCAGAACTCTCTGTCGTGACCTGTCTATCTTGGGTGGCCCTACACAGCAGAGCTCACGACTTCATCGAGTTTCGCAAGCCCCTCCGCCACGACAAGGCAGTGATCCATGAAGGGGAATGACTGTAGTACATTTAAAATAAATAAATAAATAAATAAAAATCTTGGGAGCAGATCAGATTGCAAGCTCAAGAGTTTCTATGTCTAGGCTTTGATGTTGTAGAATATGAAAAGCCGATTTCATTTACGGTTCAGCATAGTAGTATACCACGGCCCATAGTTAGCAACTGTTGTTTTAAGATGTTCACCCTCAAAATATTTCGCGGTCAATACTATAGTAAGATAAACCTTGAAAAAAAAAATGCAGTTGCCAACTATGCTCCACGGTATACTGCATGTCTATTATAGTTCACTATAATGTCTATATTACTCTGCCAAACAGTAAAAGATCTGTTTTTGAAGTTTCGCTATATACCAAACAAAGCCACAGGCATCGAAATTCTTGAGTTGGTAACCTGGTTTGAAGCTTAGCTATTTATTTAGATAGCTAGAAACACTATACAGCGAGCTACTTTCTTTCGAGGATGAATAACTATGTGGCGGTTACTGCACAGACTGAGTTATATCTTGTAGTACTATATTCAGGCACTGTGCAATATACAAGTGCCACCAAAGGCGGTGAAAAACAAAATCGGACCTCACATTCTATTTCTCAACATATGACGATTATTTTTCCAACGTTGGTGTTGTGGGCGCCACTGACGACAGCGCCCTAAGCGGCAAGCTAACAAGGCGGACCGCCGGGAGTCCCCGGCATGGGCGACCGCTATAGTGACCGTGCAGGAGTAACTCGCGGTGCGACGCGCGCGCCCCTCGCGGCGGGAAGAACAGTTTGGTAGGGAGACTTGCGCCCGGCCGCGCAGCGGAGACGCGGCGGATTTGCTGTGCGCACGGGGCGCATTGGCCGTACGTTCTTTCGATTCGCGGCATTCTATGGTCACAAATGAATTGCTAGGTTGCAGACCTTGGGTTGCTGCTTTTGCACACATTTTCACTGGCCTGATAAAATATTTTTCGCGTCACCGAATAAGCTTTACGAAGCGAAGCGACGCTAAGGCGAATCGCTGCCTTCCAACGAGCAGTGAGCTGGCAATCATGCCCGGGTATTGCCGCGTCCAGATTTACCGCGAAGCATTTTTCCCGAAAGAGGACAGACTATACCTTCACCTGCATTAGCATCCTTTCTCAACCCGCAAAAAAAAAATAATATTTAAAGAAATTGGGCAGCTCATAGGCATCAGCGCTACTGGGACCGCCGTGCGCGCCTGTGGGCGGCGCTCGTGGATGCAGTTGTTCATTGGAATCATTGCATAATTTTTATTTATGCTCTCCTGTGGTCTATATTTCCCTGTCTAAGATAGCTTGCATAAGCACCAGTACAATGCAGAGAGTAATCAACAGGAATGGAGTGTTTAAATGGCGCATTTACTATGTCTTGTGCATTAGTTTCGCGAATTCGCCTTGGCAACTTTTTTTTTTGCTTGCTTGCTTTCATTGTTTTTTTCCTCCTCTCAGCTCGTTCCTTTTCTTATTTCCACACCCTTTCCTTCCACGCTTATGCCGCTACTTTCCTTCTCCTCTTGGGCGGCTCCCTTTGTCCGTCCCCAAGCCTGATATTTTTTTTTCCTCGCCATCCTTCGCTGTCCACTTCGCCCTCCTCTGTAGATGTGATTCATGAGGTGCCATTCCATACGCTTTATTCATTTAGTTGTGCTAATGACATTTCGATGTCTCCTGAGTTGTTGAACCTCGAATGATAAGCTGTTTCTCATGCGATACTGCTCAATCGAGACTATAATAAAAAATAAGTAAAAAAAATTTTTTTACTTATTCGTGGACACTCTGAACAGATCTTGCATTCATTACATGCCATCCTGCTCCAAACAAGTTGTCGAGCGACTGGCTGCAACCTGTTACCTTCCCCTGTCAAAACTTAATTTTGTGGCAGAGGACTTGAAAGTACCGTTAAAGAGGCATTAAGGATCGTTAAAAGAAAAAAAAAACGAAAGAAAACTAGCATTCAAGTTGGGATGAGGCAGGACGTTCTTTTAACGAAAAAGAAAATTAAGGATGGCACAATTCTGACATGTGACAGAGAGGAAGACATGAATGTGTATTAGAAACTGTAGATCGTTTGTGCGGTGCTGTAAGGCAGTTTCCATTCTCATAGCTGTGTCGCTGTATCAGCGACCGCGTGCCATCTGCCATCCTTTCCTTTATCGTCGAGAAAAGTGGCAACCGCCTCACCAGAAAACAGCTTAAGCTCTTCAAAATCCGTCTGCGTAATATCGGTGCCTGCGGCATCTTCAGGCCCCGGTAATCGCGTTCTCGAGTTTTCAGGCTTGTCCCTTTTTTTTAGGCTTTTTTTTTTCTTCTTCGACTACAGCTTCATTCATTCCTATTCTTCTGCCATACTCGTTCCACCCTTCTCAGCCGCTCGATTCCCCGCAGCTTTCTTTTTTTTTTTCTCTCACCCACCCTAGCTTGAGGTGTTCGAGCTGGCCTTTGTGAAGCTGTACCACACTTGGGAGGAGGGGCGTTCGCCACAAATGTTTTTTGTATTTTTCTACATTTTTACAGTGTTTTTTACGCCCCCACCTCCCACCCCCTTCGTTTTTTTGCCCGGCCTTTTCCATCTGCGCGCGCTTCTTCTGTCGTCTTCCGTTTCGCGTGTTTCCAGCCTAGAAATAAACGCCCAGCGGGCGGCCAGGGCTCGTCTCTGTCTCTGCGTCTTGTGTCGTGTGGCTCTCGCATCGTTTGTGCTTCGCTACGTCGCTCGAGCTGGCTGAAACTGCTACCATTTCGTTGCGCAGGCCGCCTTTTCAAGCGCGCGCCCTGCCTAGGCGGCCGCGCGTCTCCCTATCAAACTGTTCCGGCGCTCACTCGTGGCGCTGCCTGTTCGCCGCGAGTGCTGCCCCCTGGGTTTCTGCACGGTGCATATAGCGACCGCGCCAAGCAGGGGCGAAAACGGGCGCCATTACCTGATACATAAATAAACAGTTTTGCTTGTTATACCGGCTACGTCTACCACATAGGGGCAGCGGCGGGATAACCAACGCAGCGTGACACCCAGAAGGACAGCGAGCTCAACGTAAGCGGCCGAAGCGTCATGCCAGACACTCGCGGCGCGAACGAAGAGCGTGCGAGCGGCACTCCGAGAATGAAGTTCAACCCGCTCGCCGTGGAACTGCCGACAAAGCTCGATTTTCGCAAGCCCGAAGATTGGACACGATGGCACCGCAGGTGGGAACGCTACCGACTCATCTCCGGTCTGACAGGACAGGACGAGACGGCGCAAATCAACACATTACTCTACGCCATGGGAGAAGAAGCGGAGGACGTGCTCGCTGCTTTGAAACTGACAGACGAACAGATGGCATCATACTCCGCCGTGGTGAGTGCTTTTGAAAAGCATTTCCTACCTCGAAAGAATGTCATCTATAAGAGAGCGCGATTTAACTCTCGGAAACAAGAGCAGCATGAAAACGTCCACGCGTTTGCGACTGAACGGTTCAAGATGGCCGAAAGATGTGATTACGGAACTCTCAAAGACTAACTGATTCGGTACAGGCTCGTGGTCGGCTTGCGAGACGTAAAACTCAGCGAGAGCCTGCAGCTTGATGCAGAACTCACTCTCGAAAAAGCAATTACAGCTGCCCGCAATTCAGAGAGCGTGAAACTTCAACACAAGGAAATTCGCTCCATCGAACAGCCACTTCTCGACATGGGAGAAGTTCGCGGCCAGACAAACGTCAAAACTCGCCTGAACGAAGCCAAGGTGCCTTTCAAGTCGCGCCCTCAACGTACGCACAAGACGGGAGACGAAGGCTGCAAGTGGTGTGGTGGTGTGCGTGACCACACGAAGACACAGTGTCCCGCGATAGACAAGACGTGCAACCAGTGTGGGAATAAAGGCCACTACGCCCGCGTCTGCATGTCTAAGCCGAAGGACGAGACCTCGAGTATCCGACAACGACGAAAAGATCTCGGAGAGCTATATATAGGCGAAATCAAAGTGAGAGTGAACACGCCGTGGATGATTACTGCTACCGTGAACAACTTGCCTTTTACCTTCAAGGTCGACACCGGCGCGGATGTGACTGCAATCGCACACGACCAGTACGACAGAACCGTCATGGGACCCATCAAGTCAACGCAACAGCTGTTAATAGGCCGAGGCCAGACAGCGATAGCCACTGTTGGCTACATCGATGCAACAGTCACCTGGCGCAACACAAGTCCAAGAAACAGTCTTCATCATCAAAGGATTAAAAGAACCGCTGCTCAGTCGACCAGCTATAGAATCACTTGGGATTCTACAGTACCCTCTTGAGTTAGACGAAACCCTCACACAATCAACTGATGTCCCCAACTTCTTGGCATCATACCCAAAGCTAACGTCTGGGTTTGAAGTCATGAAGACTGAGTGCCGCATCAAAGTCAAAACGGATGCTGAGACATACGCAGTCAGTTATCCTAGGCGCGTGCCTCTTCCACTGCTTCCACTTGTGAAGAAAGAACTAGAAAGGATGGGAGACTTGGGAGTCATCCAGAAGATCGAGCGAGCAACCAAGTGGTGCTTTCCAATGGTTGTCGCACAAAAAAAGAACAATGAGCTGCGAATCTGCGTGGACTATGGTTAACTGAACCAACAAATAATACGCGAACGTGCGCTCATGCCTACGGTGGACGAGTGTCTTGCAAAATTAGCAGGTGCAACAGTTTTCAGCCGCCTAGATGCATGCGCAGGATATTGGCAGGTGCCACTGTCCAAGGACTCTCGCGAATACACAACCTTCATCACACCAGTTGGCAGGTTCCAGTTCCTGAGGCTTCCCTTCGGAATCTTCACAGCGCCAGAGTTCTACCAACGAAAAATGCTCCTTGTGCTCGAAGAACTAGATGGTGTGAGTTGTCTACAAGATGACATCATTATCTCAGGGAAGACAACTGAGGAACACTACACCAACCTACTGCTGGTGCTGAGGAAGCTGGAAGATGCAGGTGTTACCCTGAACATCGACAAGTGCTCCTTTCGACAAAGTAACATTCTTAGGACACGTAAACTCAACAGGAGTCAGCGCCGACCCGGAAAAGGTCAGGGCTGTAGTCCAGCTCGACCCACCATGTGATGTGTCAGAAGTCAGGTCTTTGTTGGGCTCTGCAAACCACCTAGCGAAATTTCTTCCAGAGCTAGCAGACGTTACGACGCCTCTCAGAGACTTGCTCCACCAAGACGCCGACTTTCACTGGGGCCCAGCTCAGCAGCAGAGTTTTGACAAACTCAAGCAAGCTTTAAGCAGGACGCCGATTCTTATTCACTACGATGCTCAGTCGCCTCACACAGTGTCTGTGGATGCTTCCTCATACGGTCTTGGGGCTGTACTTCTACAGCAGTCGCACGAAAAGCCCCTACCTGTGGCATATACATCACGCTTCCTTACGGATACAGAACAAAGATATGCCCAAATCAAAAAGGAGGCACTGGCAATCACATGGGCTTGCGAACATTTTCGCAAATATCTGCTGGGATCAACCTTTCACGTGGAAACGGACCACGAGCCGTTAATATCGCTGCTGACGACTAAACGACTTGACGAGCTGAGTCTTCTCCTTCAACGTTTCAGGATGCGCCTTTTGGAGTACGACTACACCATGTCCCACACTCCCGGCAAAAAGCTGTACACAGCTGACCTTCTGTCCCGGGAACCATTTGGGAAACCAGCAGACAAAGAAAGAACTCTCGAGAGTGCAGTGCGCGAGTTTGAAGAATTAGCACTTGAACAGCTCCCTGCTTCAAACCGCTGGACAGAATCAGGGCAAGAATCCAGTCAGACGAAACACTTTCCAGGGTGGCTACCTTCTGCACTACATCATGGCCAACTGTGCATGGACTGTCACCTGACCTGAAAAAAGGTATGTCGAGGTGGCTAGTGAGATTTCGCTCGTTGATGGTCTGCTATTCAAAGGCGACAGAATAATCATCCCGCCAGAAATCAGAGTAGAGATTCTGGAAAAACTCCATGCAGGACACTTGGACACAACGAGGTGCCGAGCGAAGGCAAGAGAATGCATATGGTGGCCAGGCATAGGCAAGCACATTGAAGACTACGTGGGAAAGTGTCCAACTTGCAGAGAGCACAGAAAGCCTGAAACAGAACCCCTGCTTCTAACCCCATTGCCAGCACACCCTTGGGACACAGTCGGCATGGATATCTTCACGCTGGAGGGGAAAGAGTATGTTGTAGTAGTAGACTATTACTCCCGATTTTTCGAGCTAGAACAGCTGCCGAGGACAGCTACAAAAAACATAGCCCTAGTCTTGGAGCCAATGTTTGCACGGTACGGTGTTCCACGCGGACAATACGCACAGACAACGGGCCGCACTTCACTTCCACAGACTTCAAAGAACTAGTGTATCACTGGGGAGCCTCACACACCACCTCAAGCCCTTACTACTCGCAGAGCAACGGTATGGCTGAGAGGGCTGTGCAGACAGCAAAGCAGCTTTTGAGGAAGTCTTCCAACATACACGAAGCGCTGCTTGCCTACGCCTATAGGGCCACATCCAGCGTGGAAGGGTTTTCACCAGGAGAACTCTTAATGGGTCGTCGTCTGAACACCACAGTACCAAGCACTTCGAAGCTGCTAGCCCCGAAGTGGGACGACAGCGAATTCAGACAAAATAATGAAGCCTACAGAGCTCGTGCAAAACGATCATACGACACCCGGAACAAGGTACGGAGCCGAGAGCGCTTACTACCAGGCACAGCGGTGCGCATCCTCGCTGGAGCTGCATCACACGGCGTGGTAACACAGCCAACATCAGAACCAAGGTCCAACGTTGTACAAACCGACAGAGGACAAGCAAGACGTACAGCAAGACACCTGCAACCGTTGCAGGACACGAGCACCACAAGAAGTGGACTTGTTTGTAAGCGACCAGAACGCCTGGACCTGTGAGATCAAACCTTTCAAGAAAGGGGGGTGTTGTGGGCGCCACTGACAACAGCGCCCCAAGCGGCAAGCTAACCAGGCGGACCGCCGGGAGACCCCGGCATGGGCGACCGCACCAAGCAGAGCGGAAACGGGCGCCATTACATGATGTAGAAATAAAGTTTTGCTTGTTACACCGGCTACGTCTACCTAAGGTTTCAGTTCTAGTGCAGTTAAGTCGGGTCTGATGTTTTTCAACGGCTCAACTGATCAGGGTCTTAAAATACAAGGCCATGAAATACCCAGACTGACAGAATTTAAATATCGCGAGGCATGGGTAAACGAAGGATTGCATACATTTAAAAGCATGAGCAATCACTTAGGGCAAAATGGCGAAGAAATTCCAGGATAATGAAGCATTGGGCATTGTGGAGATACAACAGCTATCAGGTGTTGAGGGGTATTTGGAAAGGAATTATGGTGCCCGGGCTTACTTTCGGAAATGCGGTTTTTTGTCTAAAAGCAGAGATACAGTCGACATTAGAAATAAATCAGAGATCAGTCGGACGATTAGCACTAGGTGCCCACGGCAAAACCACAAATGAGGCGGTACTGGGAGATATGGGCTGGGCATCTTTCGAAGTACGGGAAGCTCAGAGTAAAATATTATATGAGGAACGCAGAGGAAATTGGACAGTAACAGATGGGCAGCTAATGTATTTAAATACCTCTACTTAAAAAGCGTTGACTCATAATGGAGGAAAAGAACTAGGAAACTAACTAGTAAGTATGCTAGTCACAAGGGCGGAGGAATAAAGAGCATTAAGCAACAGGTGAAAAACACAGAAGGTAAAAATTGGATAAATTCGATGGAAAAGAAACAGTGTGGAATTATACCGAAAATGGAAAATGCAGGTCAGGAAGGAAGATTTCTTCGATAACTCAAGAGGCAGTGCCCTACTTTTTGAAGCTAGAACACGCAGCTACAAAAAGAAATTTAACAATAGAGATGACGCATGTGCTGTATGTGGTAACTCCAGTGAAACAATTGACCATATTATGCTAGAATGTAATGGTATCCATCCGAAAGTCGATGCAGGCGCAATCACTGTTCCTGAAGCTCTGGGGTTTAGAGATACCAGTGGCCGGATGAATAAACCGGCGGTGGAAAAAATTTACTAGCAAAAAACGGCTGGAAGATTGGTGGCTTAAAAGCAGAGAAGTAACATAATGTTAGTAATGTACAAACAAAAATTTAATACATAGAATGATGGTTTAGTTAACCAATCTAAATCAATAATTAAGATAAAGGGAAAAAAACGAGCATGATAGCAACTGCTACCGCCCCGTTTCAAAGGGTACGCTCCTATATTCCGTCCATCCATCCATCCATCTCCACACTACTGGGATATGTACGCGCTCTTCCGAATGTATTGAGCGAAACACGGTTTTACATAGCGTAGTGAAGCTTTCGCTTCGAAATCGTGGGCTGGAGTCCATCGCATGACAACTGTGACTACAGTTTTTGTTGAACGCGACGTGTCACAATCCCCGGACCAGAACGAATTTTTCTATAACTATGAAGTTTCAGAGAAAACTGCATAGCCTTTCTCTGTAGCCGACTGTTGTCGCGACTACTCTAGGAAGAAGGTGTGGAGGTCACCAGGCATGGGCAACCGCAGCCACATTTATTTGAGGAGAAGCTGGAGAGTCGGCGGCGGCAGCGTCCGGTTGAGGCTAAGGTCCCAAGCGTTCCCATGCTCTTGTGCCGGCGCTGACTCCTCTCTTCTTCTCATGCGCTGCGCATGTGATTGCTCCAGCGCCTGTGGAATCCACTCCGTCTTTCGGCGTGCGGCGGACGCATGCCACGCGAGTCGCTACAGCCCCTCCCCGCTCCCCCTCTAGAGGATTAGCCGACAAAAAGAAAAAAAGACGTAAAAGAAACTGGCAGAGTAAGCAAAAGGCGCTGTTCTAAAAAAGCAAGGAAGAAAGCTATACGCATATGTACAGTCGCGGACAGAATAATATGGACCACGATTTGGCGGTCAGAGTCTTCTGGCGCGTTAATTCGCAAAAAATAATGTATGCTTGTTGCATACGTTCCTAATATTTACTTTTGTATTTGCCGGTGGAGGCAGCAAACTCATTTATTTCTATTACACTACGGAACAGAAGCGTTTGAATGCGGAAGCATGGTTGAATTTATCCTGTCCGCGACTGTACATGCTAAGTTCTTGTCTAAGGTGTAGTCCAAAGGGCAAGCAGGTTTCATCAATGGCTGTTCAGGATGTCGCGGCTGAGTAAAACGTAACGGTAGAGGAGGCTGTTGAGGAGCGCGCGGAAGCACCTTGAATACTCTGCTTGTCAGAACTTAAGTTGTGACTGGAAACTTAGGACGCTGCGCGCGTATCCAAGATCTGAAATCTGAGCAGGCTGTGTCGCTCATGGAGCATATGCAGAATCGCTTCCGCCTGCTGCTGAGGTCGACTGAAAAAGACTGATTTGAACGGGGCGGGCTAGTTGCGGTAGGTTCACCAGAGTGTCGGTGGTTCATGGGCCGGCGCTGAAGGGAAGGCGTTGTGCCTAGCTATGAACTGGCCGAATGGAGGCTGCAAAGCACTGCGGTGAGCCAGTTTTGGGTAGGGAACGCGACGAAGAGCTATGTTCAGTCTAAGCTTGCAGCACGGGAGGGCGAAATTAGCCGTAATGAAGACAGCGGCTGTGATGTGCGTACGCACGAGCCACTTGCGGTGGGCACAAGCTAACATGTTGTTGCCGTCTGATTGGGGCTTGAAAAAGCGGGAGATGAACAACAAAGGAAAAATGAGTAGCCATAGGCTTTGTGACACGAACCAGAGACGCTGCGTCGCATGGCGTGTGGTGTTCGAGCGAGGCGGTACGTGGTGGTGGGAAGCATTTATTACAAAAGGAGAGGTTGCTTGGAGAGCCACACCTAGTGGGCCGCTTCCCTTTACAATACTAGGTGGAGTCCCTTATTCTGGGACTCCATTGGTGTGGGTCGCCACACGAACCGCGGTGGAGGGAGATTGCAGACGATGAGCAGGATGCTTGGTGCGAGGAATCGACGTGCTGAAGTCCGGTGCTGCTGCCTCACACGACTCGCACGCCAGCACTTCAGTTCAGGCGTTCAGTCGTGTCCGACTCTTCGTGACCCTATGGACCATGTCACGCCACGCTTTCCTGTCTCTCACTATCTTCTTAACATCACATAGCTTCATCTGCAATGCCTCGAGAATGCCATCTAACCATCGCGTTCGCTGCCTACCCCTTCTCCGGCGACCCTCAACCTTTCCCAACATCAAATCTTTCTCCAGCGACTCCTCTCTTCTCATCAGAGGACCAAAGTAGCTGAGCTTTAACTTTAGAATTTGACCCTCCAATGAGCAGTCAGGGTTTATGGTCGACAATATCGACTGATTTGATCTTCTGGCAGTCCAAGGAACTCTTAAGAGTCTTCGCCAGCACCACAATTCAAACGCGTCAATTCTTCGGCGGTCAGCCTTTTTCACAGTCCAACTCTCGCATCCATACATCACAACTGGAAAGACCATAGCACGGGTTATACGGATCTTGATTGGCAGACTAATGTCTCTGCTCTTTACTAGGCGGTCAAGGCTAACCATTGCTCTCTTTCCCAGAAGCAGGCGTCTCCTAATTTCATGGCTGCAGTCTCCTTCCGAGGTAATCTTGGCGCCCAAGAACAGAAAATCTGTCACAGCTTCCACTTCTTGTCCATTGATGCTCCAGGACTTGATAGGGCAAGACGCCATGATCTTTGTCTTTTTAATGTTCAGTTTAAGCCCAAACTTCTCACTCTCTTCTTGTACGCGCATCAGAAGTCTCTTGAGTTCCACTTCACTTTCTGCCATTAAAGTGGTATCATCCGCATATCTAAGGTTGTTGATACGTTTTCCAGCAATCTTCACTCCAGCTGAAGACTCGTCCAGACCGGCCTTCCTCATGATGCACTCTGCATATGGGTTAAATAGGCAGGGCGACAGTATGCAGCCTTGCCTCACCCCTTTCTCAATCGGAAACCAATCAGTAAGACCATGCCCAGTTCTGGCTGTGGCCTCTTGCCCTTCATAAATGTTCCTGAGGAGACAGATGAGGTGAATTGGAACTCCCATCTCTCGGAGAGCTTGCCACAATCTGCTGTGATCTACGCAGTCAAACGCTTTCGCATAATCAATAAAGCAGAAGTAAATGGGTTTCTGGAACTCTCTTGCTTTTTCAATGATCCAGCGAAGGTTGGCAATTTGGTCTCTAGTTCCTCTGCCCTTGCGAAACCCAGCTTGCACGTCCGGAAGCTCCCGATCCACATACTGCTGCAGCCTACCTTGCAGGATTTTTAACATTACCTTGCTAGCATGCGAAATAAGCGCGATCGTGCGGTAGTTGGAACAATCTTTGGCACTGCCTTTCTTTGGAATGGGGATGTAAACTGACCTCCTCCAATCCTGTGGCCACTGCAGGGTTGTCCAAATCTTTTGACATAATGTATGCAGTGTGTTAACAGCGTAGTGGTTGAGGTTTTGAAGCAACTCAGCTGGAATACCATCAATTCCGCTAGCTTTGTTCTTAACAAGGCTGGCTAAGGCCCATTCAACTTCACTCTTCAGGATGCCCGGCTCGAGATCAGTAATCACAACCGTCAAATGTTGGGTTTGCACATCCGGGTCCTTCTTGTACAGTTCTTCTGTGTATTCCTGCCACCTCTTCTTTATCTCTGAGGCTTCAGTGAGGTCCTTGCCTTGTTTGTCCTTTATCACGCCCAGCTTAGCACAGGAGCTTCCTTTGATATCTTTGATTGTCTTATACAGAGCTCTTGTGTTCCTTAATTGGCTGTTGTCCTCAACTGCTTGACACTGTATGTTCAGGAAGGCATTCTTATCTCTCCTTGCTATTTTCTGAAAATCCGCATTGAGAACCTTGTATCTTTCTCTTTCCCCCATACCTTTTGCCATCCTCCTTTCCTCAGCTATTTGCAAAGCCTTTTCAGATAACCAGTTTGCTTTTTTGCATTTCTTTTGCTTTGGAACCACCTTAGTAGCAACTTCTTGTATTATATCACGAACATCAGTCCACATCTCTTCGGGCTCTTTGTCTTCTAGATCTAATTCTTGAAATCGATTCCTCACTTCCACAGCATATTCTAATGGAATCTGATCCAGATCATACTTGAAAGGCCTTCTAGTTTTCTGCGTTTTCCTCAATCGAAGCTTAATTTTGGCAACAAGAAGCTGATGATCGGTGCCACAATCGGCCCCAGGCCTTGTTTTTACTGCTTGTATAGCGCTTCTCCATCTCTGCCGGCAAATAATATAATCGATCTGATTCCTGTACAGACCGTCCGGTGAAATCCATGTGTACAGGCGCCTCTTGTGCTGTTGAAAATGAGTATTCGCTATGGTCAGGTTGTTTTCTTGACAGAACTCTACTAGCCTCTGCCCAGCTTCATTTGGCTCACCAAGACCGAACTTGCAGTAATTCCGGATATTTCTTCACTCCCGACCTTAGCATTCCAGTCTCCTATGAGACTGGAATGCAAAGTTGTGATGGCACAGGAGGACGGAACAGCTGAGGCTGCGCTTCCTGTGTCGTAGAAGATACATGAAAGAAAAGCCGGGCCGGATGTGCTGGGAGGAGTGACAGGGAGCTGGCCGGGGACAGCTGCGGCGTGCTGTGCCCCGAGGATGCAGCCGTAGACGAGAGCGATGCTGGTGCGGGCGCAGATGCTGGCGGCGGCAGCGGGCAGTAGCTTTCGCCGAAGTACGCCAAGACGGCAGCACGCAGCTCATCGTATGGACGGCAACTCGAGGCAGGGCAGGCGAGTCGGCACAGGAGGTTGAGTGGTAAGATTTAGAAAAGGACTGCGTGCTTGAACTGCTGGATGGTGATGCAGTTCTGGTACATCGCAACCTCCAGTTAAGCGAACCACCCTTCGACGCCTGTAGGCCAACGGGTCGAAAGCCGGATCCTGCCAATATGCTATCCTAGGACGCCGCCGGGGTGACGGCTAGAATTCGTTGGTTCAATCTGTTGAACGGTCACATTTATTTGAGAAGCTGAAGAGTTGGTGGCGGCAACGTCCAGCAACGTCCAGAAGCAAAAAATGAATAATTTCAACTCAATAAGAACCTGCAGAGGAAAAGCAGCGCAAATGGCACACCTAGTAGGGAATCCGAGAGGCGTCGACAAATTTGTGTACCGCTGAGCGCAATGTCCAGCTGCTGAAGCACAGCTGAGTAGCGCCAAACGAAAGTAAATTTGGAACGGTCAAGGATATAGATAATTTTTTGTTTGCAAGGAAATTCAAGGAAGAGTTTTCGAAGGGAGGCGAAACGGCGACAGGTCAGGAAAAAATGCTCCAATGTCTCAGGTTCGTTGAAGTATGAACACATGGTTGAAGGAGAACAACCCGATCTATGAAGATAAAAGTTAAGGGAAGGAATCCTACATCTGAAATTTGTCAGACACACCTCGCACTGACGTGAAAGGCGCTGTCCAGGATTCCATCTATACTTCAAATGCCGGAAGTCGACCAAAGATAAAAAGGCCGAATTTGAGGATTTCATCCAAAGAAGTTGTTTGAATTGCGCCACCACCCATAAAGAGAAGTGTGGAATTAATAACAGGATAGGGCCTTTCAAAGAAGCGGACGCAATAAAGTCCGCGGATTCGTTCATTGAAATTTCACAATGACCAGGAACCCACACAGGTCTAATTTCGCTGATAAGAAACAGCGTGAGATCATAAAACTGGCGACGCAAAGCAGATGCAGTCGAAGAAGAAACAGCACAAACTGAAAGAGCGACCGTCACTACAATAACGTTGCAGTGAGCTAAACAAACTCTCCGGATGGCTAAAACAATAGCTAAAAATTACGCAATAAATAGGGGGCATAATCGGGAAGGCGGAATGAATATGCCCAATGAGGCTGAGAAGAAAAAATCCCAACACCCGCTTTTTCCTCTCGCTGTGCAGCATCAGTGGCAATTATAACATATGAATGAAAATTTTGCTAATGCGGTCATTCAAAATGGAAACCAGGGTAGACACTGGCAAAGAAATGCCATGATTGGGATAAATATTATCATGGACCAAATTAACTTGAGGTAGACGAGGACTGGCTTGTGAAAGAGAGCACACATCTGCTGACAACGGAGTTAATAGTGACTGTACATATACAACCTGCGGTCTTTGGTAGGGAGACCAATGCGTACGAAAAAATAAATTAGATGAGGTAATGAAAATTGTTTGTGAATACGATAGGTAAGAATTATATAATTTTAGAATGAATTTTAGAATTTTAGAATCCTTACGTTGCTGAAAACGGGAATCCAAATGAAGTACCCGAGCCTCAGAGTACAATACATTTAATGCCACAAAACTAGGAAGGCCCATGCAAAACCACTATGCTTGCCGTTCAATCAAGAGAAGTGGTCGAAGTTTGTAAGCCGCGCAGCCTGTAAACAAGACACAGCCGAATTCCAGAATGGGGCGCACATAAAGTGTATCATAACAAGGGGAGATCTCATTCCATATCTCCTGTGGCTGATGCGACGCAGTAGACCCAAGGCAAGCTCCCATTCGCGCTTAATATGTTTAATATGAGGTCTCCAGCTCATTGAAGAATCATAGAAAACGCCCAAGTACAAAACCTGAAATAAAGGCTCTTGATGATATGAAAGAGAAATAGAAACAGGTTGATTGACCGTAAATACTATAATGAACCATTTACTAACATTTAGAGTAAAGGAAATATACTCTAGCTAGGATTCAAGAGCGTTTAGGTAATTCTGTAAGGTATTATATAAGGTATTTATATCTGTGGATGAAGAAAAGAAGCCAATATCGTCGGCGTAAACGTACGTCATGGACAAAATTTTGTGAGATGTAGGAGCACCGTTTAAAACAGCGTTGGCGTCACTAAGCGGCGATATGATGAATATGATGCGTCGAGGTTAGAATGCCTCGATGCAGCGCTGCCATTCAGGATGGGGACAACCTCGCCGACGCCGTCATATTGAAACACACGAGATCAGCTGCGCTAGCATGCGCAACGGCGCCATTCTTGATTTCGGCGCTTCAGAGTGCTTTGACATGAATTGTCCTTTTCGTCAGTATCGCATATATTTGGAGTAATTTCACTCTCGCTGACACTTTTTGGTGAAACTCCCTGCAAATACAAGGCACGTATTTTACCAAACCAATGTGAAACTCTCCTTCAAACGAATTGCCTTTCTCATTACGAGTTTATTCCAATTATATTCTTTCTCTTTACTTCCCTCCTTCCTACCCCCTACTTCGCCGGCTCCAAGCGACTCAAGCTATGAGGGACGCCGTAGTGGAAGAGTTCAGAAATTTGAACCATCATGTTTTTTTTTTTTTTTTTTTTTTTTTTAACGCGCGCTGGACATCTCACAGTACACGAGTGCATTGCTTTTCGCCTTCGCCGAAAAGCGACCACGTGGCAGGCATCGAATTCCCGTTTTTGGAATTAGTTGAGCGCTATAACCACTCAGCCACCGCCGTAGATAACGCTACTTTTGTCTGTGCAAGAGAAAACAAACACACAAAAACAAGGTTGCGTAGTTATAGCTGCGTCTTTATTGTAAAACCATCTCGATCACTGTAGAGCTGTGACTGAAGCATACACAGTACAAACAATTATTTCCTTTTTTATTTATGTACACTAACAAGTGGCACAGTTCTAAACACTAAGTCTAGATTAACTCAAGGCTGCTGCCAAGGCAACAAAGCGGAATTTAGCTCTGCTGTCCCAGTATACAGAAAACAAGATAAGTATGAGGTCTTATAAACAAAGCAAAAAGCAACAAAAACCGCCTCGTTAATTCCTCGATTAGTTTATTGCGTGAAGGCAGCGGTAGTTCACGAATTCTGAAGTTAGGAAAGCGGATGAATGTTATCGATGGCACTTCAGGTTTTCATTATTGGCTGCAAAGATGATTCCGTGTCAGATTGTTTTTTTTTTTTTCGTGTAAAAAAAGTTTCTTGGCACAACCTTCTTTTTCGTATTTGAGCATATGTGTATGAAACGGTGAAAAAAAAAAGATATTGTAAACCTATCTTCAGCGTTGCATAGCTTTCTCTAGCTATGAGGTCTTCTCTAAAAAAATGTAGTAACTAATTAAATTGCGTTACAGCACATTTTGTGACATTTCCAGTTACTCCTTATAATTTGCTAAAACTATTTGCTCCTTAATAAACAAACATAGTTAAATACCTAACCATCAACGAGAAAAAGAACGATCCCAGCACTGCCGAGGAACGTTTCACTAACAACTAGCAGCTTACACTGCTGGTGAGTACTGTGTTTTGATCGTGACCGAAAACTAAGTGGAACTTATCTTCAGCTAATTGTCTCCTGTTTGCATTCCAAAGTTCAGATGTATTGTTAAACAACAAACCAAAGAAATTAACTTTCCAATGCCGCATTATTGCATGAATTTTGCTGGAGGTGGCGTATAAGGCTTTATTCTATACTTAAGTCTCATAATCTACGCTACAAGTATTAAAAACAAACAAGGTCCTGGATTTTGGACAGGCATAAACAAGACCCATCATTTACTACTTGTAACAAAACGCTGCCCACAGCAGAACTTTTCTAGTTCCTATGGCGCTGATCTTCACCAGCAAAGTTAACAGCGGCTCGATTCTGCCGTCCCGTGTGAGCTTGCCTGTGGGAGGACTATAGCTCAACGAGTGTGGTGAACTTGCTAAGGGTTCAGCAACATGCAAGCATGCAACAAGCTCAAAGAGCTGCAGAGGTGAGACTCTGTCCGTCCGATAGTGACGTTGAGGTCAGTCTCATCGGCTGTCCCATTTCCTGACCACGCTGGGTCCAGGCTTGGAGCTGGTCGAGTCCGCTGTGGTGGACCTATGGTGGTACTTCCGGCTGTAAGAGCTGGATGTCTGCTGCCGCTTGAGCTCGGTGGGACTCTGGAGGGGCGTGAACGAGGGCGGGTTCACAACTGGCGACGGACTGCGGTAGCGGCGGTTGAGCGACGCGTACGGTGATGGCGGAGGCAACAGATGGCTCGCGGGCCTCGGCGACTCGGGCGGAGACGGTGACGTGGAGCGACCGTTGGTAATTTTAATAAGCCTCGGTGGCGGGCTGGCCGGAGGGGTCGCGGGGAAGTAGCGCTGCCTATCGATGAAGCTCGGCTTCTTCCCCGATGATTGCGGCGGTGGTGGTGGAGTCGCGTATGAGCGGGTCGTCAGGTCTTCAACAGAGTAGTAGCGCTCCCGTGGGTCGGACCTGAAGCGGCGTGGAGGTTGCACGTAGCGGTCCTTCTCGATGGTAAAGTACCCGTCCTTGTGGCGGGTGCTGTGATAGCTGGTATCTGTCTTGTCGCCGAAATAGAATGTCTTGGATGGCCGCGATGCCGTGGAGATGTTAGACTCGGGGCTACGGTTCCTGTCACTGCGGCGATGCTCATCGGGCTCCTCGCTGCGATGACGATGGTGAGAGGAGGTGTGGTGGTGATGGTGCCGGTGGTGATGATGGTGGTGTCTGGGCAGGCTCTGAGTCTCCCGCACGGTATGCACGATGTAGCGTGAGCTGGGGGGTGTGTATGGTTCGTCGTCGAGGTCGGCCTGCACACCACGGCTGGTCTTCAATGATGGGTCCACACGTGTGGTCCGGCGGCTAATGGGACCCCGCGGCAAGCTGTAGGTGTAGGTGGGCGTTTGAGCAACGGGCTTTTCAGGTGTCCTCGTGGACTGCGACCGCTGTACCGGTCGCGAGTCGGGTGACCTTGTTCTTTCGAGCTGCTTCTTAACTTCCCTGTCACTGGTTACCCTGCGGGTTTCGTTGAGCCTTCGGTCTTCTTTGGTGAACACGCTGCTCCCCACGATATCTGACTTCTCCACAGGCCTGTAGCTGCTCTCGAGATCTCGGTACGAGCGGTCCACCTTTGTGTATCGCGTCGGTGACTGATCCAGGTCTCGCGTGACGTCGTGGTATATGGACGGGCTGGACTTCCAGTAGGATCGAGGGCTGGCGCGACCCTGTCTCGAGCCATCGATCTTTTCTTCGCGCTCTTCACGACGATAGGTCGTTTTTTGCTGCGACTTGCTGCTCCTGAGAGTCGAGTCCAGGGGCGTTGGTGATGGGGTCGGAGACCTAATATAAGCCGCTTTTTGCTGTGATCTGCTGCTCCTGAGGGTAGAATCCAGGGGCGTCGGTGACGGCGTCGGAGACTTAAAGTACGGTGTGGTGTATATCAGGTTGGGCGATTCCCTAGGCGGCTTGGCAGGCGGCGTTCCAGTCCTTTTGGTATCCGTCATCTTTACGTTGATGACGTTACCACCGTGTTTACTCTTCACGACGTCGTCGTCAGAAGCCTCCGATCCAAAGTGGCTGTCCAGCCATCGGTTCGTCTCGCTGTTTCTTATCTCCTCCTCCTCTTCGAGGCTCAGCGCTCTGCGTGTGACCGGGTCGTGCCGCTCTGGAGACGTTGCCTGGAGGTAGAGAAGTTCCTTTTGCTTCCGCATTCGCTCAGGAACTTTGATGTCGGCTCCGTCGTGTAGGTATTCAAAGTTTCGCTTTGTCTCTCTCTCGACGGCTGGCAGGTCTTTTCCTTCAGCCTCGTCTTCAGGGACCTGTTAAGACAGAAATTGTATATATACATTAACTTCTATTTTGTTTGGAATTGTTTATTTAGCTATTTATTCCCCAGTGTCCCGAACTTGCGACACATCGATTGCACGTCTGCTCGTTTCAATGTAGAATTTGTATATAAATTGTTAATATGTTCTCTGTATCTATAGCGCTTTCTGACCAAAGCATTTGTCGCCAGTGTAAGGAAGCTGTGTGAAGAAGTAGGAGGGGCGAATCTGCGACTCCAATTACCGTTCTGTGGCTGCTCGTCACTCGCTTCTTGAGAACTGTTGCGGAAAGAATAGGAAGAAATTTGTTGATTACAAAATTGCTTACACTCCAAGGACTTCATTCGTCGAACCCAAATACTTAAAACGCTGATTTTTTGTTGATTTCTGGTTTGTCGCAAATTTGGGACACATGGCATTTTCGTATATAACATCTGCCGCAGAAAGTATATTGAAACTCACTCCACAAAAAAACACCTCTGAATCTCATGACACATTACGTGTGCCGCTTAGAGTGCTTCAAGGATGAGCACACGGACACCTTTGTGTTCTCCTCCATCCAAACGCGGCCGCCACACCCGGGATTGAACCCGCCTACTCTGGAACTGCAGTCAATCACCCTAACCACTGAAATGTCATGGCGGGATATTGTCCGATTCACCACCTATACCCACCAACCACCCCTTTCATCATCATACATTCACCAGAATCCATACATCCATCAAACCCTTCGAACGTCCTCCACTGTGCCTTTTTTTCTTGTCTATTCGCAGAAAGTCTTGTGATGCTTCTGAAGACGAGTAAGAAGAGGCAGAAAAATCGCGAAGATTTTGCTGCCATTTAACATCTTTGAGCGCGAAACAGCGTACTCATTGCCTATTCGCCCGTAACGTGACCACACTATATATACAAGAATAAAATTACGGGGAATGCTTAGAGCGTTTTTCCGATAATATGAAGGAGAAAGCTGAGTTGGACGTTCTGCTAAACTGCTGCCCAACTTTGTGTTGCACTTTCTGCTGATTTGCTGTTGAACTTGTTGAAATTGTTCTTGTCTGTTCTGCATTCCAAGAACGCCTGCGTCATATTAAGGCCGCATGTTGCTCTCGACCACTGCCGCAGCTTCATCCACACCCTCTTCCTCCCGACGGCAGTTATTACGAGCGACATTTCTATCTGTTCTATCCCCCTCCACCGTGGCATACTTTCTCGGTTTTCCCTGTCTGCGACTATAGGACCCGGTGCATCGTCACTCATAGCGATGTGAAATGGCGCTCTAAGCCCACGCGGCGAGCTGCCACCGTTTTCAAAACTTTTGACAGGGGCCGCCACTGACATTTCCCTCCAGCAACGGTTGTACTTTCCCGCGCCACAGCGGACGTTCCTACCTCTGCCCGAGGGCCGCTGTTGGTCTTCCCTCAATACCGCAACACCCTATGGCGCTACCGCTGACATTTACCGGAACCCTGGGGCTGCGCTCCGTCGCCCTTTCATAGCACCCTCCTCCGGAGCTGCCGTTTCATTTTCCGGCACATTCCGTTTTTGTAGCGAGAGCTACATTGGCCACGAACGGGGAGTTTTGCGCAGCGGTAGGCACAGAGCCGTTACCTAGCAACCGCCGCAGCTGGCGGACGCCGCGCGCTCACCGCGTCATCTGGCAATCAAGAAGCAACAAGATGATGTCTCGTCTTTATTGCAACAACATAGCTAGACAACCAGACTAAAAATTGAACTTGCAATCAAGGTTTAGATGGCATAGCCGAGCTAAGCCACTGCTAATTTTATGCTGTGCCGGTCTCCTCGTAAAAAAAAAAAAAAAAAAAAATAATAAAAAAAATAATAATAATAAAAAATCGTATCCACTGGGAATCGAACCTCTATACCTCGGGTCCCCAGCCAAGCACTTTAACCAATTACGCAACACCCGGAATATTTTTTAAACATGGTATTCATTACACTTAAACTATACGTCCTTGTACATGGACTAAGTACAAGTGATTTAGAAAAGAGCACCAAATCAGCACGATGCGCAATGCGATACGCCAAGTGAACAAAATTCTAAACAAGAGGCAATGTAGAGCACATCACTAAGAGAGAATGTTACTCCGGTTCAAAGTCAGCCTATGCATACAATTCTTTTAAATGGAAAATCATCCCACAGAAGTTTTTTGTAGAAACAACAGATTCACAATTGCTGTCCATCATGCGCGTTTTCAAGAAGTTTTGTACCCAAAAGAACATGCCTAAGTGCTTATCAGCCACGCCCGGGATCCTAAGTAGCGTATCTTAATTCTCCTTCTCTAGCATGAGGATGATAGTGGTGATGATGATAGGCTAGTCAGCAACGCATTTCGGAGGAGCGTGTGCTCAGCATTGAACAGGGTCGGATTGGACTAGATTAGATTGGACTGGATTGGATTGGACTCAGCTGGACTGGTTTGGATTGGACAGACTGAATTGGACAGGATTGGTTGGATTGTATTTGACTGGAATGAAAACTGTACTTGGTAGGAATGGATTTGATTAGACTGGATTGGTTTGGATTGGATTAGATTAGATTAGATTAGATTAGACTGAGTTGGATTGCATTACAATGGATTTAATGGAATTAGAGTGGATTGGATTGGAGAGCAGTAGGCAGCCCAGCGCCAGGCACACATGCCGTCGCTACGTATATCCTGGCATAGCTGAGCTAAGCCACGGTCAATTTTTATGTATACCTCTCAACGCGACCTTGAAACATAGAGATCGCCTTAAAAATTAGCCGGTGTTCAACTCCGCTTAAAACGATTAAAAAGTGCGTAATCACTGTCTGGCATGTTTTTTTTATTGGCGGTTTAGCGCTGAGTTTGGCAAAGTGCTAAACATCTTTAGTTATCTTGGTTTGGAAAAGAAAAAGTGCAGTACCTGCCCCACTTCTCGGCGGACCCCATACACTTGCAATTAACGCATACAATTGGAGCTACATATGTCGTCGGTTCGAATCCGTATCGCAAACTATAGTCTCCACTTGGCTAATGGACGAATGTTAAATGGGAAGCGAAAGGATATGGCGCATGCCCTGAATGCTGCACAGATGACGGTTGCGTCACAGCCCTGATATGAAAGCAGCTTATATATTTTGTGCCACTCACTGTACACACTTCCTGCTCACTAACTCATGAGGCATGTAAGGATTTCTTCTTAATCACCGAAGGAAGAAGGATTAGTACTCTTAGCAGTACCATGGATCTCGCGATGTATACGAAATGCGACAGTACCGAAAGGAGGGAAATTACTAGCGGGTATAGCTGTATACTTTAACGAGTCTGACTCGATCTACATTACAACGTATTTTTCTACAGCTCGCGATGAAGGAATCGAAGACGGTCTGCGAATGCATGAAAGCATAATAGCCCTAACGTCGAAGCTAAGATTAATTAGTTTATGATTCTCTTCGCTTTTCGGTGGAGGCGAAAAGCAAGGCGCCCGTGTGCTGTGCGATGTCAGAGCACGTTAAAGAACCCCAGGTGGTCGAAATTTCCGGAGTCCTTCACTGCGGTGTCTCTCAGCTTTGGGACGTTAAGCCCCTCAAACCAAACCAAACCAAACCTTTCTTTTCTTTTCTTTTCTTTTTTTTTTTTGCAATGCCATTTGAGCAGAACAGCTCGTCACTGGAATTTACGCTTCTTCTCTCTCCAATCATTTTGCTCTGTATAGGCGTGTCGTCTTGCGGAATTGACTTCTGTTGTGTCTTATTCGACGAATGAGCAGTGGCTGGAGCACTCTTATGGTCGCAATCGCCACAATACACATTTATTGCTTCATTCTCTCTTCTCCAGTGTTAATAATTATAGTTCCTTAATGGAGAATACAACCACTGTCTCCAATATAGCGAAACTTTTTATGCTACTAAAAAGCAGTTAGTGTAATTAACAACCCGACATCCACGAGGAAAAACGCAGCTTCAGAGAAACGATGCACAGAAGAAAGACGCACACATAAGACAAAGACGATGCTGCACTGACAACTAATTATTCACACCCGCTTACCTTCTCCTTTCTTCATTTCTTCTGCTAACTTCTTCCTTCACTTTCTTGGCAGTGAACTAGGAATTCCTTCATCAATGTGTTTTTCATGCTCCACTCTACTAACATTGCACATGATGCACACACTACACATGGTACCCATTGCGCGCATAAAAAATGTACGTCAACCATTTATCAAGGCACTGCGCTTCTCGATAATTTGTCTGCAATATAACCCTCCTGCAATACGGGTATTAGAGACACCTTGTTTTTACCTCGGACCCGAACTAACTACGGCAGAGAGATGTGCCGTCCCATAATTCAATTACTCTCATTAATTCGCAACATCAGCGAAGAATTCAATTCGTGTATACCTTGAAGTTTTTCCCCCATTTTCCACAGAATCTATTGTATATGCATTATATACTACCGAAATTCAACTTGCATGCTTTGGCATAAGGAACTTCTCTATGGTACCCTTCCTCTCGATTTGAATACTTGGTTATATTCATATTATTTCCATGAAAATATGTTTCAAAACAGCGCGTTCCTTGTTTTAGATATGTCAATAGACATACCATTAACTCTAGCATTGCATCATTTTAGGTTTTAGGTACTGTACGCAATGACGCTACTATAAAGGGCGAGGACCATCACGTCAAGCCTCACTACGCCTCACCTAGTCTTTTCATCTACGCCCCATAAAATTAAGTAACGATTGACTGTCGATCGATTGATACTTCTACACATTCGGCATTTTTTTCTCATTCTGGCTTCAGTCCTTTCTATAAGGACTCCGATTCGGAAATTAAACGAAGTGCCAGAATTTTCTTACACAACATGCACTCTCTGACGAAGTGGGGATCTCGTGACCCCAAGTGGTGACCCACCCAAATGAGTTTACGACACAGGCTGCCTTGAATGATGTTGACCAGCAGGCAAACGGATAAGTTTTCTGACACGACCTGCTTTGCTCAGCCATTTATTTCCCAGAAAGCCCCTACACAGATAACGCTGCATTGAATAAACGACCGGACGTGTGAAAGAAGCGAGAACCTCACGCGCGCAAGTGGACTCTCAACTGCGGACACTGGGCTTACCTGAGGCGCTGTTAAGTCGCCACGGTTCTCCTAACAGTCACAACGGCAACATTTCCTTCCCGCTAACATAGATAGCACTCATGGTGTCATTTGCGACTTGCGTTGTTGCTGACTGTGGTTCTCAGCGAGGTGTGGCCGTGGACGTACCTCGTCATCGTCCTTCTCCTCGTGGTGGTGCGTCCTGGTGGTCTGCTTGGTGACCTCGCCGTTACGCTCCTCTGAGATCTCCTTCACTTCGTCCTTGTCGGTGACTTTCTTTGAGCGGCTGCTGTAGTGGGTCAGCTTGCCCGGGAAGCGGTCCGGTCGAATGCCCACCAGCGGCGACTCGTCCGGCACCATCACGGCCAGCCGATGGATCTCCTCCTGCGAAGGACATTTCATTAGGACAGCTTCTTTTGTACGCCTGCCTGCAACGAATAATGTGGCGAAGCCAGCTTACTCCGTAGCTTATTTTATGCTCATTTTACAGCAATCCTTGCTTCAGAAGCGCATCCGCTGTCACTTTCTGAAGATACTTATTCGAATAGCAGAACACCGGAAGTGCGAAGGGGCCGGGCTATCTTTGTTTATACTGTAAGAAGATAGGTATCATGTGTGAAGAAGGAGCCCATAGAGGACCACGATTATCTGCAACTATCGTCGATATGAGCCAGCTATTTTCCACAGTTTCATATTGATTAAACGAAATCATATTGCGCGCTAAAAGAAGACACGTAGACGCGCCCGTCTTTGGTGCCGCTACCAAATGGCATGAGCCTACGCTGCACTCGCTAGCAAAATCAAAATAACATAAGAAACGCGTAGAAAGAAGCAGATATACTTACCGGTCCACGTAGCTCCTTGAAGTTCTCGTCGTGCATCTTCATGTTCTCCTCCTTGGTCTCCTTTGTGACCTGGTGCGACTCGGTCTTCTCACACACCACGCGCTCGGAGCCCGGAACCGGCACGTAGCCGTCCGGCGCGTCCTCGTCACCGGTCTTTTTGTGCTGCACGCCGAAAACGACGACACAGTGAAACAGTAAGGCTTTCGGCAAGGTATCTTATCATCATCATCGTCACCATAATCATCATCAGCAAGATAAAGTTTACAGTAGAACAAAGCCCTCTGATATCGATATACAACTTAGCGCTGCATTGGGCCCTCCGCGGCTACCCTGACCCCAGACAGAAGTTATTGATCTCGTCTGCTACACCTGACTCTTGTGCCAATCCGAACTGTCTTTCTACTCTGCTGTATCACTCATTTGCTCGAAGAGATCATTGATTGCCTATTCTGTGTATTATATGTTCATTACTGCATAAAAAGCCTCCCATGTACCATCTCTCGGCGGACGCAGTCATCCATCTATATCTTGAAGCAAATTTTCTCCCCTCTTGCGCCCACTTTACATCTGTTCCTCTGACATTCCACACATAGAAAATCATTAAGCCGTATTCATTGAATCCAAAGTGCTCTACTGCAGCGAATCGCAGACCGATTTATTTGGGCTACGACCGCAGAGAGAATACCGGAGACAGACATAACTTAAGCTGGTCGCGACGGAAACGTCAAGAAATCGGCAGTGAGAAATGACGGGAAAACAAACAGAGCCCGTTACCTGTGTGTCCTCCGATTCCTCCACTTTGTTGTCCTCAGTTGTCCTCGTCGTGATCTGGGGGCCCGTATCGGCTATCACCTTCCCGTCTTCCAGAACGAGCTGACGCTGCACCCTGGTCTCGGTCTGCACGGTCCAGAAGAAGAGGATCAATACGCCAGCGTCACCGCGTAAATATATTTAGTCTTGTTCTACGGCATTATGAATTGAGAGCTGTGACAATGAAGCCTAGATCGCCTATCAGTAGACTTTCATTAGACCAAATACTTCCCTCTCATATTACTGGTGCCCTTTACTTGATTGTGCTGGTGCCAGTGTTTTAGGCAGCTAACAAAAGAAAATGCTTGGCTAAAGAAGGGCGCATGGCAGCTTTGAATAACATATACGTATGCGCCATAAAATGCAGCGCCGACGCGTGGAACACAAGAGCCACATAGACAGGATGTATGCGTGATCGTCCTGTCTTCTGTCTCCTCCCTTCACCGGATTTTTTCGCCTGAAAACAAAACCTTTAGCAGAATAGCCTGTCTTGTTTGGTTTGATAACGAATAGCACTAAATGGGAGATAAGATGTCTTGCTCTTTAGAATGGTATCCTCAGGAAATAGTAAAACACGTCCACACTGTCTAAGCACAGGCGTTGTTTTTCCTCTATTTAATGGCGTCTACCTGCAATGACTCGTTTTTCATCTGTAGCTTGCACATTGCAACGAGCGGGCATTCGATTATTCCGTGTTACTCTGTGGTACATGTAGTGCTTTGCACTGTGCCCCGCGACTTGGAATTCCTGCAGGGAAATGTGCATAAACTTTCAATGCTTTTCTTTCTCTTGCTTCAATAGACTCAATCATAATGATTTAACATATGCTACAACCTCGCCAGAACTTTCAATCAAAACTCGAATATATGCTGTTCATGCGTTAGGTTTACAGGATTTAACATACCGAAGCAACTGGAGGGCTCCGTATAATTTCGACCACCTGATATTTTTAAAGTGCACTGGAGTCACACTGTGTATATACAATAAGGGCCTCATTGGCATTCACCCAATCGTAGCCATACGGCTGCAAAGGAAAGCTGTACAGCTTTTGTAGAAGTATGGCTGCGCTTGGGTGGATGCCAATGAGTAATTACTCCACCTTGGGGGTTTCCCCTAAATATTCGACCAACTGTGTATATACCCGGGCGCATTGCTGTTCAAAGTTCATCGAAAAGTGGCCGTCGCGGCCGGGATCGATCCCGTACTGAGCAGTTTAGCGTTGAGTAAAGCGGAAATTTGGCCGAGTTAGTACGTATTCATTTCATTCACAGCGCACCAAGACAGGGCGAAAGACGAACACAAACAAGCGCTGACTATCAACTGAGGTTTCGTTCTTCAATAAACCTCAGTCAGCGCTTGTTTGTGTTCGTCTTTCGTCCTGTCTTGATTCTCTGTGAGTGAAATGTCAGCAGTTTAGCGCCCTAACAAGTGACACCGCGACGGTTATTCCCTGTTTACAAGGACTGATGTAATTAAACAAAAATCGCGCTCGCAAATTTGTCGTGTTTCTTTTTTCTTTTGCCCTATTATTTCAGCACTACAGCAAGCAAGGAAGTTTAGCAGGATAGTTGACAGTTACAGTTCATTCTTGCACGTGACATACTGCAAAAGGTAGAAGGGCCAAGAGAGAATTTGCCTAGTGCCATTTTTTTGCGTGTCCTCATCCTTGACTCTTTCGCACTGCAGAGCTGTGTGCAATAACGGCTTGACAGCGACGGATGTTTCACAGTAGTAATAAATGGCGTCTTACCTGGCGGGTCTTGTGGTTGACGACTTTCTTGGACGTGGTCCATTCCTCTGAAAAGTACGACATGGGGGTCTCGTGTTCTTAGAGAGCAGAGCCGCGCAGACGCCGGCTCGGAAATAAAAGCTGCGTGCAAGCACGGCGAAGGCATAAAAAGCCGCGGCTGCGCTCCGTCATAACGCGCTCTGAAAGCCACGCTTGGACGAATCACACCGCCATTGTGTTGCTCTCGCAACGAGGATGACCTTGCTGCCTCTACACTGACGACGAGCATGCCTCGCTTTGCTTACAAGGAGTTCAAAACAAGCACAGCCGCCGACCTGCTAAGGCATTTTGGCCCTTGCCTGTCTTGCACAATGCGGTTCTGACTGCTATTGCATTATTTTTATGTCCACTTTTTCCCATAGCATGCATGTTAGAGGAATAAAGTGCTGAATGTGCGCGAACATCTTACTCTTTCTTACACTAGCACAGGATTGACAATATTCAGACCTTTTCACCAAAGTACGAATTGTCCATGTATACAACCAGGTTGTTACATGTCGGCGTCACAGGCTGATGTATCTTTCCTTTTTTGGAAACTTCGACGTATTATTCGTGCTTCTGCCAAGTAACCGCTTCAGAGTAGGTAAAAATCCTCCGCGTGTGTTTACTATGAAAGCCATCTCCTGTGTTTAAACTAGAGATCCGTTTCATATGAGTCTAGTATTGCGCAAACTGCACTTCTGGCACATGTTGCTACTTGTTGATTGTTGAAGTTACGGATCCATGAAACAAGCTTCGTCTTTTCTTTTTAGTGAAGTCTGACTTGTGGCAGTTAAACAGTCGAGTACGTGCGCTGTAAAGTACCAGAAGACTACAGTACTGCGATAAACAGAGACACTGGCCAGAACTGTGGAACAGCACTCGAAACCAGGCACTTGCAAAGCAAGCGGTGTCGTTCTTATCGGCGTGGGTGAGTGACGTCATTTGATTAGAAAGCTTATTTTCTTATAGGCTGTGACTTGACTTAGGACCACAAATACGAGGCGCTAAGCCTCTACTTATACGTCTGCTGTCGAGCGTAGAAGCTATTTCAATGCACTTCCCATTGGGCCGTTGGGAGGATATTGCAACGCGCGTCGTCTTCTCTACCGAAAACATTCAATGCGGCCGCACTCGCCAGGAAGCCGCTCCCGGCATCCTGGTGGAATACATGCTAAATTTCCTTTAACGGAAGGAGTGGGTGCTCGCTTATTCTAGAGACAGGGGCATTATTCTGCTTAGGAGATTACGAGAGAGTTACGAGAGAGATATCTCTATCCCACCAAAGTAATTAATTTATTAAACAGCGCTAACTTACAGTCTCTAACTGCTTCAACAGCTCTTATCTCAGTCGTTTACGGCGCTCGTTTTCTTTCGCCAAGGTCTATAATAATTGGCCGCTAATGGCGGCGATGAAACGGCGCCCATCGGGCACAGCTCTACCTCTTTCCTCCTCTTCTTGCGAAGCAGCAATACTCTGCGGTTTGTTGGCCTGAGCGCTAAAAAGGCTTAATTAACCCAAATTGGGCCCTTATTCCAGCAACCGGTCACATGCCTCGACACGCAGATCCGATAGCGCCGTGAGGTCGTGAACAGTGACTCTCGACAATGCCTGACACATTGGACACGTGCCCTCCAATTACCATCACGGGGACGAAGAAAGAAAACGTCAGTGCGTTGCGTGAATTGCTGCCGAAGTGCTTGAGCGATAAAAGACGGCTGGATCAGATTTCATTCCTTTTTAGTATGATGTCCCAACCAAAGCTCGTGCCATTCTGAAGAGACAGATATCTAACACTTGCTCATTCCCTTAATATTGCCTCTGCCTGCGGCTGTGAGACCACCCATGCAGTAATGACTGACCTTCCGCATTTCGTCGGCGAAAGTTGCGATCGCATCCGTTCTTTTTAGGAACGAAGTGTTATTAAGCATAATCACATATACTCATCATTCAGATCGATGTCGCTCAACCTTGATTACCATGAAATGCGTGCGCTTGCTCTGTGTAATGAGTTCCCAACGCACTCAAAAGCGGGAGAGTAATTAACTAGCCCGCGGCAACGTCAGCGACGCTTACACAAGGAGCCGGGGAATATTGCAATAGGAGACGTGACTGAAAGGCCAATGCTCGCTTCGACGATCGGGCGTCTTGACGAATGGCGCTTCCCTTACCCAAGTGCGCGCGTGAGTGCAAGGAAAACAGCGGGTCGAGTAAGTCGTGCACGTTTGGAAATGATAAAACGAGATAACGGATCGCTGTGCCGAACACAAATAAAAGCAAGCACAGAACCAGTACAGCAGTAAACTGCTCCTCCCTTTCGCAAGATTATGGCAGGATCGCAGAAATTGTTGCATCATTGCAATATGTTTTTTTTGTTTGTTTGTTTCTTGCGTTAGCTATAAACCATCCGGAACACGCTGGAATTTATGCCCAGGTTACCACTGTGATAACTATAAGCCGCTCGTATACGTACTCTGTATTCATTTTGTCTAAGTTTAGTTTCGCAGATTTTGTGCACTATAGTATATGGCTATCAGTAACGCGCAGAGCGCCCCGACTGTCCTGACAAGCAAGCGGGATTTCCCGGCGACTTTATATGTGGCCCCCGCGTGCTTTACGCCACAAGTGCAGCGAGCTACGCTTACACTGCACACGTTTCATCGGACAACAGTCTGGCCGTTTCGAGATAGTTCCACTTCTAGCGAAGGGCGGTCGTGCCTACCACAGTATACGCAGAAAGAGCCCTGATCAGCAGACCGTGGCCGACAGAGCGTGAAAAAGGCAAAAATGAAGCGCGAGAAGGAAAAAAAAAAAAAATAAAAGGGCAAAGTGATGTGTCTCTGCGCGGAGAAGGTCAAGTTCGCGCAAACCGGAAAGGTAACAAAAAAAAAAAAAAGGGAGATTGTGAGTACCCCTTGAATGCAGGAGTCGCACTTTGTCCCATTTATTATGCCAGGCACAGTTGACCCTGTTGCCGACGCGTGGCGGGGAGCGGACGGAAAAGCTAAATTCAAAATAATAATAACAAAAAAGATAAGTCAGCTTCGTGGCTCATCTTTTGGATCATGGTGGTGCCATTTAGCATCTGAGCACGCCTTGTGCAACGTCCGGCTAGGAATTCTGTTCACGAGCGGTCGAAAAAAATGCAACATTGCTCGTTACAAAATCAAAGCTCTGGCGCGACCGCTTCTTTCTGTCACGTTCAAACATCCGCCTGCGACGAGGGAAAAACTGAAGGAAAAAATAGAGCCAATGTAGTCGAGGAATATTTGTGCCTTTCTTGCGTCTCTGTGGGAGTCGCCGCGCTGTACGTAAGCTGGGCATGCATGCAGAGTAGCACCGTGAGTCTTGAAAATCCGTCTGGAGATCACTATCAGCTGAGAAGCCGACTGGTTTTGTATTGCTTTGCTTTCTTGGCTTTCTTCTTTTCCGCTGGTAACCGCGCGGATCTTTCGTGGATCAGTTGAGATGTGCAGATGTTCTTGGTTGTGGGGCACGCGTTATTTGTACACAGTTACTTTCCAGTGACCATCGATTATTTGCGCTTGTTTCGATTATTTCACGTATTCGGTATGACAGCCCGCCGTTTGCAAAATCAGACAGGGTAATGGCGCATTCGCGCTCATAATTAGCTGATTAGCACACTGAGAGACTGAGCCATCTAGACTGAGCTATTCCAGAAAATGACAGGGAATACAACATCCTCCGGCCCCTCTCTAAAAAGTCACGACACCCCGATTCGTGAAACAAATTTCTCGAGTATTTTCTTGGTTGATTCAATAGCACAGTACTATTGGCTGTCTGTGAGCCAATCAACAATCACATAAATGTTTTGTGAATTCATCCATCAAGACGAACTGAGCTCGTTAAAGGCAATGTTTCTACAGAAACTGGGATATTATGTTTTATATGCTGACTTAAGATACAGCAAATAATGCTTATTACTCCAAACGCTGTCAGATACGGGGCGCGAAATCTTTTCTAAATGATGGCGCCTGTATAAAATGACACCGTCACTGAAATAGCACAGAATTAAAACTTTAACATGCTAAAATAATCGGAAATATATATGTACATATATACATATGGTCCATATATGCAAACCCAGTATAATTACATTTTGCTCATAATTTCCACCTTTAAAACAGAATGAAGCTCTTCTTTATGTATCAAACACCTTTTCTGAATTTACAAAATAAATTTGCATTTTACGACATAGCGTATACAGCTCAATCCATCGAGAAGTCGCCGGCGCCGTAGACGGGGGACGTAAAAAGTATGGTGGGCACTTAAAATAAGGTGAACACCTAAGGTCCGCCTTTATTATAACAGCGTTAATGGCTCCTACTCGCCGGCTGTCCAAGCAGATCATCGTTCGCGTATACGTGCACTTTCCATTGATATAGGGTGAACCCTTCAGACGTGCAATCAGGCGAAGCTTAAGCATTCTCCTATTGTTTTACATAAACATTACATTTCTAGAAGAATAAGTTTAAATATCTCACAGAAATTCAACTTTTAAATGGTGTGTGTACTATTACAACGTGTCTGATTTTCTAGAGCCACTTTTCGGAAAGTGAAGGTTACATTTCCATAAGCTCGAGCCTTTTGCAGGAAGAGTTTCTTGATGAGATCTTCAACGTACACTTCTGAGAATCTCCGCTCTCAGCAGAGGTAAAATCTAAATTGGTTTTCAGCTGTGAGCCATTATAATATTTAACTAATAACTTATTGCCTTTGTTACAGCGTTTACAACTTACGCTTGGCGTAATAAAAACACAACTGACCTCAACAGCAGTAATGATAAAGGTCAGTTGGTTTGTCAGCTGGTACGACATCACCTCCAACCTGCTGACTGCCAGCTGGTGGGTATCTTGAACCATTCAATCAGGAAAAATATGATTTGACTATTCTTTGGACCAAACTTCGCAATCTGTCATTTCTTTTGCTGCTCTCGGAGGGCCTCTGAGAACGGAGGGAACGGAAGCGTTCATGTGAACGCTTTGAACCCTGGATAATCCGACCTTGCCTTTTGGGACCGTTGGCGACGACCGGCTTCTAATGCTCGTTACCTGCGCCAGCATCGCAGCTGTTTTCTACCGATTGCTAAAACAATACAAGTATAAAAACATAGTAAAATATATATACATAGAGAATAGCTTCCCCGACTTTACTTTGTCCAAAACAGTGAACAAGAAGCAGCTGAGCCGCATCGCGCCCACTTTGAACACCTCGCTTGTGGAGAGCACTTTCTTGGCAACACCCGGCTCACAGTAGCCTCTTAACTGACTAAGGAGAATGCAGGAAATAGCGACATACGATGACGACTGTTCTCGTACAGACGTCGCTGTAATACGGTCCCCGTATTCAATATTCATTAGCCGCGCTTGTTGTCTGCAGCAAACTTGGCAGCAATGCAGAAATGTTGCGCAGAGCATTCTGCATGCAGGCAATAGAAGAGCAATGAGAAGATGAAATGCTCAAAGGAGTTGGGGTAAGTGCTGGGCATTGATTGGGTTATTACGGTAAATTCAAATCTGTTTATTTACCGCCAAGTACAACTAAGAGTAAAATGCCACGTTAAAATCCGCCCTTATAGGTTTTGGTACCGTCTTTAAAGAGTAATCAATAGTAATTTTAAGAGCAAGAATAGGTATACTTGTTAGGAAGTTTCGAGTGGCTACTCGCTGCCTCTCCCTTTGTTTCGTGAACTATACACCAACTTAGGAACTTGGACAAATTGACTAAATAAAAGCGCAAAATAGGATAAACAGAGCGGGCTTTAGGAACAAATGTAAAGTGAAAAAATAGGCAATGTAAACTGAAAGAAATAAGTAAACACCGGCATGTCAGTACAATCGTCAGTGGAAGATTTAATTTGATAGTTGGTGACCGAGAGTTCGGGAGCCGCGAACGCATTAAGCAGCCTCAACGCAAGGCGCGAATTGGGATAAATGGCACAACAAAAAAAAAAAACACTGGTGAAAAATTGATCTGCCCCAATATAGCACTGCATTGTAATAACAAATGCGTAACTCTGGCTGAAAACGAAACTTTCGGCAGGCCAAAAAATAAACACGCTCACCAGCCACAACAGGAAGTTTTTGCCACCAAACTGCGATAAGCCTATTTCTCTCTTCCCTTTATTTTGCAGGTTCAAATCCGTAAGGCTAGGATACGCCGCCATTAATTTTCAAGCGCTGAGTCACTTAATGTCTAAGTAAGTTCCGAGTTTCAACGGTGTGGTGGAAGACTGTTTTATTCGATGTTTGTGATTATGTGCGTGTGCAAGTGTGCGACATCGATTTTTTTTCATTCATTTCCCCCTCCCCTCCTACAGTTTATCACCCTCATTCCTCAACCGTCATCAGGAGCAGCATGCTAGGCTCACCACCAGGAAGACATCTCCTGTTGCCAGTAAAATATAAATATCAATATTTGTGAACAAATCTCTTCTTTTGCTACCGAACGGTAAAACACAGGAAGAAAGAGCTTGCGGAATCTCTAGTTACCGATAGCAAAAATCAGATAGAGTTGCCCTTATTATTTTAAAATAAATAATTCTACCACACACAAAAAAGACACATTCATATCGCCCTTTTACAGGGCCAAGAAGCTGCAAGGATTGAGGTATACTCTGAATGGCATCGAACAGTGTTCGCCATATGTTCCTCCTACAATTATTCTTTCATCTCGTCCGCTGATTCACCTCAACCTTACCTCGACAGACACTACCGGGCTGCATTATAATACCCATTACTCACTGCGTGCCGCCCACACTGATACTGAAGCCGCTCATCAAAGAGGATATCGAGGACGCGTTCAGCGAGGAAACGGTCCCCTTAGGCTTTCACCACGAAATAGCTCTCACGGTAGGCTGGACCATAGAGGAGGCGCTGGCTGGGCAGGGACAAATGCACTAATGACGCTTTCTTTCTCTCTGCTCTACATAACAAACATAAACGGGATAAAGAAAGCACCGGCGCATCCGGAAAGCGCCCAAGGGGAGGTGAGGCGAGTGTGAAGTTCGAAGCTTGCGCCGCCGGCGCCGTCCTTGAGTGCCATTGTTCTTCGGCGGCGGCCCAAGTGGGTGCCCTGCTTGGCCGCCCTCAATGGCGACAGCGCTGAGACAGGTGCGGCCCCGCGTCCAAGGTGGACGCCTTTCCACCCGTGCCCCTGCGCACCGGACCTCCCCCCCCCCCCCCCCCCCCCTTACCCCTTTTTTTTCAACGTCAAGTTGAAGTTGTAAACTACATGTGGTACAGAAAGGGGCAGTCGTTTTATGCAAAAGCAAAAAGAATATTACAGGACTGCGCTAAAGTCTGCTTAAGAGCGGAAATTGAGAAAAACGACATTACAGGACAGTTTTCGCTAACTTCATCGTCATTGTTATCCCTACTATCATCATCGCTATCACCACTATTATCAACAATAATCAAATGCACAGTCATAGTCATCGCTAGTATCATCACTAACGTATCATCACTGACTGCATGAAAAGGCAGCTATTGGCATATACTCCTACACTCTTGATTGGAGTTATTTATTTCGGGTCCCTGATTATGCCCCAATTTTTGTCGCCGAGTTTCCCGCTATTAATTTTCAAAAAATTTCAAACATTTTTTGAAAATTTCCCTGAAATACATATAAGGTTATTATACTTTCAGACAATCTTTTCGTCTCGACAGTGCTCGAAAATTAGAGGGATACTCTAATTCGCCGTTCCCTTCATTTTTTTTTTTATTCCACCATATGTTACAGAAGTTCGCTTTCACTGGGTCCCTGGTCACTGTCGCACTACATCTAATGAGCTTATTTGTTAGCAAAGTCCGCTCTTGACGGACCTATTGTCCTGCTCGTCCCAAATACATGCATACTTAACTATAGCACTATTTTATCTCTTACAAGATATCCACCACCTGAGCCATGAGCCGCCCCCTGCTGCATGCAGCGGATACTAACACCTGCAATTTATTTGGAGTGTGATGGTGTAGATGCTCAAGAAGAGAGAGAAGAGCATGATGCGTATGCCACCACAATGATGATGAACACGATAATGCTTAGGTGATCCGCCTGCCCTGGAGCTGTTCAATCATCCGTCACCAGAGTACATGGGACCGATGGCTCGAGGTCGCGACGAGAGGCTGGACGGGGTTTGCGTGTACATGTCCGGTTCCTTTGGAGTCTTTCGGGTCCTTCGTCTCGGGTCTGGTTGGTCTGTTCTCCTTGTCTTCAGATCCGGGCTGGGGGCTGAGCGGTGGTAATTGGTCGGGTCTGGGCAGGAAGGGCATGGGCGAAGCTGCTCGGCGATGTCCCAGAGCTCTCGGTCGATGGTCCCGGCTTACATATGGCGTCGATACTCCAAGGCGAGAATGGGGATGACGTACGCCGCACGTCTAACCAAAATGTTACGTCGTGACAAGCACAGAGGCGGTACAACATGGCGACAGGACGAACTATGATTTAATGTCTGGCCTAGCGCGAGGGCTCGATCCTCTCGCGCCACTCCCAATCTTCTTCGAAACAATATATATAATGTTACGAAGCGGCAAGCCAATGAAAACAGGAGAACAGAGGATAGAGAGAAGATGCTGGACGACCGTGAGATGACGTTTAATGAAATGTTACCGGGCCTAGCGCGAGCGCTCCTGTCCGCGCCACTGCCCGCTTCTTTTTTCTGATCGTCCGTAACGTAACCCGGGGCCACCGAGCGATCGTCCCGATCGTAGACGAGGAAGTTTACCGATGTTGATGATTCCATGGCATGATGATGGGCGTGTCTGGATGTTTGAAGAAGGCGAGGAAAAAGGAAGAATAGAACGGCTTGCCGGCACGATGATTGCCATGAACCTTGGACCAGGACACTCTCGAGTCTCGAGCCACACGTTCCCATGACTCGATGGCGGATGCCAAGGCACGCACCGCATGGCATAGGCAGGGGAGGATGTCTTGAAGTGTAGCGGTGCCTTGGGTAGTGAGGTCCTTAGTCGGTACAGTTGGTCAGTGGGGAGCCATGCGATGCCTCCTAACCTTCAGCCGACGGCCCAAGAAGTCGCAGGGCGCCGAAGCTCCGGACCAGGATGAGGGGGTCATGATGAAATACCCCGCACCTCCAACCAAATGTTACGAAGCGGCAAGCCGATCAAAACAGGAGAACAGAAGACAGAGAGATGTTGGACGACCGTGAGATGACGTTTAAGGAAATGTTGCCGGGCCTAGCGCGAGCGCTCCTGTCCGCGCCACTGCCCGCTTCTTTTTTCATTAAACATCATTTCACGACCATCGAGCATCTTCTCTGTCCTCTGTTTTCATCGTTTGCATCCACGTAACAATATATATATCAGAGGGAGAGGGTGTTATTGTGATCGGACGAGGGGCGAAGACCACCGCGTCGGATGTTAAGAACGGCGACAAGGATCGAGACGGGAAGCAGGTGCCATTACCCCTCCCAAGCCAGAGCGGGGGAGGATCGACTGGCTATGAGCGTGCAACCTCGGCGCCGGTGAGACGCCATCGCACCTGGCACCGGCCGGCCGAAGGCTTGTTCGTCGCGCGGCGGTAATTATCAGGGATCCCCGCCAACACGTCGACAATAGGAACAAAGGAAGGGAAATGACCAAATTCCGGTCCTTTCAAGTATCGAGCCTAGCTACCGAGAGCAAGCGTGCATTCTTTCCTTTCTTCCCGTGGTCATCCACGGGAACAGCTTTCGGCTAGGTGGTCTCGCTGAATGCAGCCCGGCGATGACGGGACCGATATGACTCAGCCCAGGTGCAATCCTGCACGGAGACAAGCGGCTGACGCCATCTATGCTGTCTAGATGGCCACCTCCTCACCCTCAACCAGAAACAGACAGCAGGGTGTGTCAACGAGTGCGAACAGTGTTGGTGCGTGCGTGTGAGAGTGCGGGAGAGTGAAGTGAGAGAGACACTCCCTCAGAAACTGCCCTACCTTTCCATCTGGGGGACATAGGGGATCAGCCCTATAGACCGTTTTCGCGGCGAGGAGGAAAATAGCCTCGAACCGGAACGCGCTGCGCGGCTCCTCCTGTCTGGTATGTGGGGATGCGGGGATAGCAGCGGGGGCGGCAGGACATTCTACGGAGAAAGCGCACACGTTGCAGTCTTTTGCACACAGAATGTCTTGAATAGCCGCAAAGTATCTAAGCCGATTAGCTGATGTGAGCGACGTGCTTTCTTTTCCTGTTCTTTCTTCTTTCGCCCCTTTCTTTCCTTCATTTCCCTGATTGTTTCATTTCCGCCGGCCGCAGTTTAGCTGCTAAGAGCTGCCGCGGTTAACGCAATCTTTTTTTTTTTTTACTCAGTTGTTTGCATTAACAAAAAAAATAACAACCAAAAGGAGATGATTAACAGAAGATAAAAGATTAACAGCGGGGGTATGGGCGTGTGTTACTCCCATAAAGCCGGTCGTGGTTATTCCACACTGTTACACTTGCAACTCACTCTATTGGGCGAAGACGAGCAGCTTCTGAATTTCAAGCCCCAACCGAAAATGTTTCGCTTTGGCAGCCTTTCGTGCGAGTTCCGAACACTGTGTTTGTCGAGTAGGGACCGGAAAAACTGAATGCCCGTGCAACAACGGCAGACTTTGGGCAACAAGCGGATGATATTCCTTGCGGCAAATATTTACGAGATGCTGCCAGGTAAAGAACTATTTCGATTCAGTCACCTGAGGTTAATGCAAGTATGAAAGAACCTGTCCCACTTGAAGACAACGATATATTAATAAATTAGTTGTCAACTTATTTAGTGAAACAGCACTACAATATTTTTTTTAAAACATGCATCTCGTAAAATTTTGCTGCCGATAATAAATGGGAATATGATCATAGGAATAGCAGCGATTGCTTGCAGTAAGCAAACCTTGCGATGAAAAATGGACTATATAATTGCTGACAAAAGCAACTTTCGATGAAGTCATTATGGGACATAATGTAAGGTCCCTATTCCATAGGTATCATTTGTCCATTTTATCTTGTATTTTAATGTCAGTATGACGGCAGCGTCAGACAAACGCAACTAACGCCCAGTCACAGAAATTGCAGGATAGTAGCTTCCGCTGTTGACAAGTTATCGCCACTCCCCTCACATACCGGCAAACAGGTGGTTGAGTCATGTAGGCAATGCTGAAATGCGATTGCCTGGTAGTGGACGCTTGAACACCCTGCCTGATTGTCACCCAACAAAATGTAGCCAGGGTAGAGTAAATGGATCCGAAATGGATAATGAATACTTAAGAATAGAACACCAGTGGAGGTGTGGGAACTTCCGCAGTAGCCGCTCAAGCAGTAAAGAGTATATGAATGATCAGTTGACCGAACAAATCTAGCGCGATTAGCGTTGCTCCTAAACGTGACATGAAACTGCTACATTCGCTTTCTTTCTTTCCTCAAATTGTTCCGGCAAGCCGTCACTAGAAATCATTTAAGAATAAAAAGTAGATCGAAAGCTGCCATCACTGCCAGTGGTGCGCCGCCGCCTCTCTGAGCCACATAAAAGTTACACACTAATTGTAATCAGGCTTGTAGTCTTCAGCCGACCTGATCAGGAGCATAATTTTTTGTCATTTCGGACCGAATGGCTTCGCTGCTACTGAAAACATTTTTTTCTTTCAGCTAGGTACTTTCAGAATGCAAAAATTTGCACGCGAAAGCTCCAAAATGCCGATTTCCGCTACTTGTCGCCTGTTCCGCGGATGGGACCCCACATACCAGCATGGCGGTTGTTCACAACTCGGCCGCTAGATGGTGCCACATACACAAAATGGCAGCGTCCATGATAAAACGGTCTATAAAACGGACGACAAATGTACGTCGTGGATCGGTAAAACGGAGACTGTTGCTCCAGTCAGTCTCCTACTAAAACGCTCCCAAATAAATTTTGTACATAAAAGTTTTTCCATCTGACTTCAAAGTCCGGTTTCCAGCGCCTAGTCCTTGTTCCTGCTCCGACAACTAACCGGGCCTAGAACACGCAACCTGGATCACTACTACAAATATTTTCGAACTTTTCTCATAATGAGTGTCTGGAGGGGATCTACAGCCAAGCAACATTTCATTAAGTCGGTTTCATAAACTTCAGTACCCAAATAGTTTGCTGGATGGCATGTCTTCAAATCCCTGCAGTTCTTTTTTTTTTTTTGGCATGATCAGAATCAGCTTATTTTAGCAATAAGCAGTGCTTTAGAATGAAAGTACGTTGATAGAGAGGTATCGACGTTGGAGTAGATTCGCAGTTGCATCAGCTGCTATTGGCCAACAACTATTGTGAACCACGAGGAACTTGTGGCTTTTATTGCGATGACTTCAGTGAATTAGTAAAGCACTGAACTCCAAGCAATTTTATCATGCCGCAAGCATTGTTATTTTTCGCACACACTTCTCTCACCACAGCTACAATTGGACGTTATGCTATAAGACGGTGCAAGTTCTTTCTAAACATCCGGTAACATAAGTGCACAATGTGAGCAAACAAGTCTTGTAAATGAAAGCGTGAATTAAAGTTGCTCTCCTAACCTTTGTAAAAGTGCGTTTCGTTCCTTTTCCTTGCACGGCCGCATATCAGAGGAAATTAGAAACACGACGGTAATATTAAGTGCGGAGTAGTCGGCATTGTGAGCACAAAATGTGAGCACAGTTGTGATCCTCTGGAGTGTCATGCCTGCTTTAGAATACAAGCGAGAAGCGGAACATGCAGCCTGGTTACTTTTGGCAAAGACGGTACATTACCTACGCAATGGAAAATTAGGAATGTGGTTCCTCTTCTTAAGAAGCAAAAACATTGCGAATAATTATCGCCCCATCTCTCTAACAAGTACAAGCTGCAAGTTATTAGAGCACGTAATCTTTAAAGCACTGACAGAATTTCTTGAATCAAGCTCCTTCTTTACAATGACACAACATGGTTTCCTTAAGTAGTACTCATGTGAGACTAAGCTCTTCACCCATAAACTACACCACATTCTAGATCGATCTTCATTCGCTAGTTGCATATTTTTAGATTTCTCTAAGGCTTTAGACAAGATTTGTCATAAACTGCTGCTTCGCAAGCTTAGTCCTCTTAACATTGGGCCGAACGTTTTGGAATGGATTGAATCTTTCTTACTAACCGTTCACAATTCGTATCAGTTAACGGTCACAACTGTTCGCTTTCTGACGTGAGCTCCGGTCTACCTCAAGGATCTGTACTAGGGCCTTTACTCTTTTTAATTTACGTTAACGACCTGCCCTTTGAGATAACTTTTAACATGCACCTCTTTGCCGATGATTGCGACATTTTCCGCGAAATTAAAAACTCAGATGATATTAACTGTCTTCAAATTGATCTCACTGCGATTGCTACCTGGTGTGAAGAATGGTTAACGCAACTTAATATTAGTAAATGTAAATTCATGCGTATAACAAGGATTTATAATGCCCCGCATGCTTACTATTTGAGTAACGTTCCTTTGGAATCAGCAAACTCATATAAGTACCTGGGCATAATTATTTCATCTAACCTCAAGTGGACAACCCATATCGAATATGTAATTAGCAACGCTAACCGCATGATTGGTTACTTACACCGTAACTGTTCCAGAGCTCCAGCCTCATTCAAATTATTGCTGTATAAAACACTAATACGCCCAAAATTGAAGTATGCATCATCCGTATGGGATCCAGGTTATGAAAAGCTAATCACCGCCACAGAACTTGTTAAAAATAACTCCGTTCATTTCATTTACTCGAATTACAGCTGAACGGAAAGTATTACAGCCATAAAGTCCGACCTTCAACTTCCATCATTAACATCACGCCGCAAAATATATCGCTTGTCCTATTCCACAAGCTGAAAAGCTGTGTCATCATCCTAGCCTGAGTAACGAATGTTTTCTTCAACCGCACTACGTATCACATCGCATTGACCATCATCATAAAATCGGCTTCTATAGATGCAATACACACGCTTTCTTACAGTCATTCATACCTCGAACATCGACTAAATGGAACCACCTTCCCGCAAATATTGTTTCCATGAAAGATAATTCACATTTTCGTACTCCTTTATCTAATATTGTATACTGACACGATTTTTGCGCTGCTTCTTTTGTATACACTTTTTATATTTATTGTTGTATTTTAGTTATCATTGAAATTCATACCCCTGTAAACATTTCAGTTATGCATATTTTTTGTTGTTAACCCTCTCCCTTCTTCAATGCATTTACGGGCCCTTGGGGTACCGTAAATAGATAAATAAATACAATAAACATATATCCAACCCACTGTTTATTCCTCCTGCTCCCTTGAAATCGGAGTTTAAGTCTCGCCGAAATATTTGTGTCTTTTTCTTCTTTTTAGCGACGCCGTTTTAGCATTACCACAGTACAGCGCGTGGCTTTCAGACTGCTCTCAGAGTTTGCAGGCGTAATATTTTATGTCAAAATGTCACTTACCTCGTTTAGTGTTGGAGATAACGTCGGAGTCCTGTTTGAAGAAAAAAAAATAAATGCAGGAAATATAGCTTTTACAAGACACTTGACTTATCGCGCATTGCTGAAATACTCCATTACCATTACCGTCTGCCTGCCAGATTTGCGAAATAAAAAAAAAAGACCGATTTATTAAATAGAGTTTAATAACAGGCAAAGCTCTCTACTTTTTTTTTTAATTATTATCCTGTTTCTGTGTTCTCCGCACATACAGAGACGGCCAGGGGTCATATATGTCAGGTCATAAGCGACACTAAGAAACTTCTAATTTTGATAGGAGTGTATAACATGCAAGACAATCAAAAGGTGTTTAATCAAGTAAGCAGTGATCCAACTGCAAAAGTAATCGTGCAAAAGGGGACTTGAAACAGAGCTGAAGTTATCGTGGAAACTCGACGTACAAAAAATGCGCCGCGCAAAAAAAAAAAAAAATACACAAAAAAAGGGGGGGGGGGGGGTTATTTGCTAAACCGTTCCTCTCACGGAAAGTAAAAGACCCGCAGAAAATAGACCAGCACCGATCTGTGACAAGCGCGATGCGGTGGCGCTTCTGTCGCCAGGCTGGGCCGGTTGGGGTTGAAAACTAGGCTTAGAGCCCATAGGAATACATGGACCAGAAAAGTTTCACAGCAATTTTCTAATTTCACGGCGCACCTATGATCTCGTTATTCGGTACAAAGCAACTATGAACATCCTAGAACAGATCACGAAAGTATGAAGTCTCATTAACGAGGCGAAGTATTTTTAAAATACCGCGAAACATATGCGGGCGCGAGTTGGGAGGGCGACCCATAGAAACACATGTAAACACAACTTACTGCAACATTTTACTCGGTTCAGCAGCGTTGAACCCTTCTCATTTTTTGGTGAACGTCTTGTATCACGCCCCGACATCATGTTGCATGGCATACTACATTCCCTTGCTATACCTGCAAGTCTGACGACGTGCGGGACCGTTCACAGCACGATAAACTGACCGCGCACAGTTGCAGACGGCAATGCCCCACCGGCCCAGTCGCTAGCAGACGCTCCGGAGCTGGAGGCGGCCGCGGTGGGTATCGCTAGCTGCGCTGTCGTCTGCTGCAATGCGCGACTCTCGTTCGGTCCGTATTGTCGTACGGCGTTTGACAACTGCCTTTTAAATGTAATTCTGTCTAGGATGTATCGCTTGAGGGACAGTATTATCCATGCGGCAGTATATCAGACTGTAAACAGAACTACGTGATTCACTGTATGAGCATTTTGGGGGTGTCTGGATTCACAACATAGGTTATTCGGAGAGTTTTAAATATAGACCGCCTCTGCAATGACGCAGCATACTTCTTCAAAGCGCTTGCCAATATTTAACGAGCGGCCACCTCTTCTGGTGCTCTGCGAAACGAGAAAAATCATGCGGTAAGTTGTGTTAACTTGTGTTTTTGTGGGTCGCCCTCCCAACTCACACATTCGTACGTTTCGCGACGTTTTAGAAATACTTCGCTTCGGTAATGAGATTTCATACTTTCACAATCTGTTCTAGGATGTTCATGGTTGCTCTGTGCTAAATAACGACATCATATGTGCCCTGTGAAATGAGAAAACTGCTTAGAAATATTTCGGTTCCGTGTATTCCTGTGGGCGCTAACCCCATTTTTCATCCTCAATCGGATGGATAGATGGATGGAATATAGGAGCGTCCCCTTTGAAACGGGGTGGTAGCAGTAGCTATCATGCTCATTTTTCTACGTATATCTTAATTATTGATTTAGATTGGTTAACTAAACCATTATCTTATTTATTAAATTTTTGTTTCTACATTACGAACATTATGTCACTTCTCTGCTTTTAAGCCACCAATCTTCCAGCCGTTTTTTGCTAGTAAATTTTTTCCACCGCCGGTTTATTCATCCGGCCACTGGTATCTCTAAACCCCAGAGCTTCAGGAACAGTGATTGCGCCTGCATCGACTTCCGGATGGATACCATTACATTCGAGCATAATATGGTCAATTGTTTCACTAGAGTCACCACATACAGCACATGCGTCATGTCCATTGTTAAATTTCTTTTTGTAGTTGCGTGTTCTAAGGCACCCTGATCTAGCTTCAAAAAGTAGGGCACTGCCTCTTGAGTTGTCAAAGAAATCTTCCTTCCTGATCTGCATTTTCTACTTTCGGTATAATTCCACACTCTGTTTCTTTTCTATCGAATTTATCCAATTTTCACCTTCTGTGTTTTTCACCTGTTGCTTAATGCTCTTTATTTCACCGTCTTTGTGACTAGAATACTTACTAGTTAGTTTCCTAGTTCTTTTCCTCCATTGTGAGTCAACGCTTTTTAAGTACAGGTATTTAAATACTTTAGCTGCCCATCTGTTACTGTCCAATTTCCTCAGGCGTTCCTCATATAATATTTTACTCTGAGCTTCCCGTACTTCGAAAGATGCCCAGCCCATATCTCCCAGTACCGCCTCATTTGTGGTTTTGCCGTGGGCACCTAGTGCTAATCTTCCAACGGATCTCTGATTTATTTCTAATGTCGACTGTACCTCTGATTTTAGGCACAAAGCTGCATTTCCGAAAGTAAGTCCGGGCACCATAATTCCTTTCCATGTACCCTCAAAACCTCATACCTGTTGTATCCCCACAATGCCCTATGCTTCATTATACCGGCATTCCTTCCCCCTTTGGCCTTATGTGATTGATCATGCAAAACCGTCATGCATGTCGGCTGCGACGCCGCGAGCGCCCCTTTGTTTGTAAACACGGTGTTAGTCTATATGTCATGCATCTTATGGCGCCACGAGTGCCCGATATCGCAATGAGATACCACTTCATATGAGCATCCAACACCGTGCATGAAATCCTGCACTGAGACTCTTCGACTGGACGGAAGCACCACTTGTTGTTATCAGCGTTGATACTTCGAACAGTGATAACCGGCCTACCCACTGACTGTCTGATTCATTCATTCATTTATGTATTTATTGTTGGGTCACCACTGGCTAACTGACTGATTTATATGTCATTTATTTCTGACGTTCAATAAACTAGGCGAAATAGGAGGGCCCTTGGGATCGCTCAGCTCACGAGAAGTGTTTTTGCACTCACCAGCGGTGCGGGGCTGGAGACGAACCGGCGGGTGACGACGCGGTTTCCAGAACTGGCCTCGGGCGACCGGACGCGGCGGACGCCGCTGCCGACGCTGCTCCCGTCCGAAGGCATCGCGGCCGCCGCCGCCAAGTACAGGGCTGCTGGTTACTCCTACTGCTGCTGTTTCGGCTGGCTCTGGAGAGCGCTGGGCAGGAAATAAAGTGGAGTAGAGTTCCATTGGGTATATATCCCATCACAGGTACTGCCTTGCACTCGGAAGGCAACAGCGCAACATAATGTTGTCTAGTACCCAGAACTGCGGCGCAACGTACACAAACACGTGGATAGAAACACAACACAGGCGCTCACTACCAACTGTAATATGAAGCTGAACACGCACTTCCTCTTCAAAACTCTTCAGCTCGCCCCTCAAGCTGTTATTCTGATAATGCTCTGTTCGCGTAAAAAAAAAAATAATAATAATCAGCTTAAATACGCAATGGTATAGCTAAATGACCCTTTATTGGAGAATGTTTAATGGTTTCAGCTTCATGTAACAAAGCGTGCATGGTCTTGATCATGCGACGACCAAGCATCCAAAGCAGCCTCTCTCATTGAATGCACTGATTAAAAGTCGTAGTTGAGTTAAGCAAATAATCGTAATTTTTCATGCCGAGTTCACATGGAATTAGTGTAAAAAGGTCGTTTTCACACGAAATGAGTGAAGAAGTCGCTGTGCCTCGCTGCTTTCTTGTTCATACCTTGTTCTTCCCTGCCGGCCGTTTCGACGTGAGGTGTCCAAGCGTTAATTTAAGCTCACAATCATTCTCGTACCTTTCTCCCCGGGCTGCTTTGATGCGTAGCGCCGAGCCGTACTGCAGCCTCTCCGTTTTCTTACTATATATCTGGAACGCTTCAGTCAGTGGCTTTGGACGGGTTTCAACCTCGTAACGGATCGGGGTGTGCCCCGTATAAAAGCTCAGAGTGTGCTTCGTATAACGGCTCACATTTAAAAGCGCGCATGCACGCACGCACACACACACACACACACACACACACACACACACACACACACACACACACACACACACACACACACACACACACACACACACACACACACACACACACACACACACACACACACACACACACACACACACACACACACACACACACACACACACACACACACACACACACACACACACACACACACACACACACACACACACACACACACACACACACACACACACACACACACACACACACACACACACACACACACACACACACACACACACACACACACACACACACACACACACACACACACACACACACACACACACACACACACACACACACACACACACACACACACACACACACACACACACACACACACACACACACACACACACACACACACACACACACACACACACACACACACACACACACACACACACACACACACACACACACACACACACACACACACACACACACACACACACACACACACACACACACACACACACACACACACACACACACACACACACACACACACACACACACACACACACACACACACACACACACACACACACACACACACACACACACACACACACACACACACACACACACACACACACACACACACACACACACACACACACACACACACACACACACACACACACACACACACACACACACACACACACGCGCGCGCGCGCGCGCGCGCAGGTAATAACATTCGAGCCCAGTGTGTTCGATTGTCAATCCTTCCGAATTATCGACTTGGTCCCTCCCAGCTGCCGGCATGCCGTGTCGTCGCTTTGGAGTGCGCTCTAAGGATCGTGAAAGTAAAGTACTGGCGGGGAATGCTGAGAACACACGCTACGCACTGTGGTGCCTTTTCAATCAAAATTTCCTTTTATTTTATCATTTTCAGCCCCTCTCCGTGCCCAACACACACGAGCAGGAAATGCACATAGGATACTCCTCGCAGCAAGGATGTCGACACGCACCTAGGCTATGTGCTCCGAGTTATTTCCTTGTTTGCTTTTCGCACGTCTGCTGCTCGGAGACCTTGCTGCAGCGGCGCGCATCCTCTTGCGTAACGGAACAGGCTGCGATTCGTGGACTCTCCCTGCGCGAGCTCCACGTGAAGTGTTTGGACGAGCGCGCGGCTGACCGCACGCTCGGCCGAGGATGGGTGTCCCACTCTCCCCCATCGCCGAGCTCGATCGTTGCTCCGAGTTTTCGACACAACCACGCCGTCCGGTTGCTCAACAGGGTGTTCCTCGTTGAATGCTGCCGTGTGCGGACACGCGAATCTACGCGACACGCCGAGGGGCGACTGATCAGGGACTCTGCGGATCCCTATGACATCGTTGGGGAGTAAATTGCGGTCTTTCGGAGTGTGAAGACGAGGCGAGGTAGACGATAAGGTATCAGCCTGGTATAAAATACCCCCTGTTCTCATCTCAAAACCGTTATCGTCCGCATGCTGAACTATAATCGTGCTGCCTAAGCTGAAGGGCCAACCCAAGTACGAAGACTATACCAATCTCGCTTACCTCGTACGTGTGGAAAGTAATGGAACATGCATTCCGGCCTCACCTCTTGACGCAGGACGCTATGCTCCAGCTGAAACATCATATCCTGGACGACAACACTTGTTCCACCAAAGCCAATAACCACATTCGACAAGGCCGCCCATTCGGATATCCTAGCCCTAATCTCGCGCAAGGACCTCGGCGAAAGAGCCTACAATTACGTAAAAGTCTTTCTGTCCGACAGAAGGGAGCTCCTCGCAGCCGGAGACAGCAGGTTCGAGGAGCAAACGCTGGGAAGCCCCGGCATTCCATAGAGATCGGTCCTTTCGCCAGTGCTCTTCAACCCGATAGTGATCGGTTTTGCACGCAAGCTCTAAAAAGTCGAAAACGTCAATGACACAATCTAGGATGACGACATCACGATCTGGGTCATCCATGGCAGCGACAGCCAGCTGGAATCGTCACTTCAGGAACCAATAGATGTCGTGGACGAATACCTGAGAAATACCGGGCTTTGCTGCTCGCCCAGGAAGTCGGAGCTCCTGCTGTACCGCCCTGCGCAGAAGGGACGGTCACCCGATGGACCCAAGCAGAAGACAGAATATGAAAAAAAAAAAAAATCAGGTTAAACACGGGTGACGGCGGAACCATCTCTATCTTGAAAAAAAGAAATCAGTCTCAGGCATGATCATCGAATCCAATTAATTGATTGATTGATTTATAGGAAGGGAAAGGCGCGGTAACTGTCTCACTTGTTTGCTGTGGACACCTCAACCGCGCCGCAAGGAAAAGGAGGAAGGTGGGAGTGAATGTGGAAAGAGAGAAAGAGGAGCCGTAGTGGAGGGCTGCGGAGTAATTTCGACCACCTGGGGATCTTTAACGTGCGCTGACATCGCACAGCACACGGATGCCTCTTCGTTTCGCCTCCATCGAAACGCAGCTGCCGAGGTCGGGTTCGAACCCGGGTACTCCGGCACAGTAGTCGGGCGTCTTACCACTGCACCACCCCGGCGGGGCTAAATGATGAGATGCATGTCTATAAGCTCACATGAGACGGCCAATGCAATGAGATTTCTAAACAGAGTCACCAATAGAAGTGACATGAGGAAGGAAAGCTTGATACGACTCGTGCAGTCCTTCGTCATATACCTGCCCCGTCCGGGTGGCGCAGCGGTTACCGCGCTCGACTACTGTGCCCAATTGCAAGAAATTTGCAATTGGGCAAATTTCATAATCATTCAGTATCATAATTTGCAAGAAATTATGATACTTAGCCGGTGCGTGCTTGTATTACTAGCAACAGACTAAAGCTTGATTTGCAGCAACCTTGCTTGAAGTTATTACATCATGAAGGCGCAATGGCCCCAGCTGAAAAACGGCAAAAAAGAATCACTGCCTTTGTTATAGTCGAGAGTAGCTGTAAACATGCATTTATTACTGTCCTGTCGTCTGGCTCCATGCTCGGCCATGGTCATTTCTGGTCATTTGTTACGCTTAGCCGCTTCCTCAAACCAGCCCACTATGATGAAGGGTGACACCGCTGCACGTGCTAACGGGGAGCATGACGGAGGTCATGAACGCTTCCGCGTGCCGCGACGAATCGTTGGAGTTTCATGCACAGAAGTTGATCGGCTTGGCTGTGCTTTGGTACGGACGGCATTATGAACGATGGCGGACGCGCTGTGCTGATCCTCTGTGTGCGGCCAAGATACAAGCGACGAGGCTTACAGCGCTCAAGGGCGTCTTATTTCTGCGAAACGTCCACCTACCGCCCCCCCCCCCCCCCTTCCGTTCGCATACACAGACACAGTCTGGCAGCGCGTTCGAAGTGTCCACCGAAAAGTGAGATAGTTTTGTTCCTTTGCAGCTTTGTGAGTTGGCCTAGGATCGCCTTCGTATTGGCGGTGAATTTGATGTGTCCATCCAGAAGTGATATAGTTTCGCATCAATAAAAAAGCGCTGAGCGAAGGAAGATACCTGTCCACGCATGTGCAGCGCAGCATGCATAGGAACCAGGGGGCAACTCACGAAAGTTCGAACAATGCATGTTTTCATGCCATATCGCATTTCAATCACCCCACTTTCCACATGCTCCTCCCCCAACGTGGCGGGCTTGGTTAGCATCTGATCAGCTAGATCAGTTGGCCTTGGTGACCCTGGCCCATTCTTGACGCGTAGTAATGCGTTAAATAAAGTTGTTTCCTCCTCCTCGTATAGCGTTAGGTTCGTCTGCAGTTTGCCTCCATCTTCTCCTTCGACTCGGCGCCGATTTTCCCTGGGTGTGCACCGACAACGGGCGCTAAAAGCATATCATCCATTAGAAAAATCAATAAATGAAAAGCGCGCCTCATGAGCTGCGTTAAGAATGGTAGTTCTAAGCTTTCCAGGTCTTACTCGTCCCTTGCTGCCAGCAATGCGTAATGAGGTGCAAAGCGCTTGCTACTCCTATAACAAAAACCCCTGTTCAGAAAGCACGAAACTGCAGCAGCCACTTTTAGTCAGCGGCGGCTATTTAAAGTCCGCCAATACTGGAGCACTCGCCGGATCAATAAGTGGACACCAAGCGAACAGCCTTGGCTCTCGCAAACGCCCTTGGCGTCTGATTGGCAGTGAGTGCTTATGAGCTGCTGGGAGAGCGACCACCGTATAAATTGTACAGTTTAGTTTTTTCTATTCTTTGTTCTGGAATTTCGTACTGCCTACGTGATACTTTGGCTAAGCGTTCCGGCTCGCCAAGATGTTAGTTGCGGTCTTTGACTTATGTGGTAGAACTGTAGGTAGGTTTGTAGAACTAGGCTGCACTATATATACGCAAAATGATCAGCAAATGTGCAGGACTGGGACAGCCGGGTAAGACTGCTTGCAATGTCTACATAGCTTTTCTTTGGTGTCTCCCGTCCTTGTGTTGTGCACTGGGCGATTAACGAGACTCGAAAATTATTGCGCTTATTACGAATTCGGATTCTATATTTAGATAATGCTCGACAGCTGACTACAGAAGATCAAGGACGCATGATCAAATATTTATAACAATATGAATAACAGCTTGTAGACTACGTTCGTACGCGACATCATGCAAGAGGCGCATCACCAGACACTCCTACTAGCCTTTCCCCCTTAAAATACTAGAAAGAGAACCTTTTTCCTATACGACACCTCTAATGCCTACCCCTAAGTTCTTTCAAACGCCTTTCCTCAAGCAAACACACCCTCTTACTTCACGATAAGAAATAAGACAGACACCGGAATGAAAGTGAGAAGGAAGGAACACAGGTTGCTGGCGAGTCTTGCGAATACTTGCATACAGGCGAAAGCTTGCAAGGCGTGCGTCGTCCCCGAAGCTGACGTCTCGCCCATAATGTGTGGGCCTCGCGCTGCACCGCTTTCGTGGGCGCGGCAGATGAATTCGCCCTGAGCAGTTCGCAGAGGAAGCTAGGTGTGTAGACAAACGTGTCGAGAAAGTCAGCATGTGCGATGTGCGTGTTTTGTAACCTCTCACGCGCAACTGCGTTTCTGAGACACCGCAGCGCGAGACATAATAGACTATCACGCTCAGCGACGGGAGCTTTCCGCCACATCTTGAGCCTGGGCGCCTATGGATTTGCCTACATCTCCGATTGCTCAGCACATTGAGGGCAATGGTTCCTTTCCTTCTTTGAAGGTCGGTTCAAACCATGGACCGGTTTTGGCACGCATATTAGGAGCCATGTAGTGAGCACTATCCCCCCCCCCCCCCCCCCCCCCCCCGTGAGGTGCCTACGGACCACAAAAAGGGGGTGAGAAATGCCAAAGGTTCCGTTTCTAATGGCAGACGCCGGAATTTCAATCGCCACGTTAGTGAAAGCAGTCTAGTGCGTGCTTAATCTGCGTATACTGACACTTGTTCCGCCCTTCATACGTAGCGATAAGAGAATAAGCCCGCATCTCCAACATGGTGACCAAACCTCGCAGAGCCGAAGTGCGATACCACGTTATCCGCAGGCGTCCATCGTCTGAATCCATCTTGAGGAGCGTTATACAATATTTGAATCCGGCATTAGTGCGATTACCGATCACCACACAAGTTAACTGAAACTATGATCATGACGGCATAAGAAAGTACTGTCTCCTGTATTTGCTTTCTTTTCCACCGCTTGAATTAATGCCATTCGAGGCGACTTGACAGTAGCAGCCGTAAATTTTATGCAAACAAGCCACACCTGTGTGGCCTTCCGTTGCACGCCTCGCAAATGAATCAGAGCGTGGGTAGTGTCTCCGCACCACCAGTTCCTTACCCCCAGAAAAATTGCGCACTTCGTGCCAAAGATACAGCCATGTATACCTGCCTCAGTGATGGATATTTCACGTCGTATAGCGCCAAGGAATGCCTTTCACTAGCAAACTTATGACCTGTCGTAGGCCTTTTTCCCAGCTTTTCACGAGCCACTCTAGAATCAGCTGTAGCGGCGCTCTTTGGCGGGGATATGGAGCGAAGTGTTTTGTTTGAAGATACGCGATTTTCCTTGCTGATCCCGGTCACAGCAGGAGAGCCGCGCCAAAAGCGCGAGCTTTTTGAACCGGTCTGGGACGTTTTACGAGTCCATAAAACTGCAGCTTCGCTGACCGCCTCGATAGCGATCTGTGCCCCCGCACCGCCCGCGTCCTGTGGCGTGAGTCCGCGACGCTCGAAGGCGAACGTGGGAAGGCTTCCGTTCGACCATGCACGTGCGTTGGATCCGAGTCGGCGAACCTTTCGCGGGGTTTTCCCCCCTCCGTGGCTAACGCTCTCCTGCGTTAAATTCTCCTGCTCTCCGACAGGGAACTGAAACACTACAAAACCTCCAACAAATGTTGACGAGAATTGAGGTAGTAATGTCCAAAATGTTAAGCAGAAGTACATATTAAAGACCCTAGAAAAATAAATAAAAACGATTATTGCTATAGAAGAAAGTTCCAAGTTTTTGGCAAATCAGTACAAGGAAGCAACAAACAAGCTGTCATCCCGATAGCTTGTTTGATACTTCCTCGTACTGACTCGTATAGAAGTCAGTTGACGAACTCGAGAAAGACGTTGGTGGCTTGCAGACACAAATGAAAGAAAAAGATGACGAAATCAAACAGATCAAGGTAACCATGAACAACGCGGAACTGTACTCACGGCGAAATAACGTTGAAATACACGGTGTTGAGCAGAAGGAGAATGAAAATCTGGTGAGCGTGTTATATGACATTGCAGACAAGCTTGGATTGCCCACACCGGCTACTGACAGCATTGAGGCAAAGCACAGGCTAAAAACTAAGGAAGGAATCCCACCTATATTGGTGAGATTTCGAGATCGGACAACTCGCGACACATTAATAGCAAAAAAGACGGCACTTTGAGACGAGGGAATTTTTATCAATGAGAACGTGACTCAATATGTTCGAAAGCTTATGTGGGCCACCAAACTGAAAGCAACTGAGAAGGCATAACAATTCGTATGGGCACGCAATGGTGCAGTGTTTGTAAGGAAAATGGGAGGAACATCAGAAATAAGAATCAAATCAGTAGACGATTTGGCACTCTTTCAAGATTTCAAGGAATAGCACTCTTACGCTGAGATGGTCCTCACGGAAGAAAGGTGCGTTAGATGTATAGAAGTTGTCCATGTGAAATATTCGTAGTATCAGAAAACACTGGAACGAATTAATTACTCACTTAAGCGGAAAGCAGAAACTCCCGAATATACTCATTTTAACAGAAATAAATGTCAGCGTAACATTAGCACGTATAGATTGCATGGCTTTGATTCGCACTTCTATTGTCGAGAGAACAGGAGAGGTGGTGGCGTTTTTGTATTCGTTAAAAAGGAATGGAGCAAGTCGAGCTGTCCCTTAAAGCTGCCGAGTCAGTAGCCATTAGAATATCGAATAAACGGTCTACATTTCTTTCTTCCGCAATCTATCGTCCTTCTTCTATTGACATCCATTACTTTCTTACTGCAATGGAAACGCTTTTAAAACAGTTTGATTCCGTCGAGAATTTCATCCTTGCAGGTGATATTAACATCGGCTCATTAAACCAATCGACGAAAGAAGTGGGAGAATACCTAGATATATTATCCCCATTCTCTGTTGAGAATGCCATTACTGGAGTGACATGAGAGGAGTACCTGAAAGACAAATTAAGCAAATCGTGTATTGCTCACGTTCTATGCCAATCCTCTAACCTCACTCCATTATCTGGAATAATAACAAAGAAGCTAGCCGATCATTGTTACATATATTTAACGTTATTTGGTCCCTGTGATAATGTTAAAGGAAATACACAATTTGTTGAAGTATTTGATAATAAAAAGTTGACCAGCTTGTATACAGGAATTTAATGGGACACCATGAAAGCATCTGATCATTTGGAATTGTATGAACAGATGGTCAGACAATTCAAAAGCATATATGAAACGTCTAGAAAAAGGGTCCGAATTAAACAGCGGCAGACAGAAAAAAAGTGGATAAATAAGGAAATTCTAGCCTTATGTCACTTAAAAGAACAAGCTTGGAAAAGGGGCGAGACAGAAACCTGACGACATTGCACTGATACAGGAATTCCGTTCACTGCGCAATCAAGACACAGCTAGCCGTAGGCTAGAAAAAAAAAAAAAAAAAAGAAAAAAGAAAAAAAAAACTTCGAAAACTGGAGAGATCAAAGAGAAAGCAAAAAAAAAAAAGATAAAATATGGTTAACTTTGAATGAAATGATGGGTAGAGGTACGCAACACAATGCAGATATTACTATTATGAAGGAATTCGGAAATCTACAAGATTCCTTATCTTTAAGACACATTTAATGCTGCCTTTCTTGCTGCCCCTGGTCAACTTCGATAACAAATAGCAGCAACAGAATTCCAAGCACCACTTCTGCCAAGTAATGTATAACTCAGCTTTCCTTCCAGACATAGCACCAGATGATCTAGAGAATCTTGTAGCATCCATTCCACAAAATAAACCTGCGGGATTTGATAGCATAAGGCCGAGAGACATTAAAGCAAATATCAACAAGCTCAGTTGTATTATTTTATTATTACTAAACGGTATCTTATATACAGGACAGTTCCCAGAGAATACGAAAGATTCGGTTGTCCGCCCTATATATAAGCAGGGTACGAAAAACGACTGCAATAACTGGAGACCTATAGCCATCATATGAGTGTTATCTCACTTGATAGAAAAATATCTTGCAAATGTTATGGTTAAATTCTGTGACAAGTATTTCTTAATTTCGGAAACACAGGTTGGTTTAAGAAAAAACAAGAGCACGACGACTTTATAAGAAAACCTGAACGATGTGATCAATGGCGCACTTGAGAACAGCCAGATTTCACTAATTTTGCTTTTAGGCATGACAAAAGCCTTCGATACGGTTGACCATAATCCGTTGATCCAAAATATAAATTCAAAGTGTTTTAGGGGTAAGTTTAATAATCTTTCCGCGAACTATTTTTCAGAGCGATATCAGAGCGCAAAATTAGAAAATGTGTTAGGGACAAATATGTCTATTAAATATGCTGTTCCACGGGGCTCGACAGTCGCACACCTGCTGTTTAATATATATGTCAACGACCTTCAAACTTTAATTTTATCCTCCCGCGCGTATCAATATGCTGATGACACTGCCCTTGTTCTCACGCACTAGTCATATGAACAGGCTACTAAACTTTTACCAACAGACATAAGTAGTGTTCTTGGTTGGTTGAACTCGAATTACATACTTGTTAATTAAAATAAAACAAAACTTATGTGTTAAGGAGCCCTCATAAGCAAATACAGCTATGCAATGATGTATCTGTATCCTAACAAGTGTGAACGGTGCCACTATCCTCCTCTAGACTATAGTACACATGTAAAATACCTTGGTTTATGCCTAGACGCGTTTCTAAACTGGAACGAGTATATTACACATATTTGTAAAAAACTTCGAACAGTACGTAGCATCATTCATTAGTAGCCTGCGTGAGGGTGGTGGCGCTCAAACTAGGTATAAAATGTGTGATGTTCTTGGAGAAAGCGTGCTTCGATACGGCATTAGTGTGTATGGCTTTTGTTCAGCTAACAGAAAGGAAAAAAATAATCAGGCTCCTACACAGAATTGCTAGAAATATAGTCTACGGCAGTATAGACTGCATAACTTGAAAATAAGTAGCGTAATGAATGAAATTGAAATGTTAAACATACAGCAGCTGCACATTTACGCCGTTCTTACTTCAAGATATCATAAAGCAGAGTATAAGGAGGAGGAGGAAACAACTTTATTTATAACGCATTACATTAAGCGTTAAGAATGCCCTGGGCCAGGGTCGCCAAGGCCAACTGATCTTGTAGCTGGTCAGAGGCTAACCAAGCCCGCCACGTTGGGGGAGGAGGGTGTGGAAAGTGAGGAGATTGGAGGGCGACAGGGCATGAAAAGATGCAATGCTCCAAGTTTGCATAGTGTTCTGGGCAAGCAGAGTATAAAACACCCCTTACCAAACCAAAAACACTAAGACGAACAGGAAAATACCGCATACCGTGAATTTACACAAACTATGGTAAAAGAATGCGTCACTACTATGTGCCTTTTATGTTTAACTATATATTTCCCGAACTAAACAATATGACCAACCTGAAGGAAGCCAGGAAAAAATTAAAAAGATGGTCCCTTTCATTTGCATGTTCCCAGTGACACTTCCCCACCGCTACATTCGTGTTGCGTGCAGATACCTGTATATGACTTCCCCCCATATTGCGCTGTACTTCTGTGCTGGTTTCTGTGCATCTGTTACATTTCTGTTGGTTTTTGGCTGCTGATGCAAACGTGCGTAGGCTTAATATGTATATTGTATAAAAATGTTTTCTGCCTTTAGTTTCCCGCAAATCGGTTATTATTATTATTATCCTACTACGTTTCCAGCCTATACTGTACTTGTTTAACTCAATATTTATATGTTTCTTTTCTTTTGCATGTCTATAATGCTCACTCATTTTTATCGCTCTTATGTATCTGTTGTTGCTTCACTGATATGCCCGCCCGCCCACAAGCACTGCTTGCTTAGACGGGCTGTGCTTGTAAAAGACAAAAAGAAGAGTGCAATAAAGTATTATTATTATTATTATTAAACGGAATGAAAAAAAAAAACGGTTAGTTAGAGCATCACTCCACAAATTTGAATTCGCACTTGCGCATTTTCTGTTCTCGTCTCCTGGTAATCCGGTGGTCGGTGCTTTGCTTTCTTTTACCATTTTATTTTAGGTTTCTCTTCTAGGCTCCCCCTCCACGTGCCTATTCAGAACCCGCAACATGTACGGTTGGCCAACGTCATTCACATGTTGGATGATACAATAAGACGAGCTGCTGGCTCAACTCGCCCGCTAAAGACCTTAGCCAGGCAGTAATCTCTCTCTCCACGGCTGTCTCACGGTTACCTTGTCTTCGTTAGTCTTCGGAAGTCAATTCAGGATTTAATTATAGTCAGCCCGAAAACCAAACACGTGATTTAAGCAGGAGAGAAATGCGGCTTTGTACCATAGCCAATATCCCGGTGAAGATTTGAGTGGGGAGCAAGGAAGAAAAAATATCCGGGGGCATGTCCGTATCAAAATCGATGCTCGCAAAAACAAAAAGAAGGAATCCGCCAAGGTAAAAGAAAAGACAACAATTGCTTCCCAGATCCACAATTTTCCCACAGATTAAAGAAGGTAGGCAATCGAGCTAACATCAGAAATATTTTTTCGGATCCCTAAAAGCTTGGAAAATTGTGCGCCCTTGTTAACGCCGAATTTCTGTACCACGAAAGTGCTGCCACAAGAGTATAGTTCCCTTTGAACATTGTATTATGGTTTTGGCGTGTATCAGTGAACTTCTTTGAAATCTGTTGTGCGCCCCATCGTCCCACTCGCCGCTTCGGTGGAACGGCTGGTCCCAAAATTGCTATGGCAACCAGCGAGACACCAGCAAGATTTTTGATCGGCTCTGACGATCGGCGAAGGGGGCGAAAGGGGCAACATTCTTTCACTTGTCAGCACTGAATTCAAAGGCGGCGAGGAAAGGTCCAGATAAAGCCGCAAACGGTGCTAGCATGACCTGGAACATTTTAGAAACACGCGCGAGCAGCTGGAATCTTCGAGATACGTCCAGAAGCATTTTTCGCGACCAAGGAAATGATAAAGCGTCGTCGCGCGACAACGAGCATGAACAAACACGGAATACAGAATCGATGAGCGCGCTAGAATCCCAATGATAAAGCCGCATGCGAGCGGCTGTCGAATAAGAATAAATAAATAATTAAATAGTTCGCGGCATTACTAGCTCCCCCCCCCCCCCCCCCCTTAAAAAAAACATCGCCTCGATGTTTCAAAATAAACAGACATGAATTAACATAAACATTGCGAAGCAAACATGAATAGCTTTTAGCGCGCGTAATGTGGCTCAAGGCGTACAACATGTAAAATTTCTGGGTGCAATATTATACTTCCTTATGTCAGATACTTTACGCTTATTGATCAGCTTTGATAGCTTTAACCAGTATTCTGAGTTGGAGGTTGTCATGCTTTGTCTCCTTAGGTAGTTGACCGATATACCGCTTAACTATCATACTTCTACTGTGCACTCAGTAATGATGAGTAATGATGACTCAGAAAATATCACTCATTGCTTCTGCACTAAGTTAAGTCCTCATCAGATAAAACTTAATATTTGTTCCGTAGCGAAATCCTGAATTTCTCCACTTCCTCTCTTACCGCTGATTCGTTGATGGGCTTTATTTCTTACTAGTTTGTTCTTTTCCATGTTCGGGTCTCAATTATTTCGAGACCTTAGCGCATACTTCTGACTTGTGCCTATGCCTAGTTTCCTCTTGACCATTTTTAGGTTACCGCCGTTCTTTAGAGCATGCTCAATTTTCTCCACATTATCCTTCCTTATGTCGGGACATTTTGCACTTAACGACTATCTTCGATAGCTCTGCCAGTCTCGATGAATTGCCTGAAGCCAGATTGATTGATCCCACTACTTCTTGTCATCAGCCTTTGTAGCTTTTGGACGACGACCCCATAACCAAAACAAACTGATTTTTCCTAATGTGGTTCAGCAAGCATGAAGCCATAAACAGTTATTTATCTTCCTTTTTTTTTCTTACATGGTAGTTTGCACCCTTGAGACAGATAGAAAAGCTGAGCAATGCAACCGCGTTTCCGTGCAAGCGGATGTACTCGCTCGCAGAGCGCTTCGGAGGGGCGAGTGTCACACTCACTTCCTGCGTTCTAGTTTCGGACGGAAAACACCGAGTCGTGCGCGCCATATCTGTCTTCCGTGCTTGAAGGCTCGAGCTCAAGTTGTACCTTGCAGTCTGCGTCCTTTCAGTACGTGCAGCTACCAAAGAGAACAAGGGCGCGCCCCCACCGTGGGGTACTATTACTACGCTCAGTACGTGTCAGAGGATCTGTAATAAACGCTAGGATGCATTAAGTGTGTGTATAGACACCTAATTTAGTTGCATATTTTGTTTTCTGTTATCATACATAAGACTAGAACACATCAATCATCACGCGGTGTACATATACGATCGTCGAATAATTTAGGATTTTATTTCCGTCTCTGACGCCGTTTCGATTTCAAAGAACGAACTGGTTTAGGTCACACGAGGCATGAAAAAAGTTAGCGGTCTGACCTATTATTGCTCGACTGCCGAAATGCACGCGTGCTGTTCAATAACTTAATAGCATGCGTGCGCAAGTGGTAGAACAAGAATGGACGTCATTTGTAAGCCCTCAGCTGTGACGTAATATTGTAGAATTACCGCCCTATATTGACGTCTCGACACATTGCTTCCAGTTTCGCTTGTTTACGAATCGTGCTAAACGTGAGCTCGGCATGGCAATAACCGGGGACGTTAGCGCTGGCACATTTTATGCACCAACCGATTAGGCACTCGAAGTGAGAAACGCTGTTAGCACATATGCGAGCGCGGACAAGAGCGAAGGATGCAATGAACTCGTGCTCGAAGGTAAAGGAACGCAGACAAGGGGCGCTGATAAGCTGAAAACGTCATTTTCTCAAAGTGTGAACAAAGGGACGCTGAAACATCTGCGAATGACGCGAGGCGAAATTGTAGCCGTCCAGCATTCCTGCCATAAAAAAAAAAAAAAAGAAAAAAGTTAGGGGGGACATTTAAGCTCCGCCCTTAAGGGTGCGACACGATAGAGTAGGCTATTAGTCTACGTAACGTTAATGCAAGAGTCCTGGGAGGCTGATTTTGGTACCACCATCCCTTGTGATTAGGAGTTCCTGACAAACGTCATGTCAGTTAGTGCTCGGCCATACCAGCTGCCAGCGTCGTGCTCGTGATTTTTCGCTCACAACGCCAACGCCGGCGGACGGGGCATTTAATGCTATCGCGTTAAAAATCACGAGCATGCCATGGTGACATAGCCGGCTACTGATAGGTGGGCGGGTTGTGTGACGTCACGATATCACATAACATGACCGAGTTGTCAGGATCCCCCGACTCCGACGGCTTCCTTGAGATGAGAGGGTGAAATTGGAGGCGAGTAGAGGCGAGCCCTCCGGTATCCTCGGATATCGCGTCGGACACGCTACCCCTAGACCGCTCAAGGCGTACAGCTTTGTTCAAGCCGGGTTTTGTATCTATCTCTGGTGGTCTCTCACATAACGTGGCAACGACTGCACGTTAATCGATATGTGTGAGATAACAAAGGCACCAATTAGGAAAGTGGTGAGAAAACAATTGTCAGTGTGCACGATCCCTTGTAAGATCCGCACACGGGAGCCATTAACACTATCAAGTCATACCCTTAAAGCTGGAGTTGAAGTGACCCCAAATTCGTTGGTATTATTCTGGCTTTTGAAGCAGGCTGGCTTGATGGCCAGAGCAGCGGCGGTCGGAAAAATCCTCTATGGCACACCGGTCATCCAACTGTCGAAGACTGACTTCGCTAAGGTCGAACGCCTTCATCGCGCAACACTACGCACTATTACTGGTCTACCTAAGCACACTCCTATAGCCGAACTTGAGCGTTTGGCTGCTCTTCCACCTCTCACTACCATCGTTACCGAGTCACAGACGCGTCATCGAATACGTCTAGAGAACACTGTCCAGGGGCGTCGCCTGCTGGCCTGGGATGAACAGCGTAACGACAAAACACCAGCCCTATATGCATCACTTCCCCCTTGGGAGATGCCAGTAGTCACACGCGTCCATCGCCGACCTATAAACCGCGATTTTGTCATTCCCCGGGAGCTCCTAGCTGCCCATCACCGACAAGAGCGAATCCCCGATACGACTGACATATACACCGACGCATCCATTACAAGCGAATTCGCATCTATGGCCTGGGTATGCGATGACAACCCTTCCCTTTCAGGCGCTTATGCCTGCCATCTACCTCAGGGTACCCCTCTTCACGCTGAACTCCTCGCGATTTGGGGAGCCTTGTCAGGAGTGCCTTGCACCGGAACTGGGTCACTACGTATTCTTACTGATTCCTTTGAAGCTTACAAGGAAATCGCTACTCCGGGTTCACAAGATGCAACAGCTACGGCTATACAGCGCCTCCTTAAACGCCACCAACTCGCGACCAGAACTGTCGCTATTCACTGGACCCCAGGTCACTCGGACGAATCAGGGGGCAATGCGGCGGCACACGCCGCGGCTGCCTTGGCAGGTGGGATGTCCACATTTACTTCCCCACCCCCCTTGCTTCATCCTTATTCGACCTTGGGCGGGCAACTCACCCCTTCTCTTGCCCTTATGCACTATACTCGGACCAGTCTTCGTAGCCTCAGTCAGCATCGCATGCAGGTGGCCACACCAGACCCACCTTTTACGAGAAGAACCCACCTCACCCGAAGTCAAGAAGTCTTTTTGAATAAGCTCATCGCCCATGCGGCTTACACGCCACGTATTATGGCCCGCTGGCGTCAGTATAAGGAGAAAATGATTACGGGCCCCCACTGTACGACTCTAACCTGCGGCGGCATATCTCATTTACTTTGGGAATGCCCTGCTTTTTCTACTGGACGCCCCGAGATCGAACCCTACCGCCTGAACTACCGTTCCCTTCTAGAAACTGATGCAAACACACAGATGATATTTGCCAAGTATGGCTCGCTTAGTGGCCTGGTTAGAGCAATGTGATTCGAGTGACGGCCTAAACAATGAAGATTCTGTCTACTCCCCTTTATCCCCATCCATGGCCATGAGCCTTCCAATTCAATAAAGGACATTCAATCAATCAATCAATTTATGTAAAATGTTAAAACTGAGTACGTTCGACGACGTAGAGAGGCCAACGGTATATCTAAAAATATATTATCAACAAATCCAAAATAATGTTCAACAGCGGCGGAAACGAACGGCCGTTTACACAAAGCATTGGGCATGGTTAGGCAGCGAATAACTGAAAGTTCTTAGGGAATACAGATCTACTTAGGGCAGGTGTACATGTTTAGTTACCATCGATCCAGACTATGAGAGTTAAATAACTTAGGAGAATAAAAAAATGATGGAATGTATTTGACAGGTACTCCGAAGTGAACAACTGTTTTGCAATGTCCCTCAAGATAGAAGTATATGAACGCTGTATCCTATCGGTTCCCATCAGTGGCGCAGGAATGTGTGGGCGGACAAAAACACTTGAACTTAAATTGAAGAAAGCGCAGCGAGCTGTAGAAAAGAAAACGACAGATGTAACGTTAAGTATAGAAGCATGCAGATTGGATCAGGGAACAAACTCGTGTTGATGGCAATCTGGTCGAAATCAAAGAGAAATGGCTTGGTTTGGTTTATGTGGTTTAACGTCCCAAAGCTACTCGGGCTGAGAGACGCAGTAGTGGAGGGCTCCGAAAATTTTGACCTGCAGGTTTTTTTTTTCTTTTTTTTTTTTTTAACGCGCGCTGACATCGCATAGAACACGGCGCTTTGTTTTTCGCCTCCATCGAAAAGCGGTCGCTGCGGCCGGGATTCGATCCCACTTCCTTGGGCAAAGCAGTCAAGCGCCTTAACCATTGCACCACCACGGCGAGGCTCAAGGGGAATGGGTATGGGCAGGGCATGTAACACGAAACAAGATACCCGGCGCTCTTTAAAGGTAACTTATACCGGTTTCCATTGGGCGAACAGGAGCAAGAGGAACGAGCAGCCAGAGCAGCGCACGAGAGCACTGGGGACGCGCGTTCTCGTCTCCCCAACGGAACATTCACGCTGCTCGGAGAGCAACCTAGCGAGGGAGAGCGCGTGACGTCAGGCATCATGTGGTCAAACTTTTTCCGCGCTCGCGTTGCCCGTATGTCCGTATCCCGTCCCGACGTCAAAAAGGTCACGTGACTTCCTTCGTTCTCCCTGTACTCCGCCGCTGGCGATGGACTGCTCTCGGCTGCTCTCGGGACCCCAAATGCACGCCTCCTCTGCCAATAGAACACAACGCTACTGCTCCTGTTCGACCACTGGTAGGCGCCGAAACTCACGAGAGCACTTTTAGTGCAGCTAAAAGTGCTCCTGTTAGCCCAATGGAAACCGGTATTAGTATATTCTAAAGGAGGCAAAGCGTAAATTAGGGGGTGGCATAAAGACAGATAGGCGAATGAGATAAAGACGTTTGCAGGGATGAGATGATCGGAGCCAGCAAAGGATCGGGTTAATTAATGAGTTATGTAATAGAGGTCCTTGGCTTGCAGTGGGCGTAGGTTACGCTATATATTTAGGCGGTGATGATGGTCATAGCGACTGTGTGGCAGTTTTGTCGAACCTCCGGAGACATAAAGACCCAAATCCACCTTTCACATCACAGACATCGTCCATTTCTTCAAACAGGAGCCAAAACTGTACAAATTCAGTTATAAATTACTAGGCGTTCATAGCAGATCACCACTTGGTGATCTGTTTACACTGATCTCTAAGCCTAACGCATCATTTTTTTAAAAGCAGAAGCATGCTGTCTACATACTGCTTTAAGCTATTCGATAGCACGGCGCACAGACACACGATAGCGTCCACCCAAACTCCTAAATGGATCAGGCCCATCTGGATAGCATTCTCTACAGTTCGTAGTTGTGAACGACAGCGTGCGGCGGAGGAAGAGCCCCTTCTCTAAGACAGTAAAGTCCGTCCTGCGAACACCGATTTGGCATCGAATCGTACACGCGGCTCTGCGATGCGGATAATTTCGTAAGAGTGAAAAAGGAGGGCTCGTGTCGGAAGTGCATCCGCCGGAAATCGACGGATGAGCGCGCATCGAGGAGGGGTGAGGAGGGGAAAGAGGAGCCTTCGTGCTCGAAATCGCGGCACTGGCGACCACAGGTGCGTTATGCCGAGTGTGGTGCTGGGGAACGAGGGAGAGTGCGAGAAGGAGCGGGTGGGAGTCTCTGCACGGTCTACTTGTCACACGTCACGCGCCGGCACGTCCGTACGTTATGCCGCTTTCCCTTCGGCGCCACGTACCTTCCTGGCACCCTTGGGGGTCCCGCCGCCGTCCCCTGTTGTAATACTTCGGCGAGCGCAAGCACAGTGTGCAAGTGAGAAGCAGCTCTGATGAATATTTAGCGACCTTCTCTTTGTCGGTTTTTCTTTTCGTTATCCGCACGAACGTATACTATCGTCAGATAGCCGGCACGATTGCACGGTGGCGGCCTGTGGAATATAGTATTTGGCAAGCGCCATATTCACTATGAATTCGCGCGCTTTGTGCGCGAATCGCAATGGTGCAGGGCATGTAGTTTGTTGGTTTGTTTACTTATAATGAAAGCGCGCCATGCTTCGCCCTGAGTCGAATATAGTTTTCTGAGTGCCGGAGAGTATTATTGGGTTCAACGCGAGCACGTGGGGGATTTGCATGGGACATTTGACTCGCCTGTGTCTAGACCTTTGAAATGCCGTTATTGTCGGCTCGGACAACCTTGTCTGCATGGGCCTCTTACAAAAACCGGCTCAGTGATTTTCTCAGACCTTATGGTGTATTCGGGGTGGAGTGCGTCCATTTTAGGCTATATAAGCCGTGGCAGATATATTTACCAGTACGTGCTCGTCACTCATGAGCAAAAGCTGCAGGCGTCCAGTCGACGGAAAGAGCCCAAATCGGACACCAAACTCCTGAACTAATAAACAAAAAAAAAAGGGGGAAGAACAACGCAAGAATGTCGGGTTGGCTTGGTAAGGTTGCCCCGTTTGCGGAATATACCAACCCGAGCGGATTCCATACAGGCCGTTGCAGGGGGACGGCGTTTTCGCAGCGCATGCTACCCCCTCCACAAATAATAGGCACAAGTGTGACAGCTGTGGCGATATGTCAGCGGCGAGCCCTGGCAGCCTGCACTTAATTCCGGCTGTCAGGCAACTTATGCGTGCACTGCTCGGAAACTAAAGGCGCGCCCCACCCGGACATTCCAAACAAGGCGGAGAGACGGCAAACAAAGAACTCCAGGTGGTTGAAATTTCCGCAGTCCTCCACTACAGCGTCTCTCATAGCCAGAGTCGCTTTGGGACCCCGCAAACAAACCAACCGTTATTACTCGGTGAGCGATGCTTTTATACCTTGACTACATATTGCTAATGTTCCGCACATGTTTTGGAGGGTGAGCGAAGCGTCGTAAAAACTAATCGGTCCAGAAATACAATGCACAGATGCGATGCATAATAAAGGGATTTGCGTGCGATAGCTGTACTCATACTTTTGGTTTGCACGATTGGACACAGTCGCTATGTGTTTGAAAAATTCAACAAATCCGGCAAGACAACACATCAGGGTGCCACAATGACCATATCTTCACATTAGCAGCCCTTCGTTCACAAGAAACTTTGCCACTGCTGAGAAAACGTTAAAGTGCGCACAGAATATATTAAAGAATATCATATTTTTTTGCAAGCACAGAAAGGGTTGAGCGCGTTTGTGCGCCCTCTTCTCTCATACATATATTATATTGCCCGGAATAATCAGAGTTGTGTGCAACAGCTCACGCAGGGAGGGGGTCTTGTGCGACCCGCGCTCTCTTCGCGAGGCACGCCCATCTATGTGGGCAGGAATATGAAGGAACCCCCCTCTTTCATATGCGTTGCCTCTGCGGTGGCGAAAGCTGCGACATTCTTGCGACGAAGGCGACTCTGCCTACGCCGCACGGCGCCGCCCATTACGGAGGCCCAAAAACGGCCAGCGGGCGAGAAACGGGGGCGTAGCGCCAAGGCTTGTGGTCCTGCACTTGTGCGGGCCACGCGACGCAGTTCCCAGATTCACACCGACATCTTGCTCACATTCTGGATCGACGACGCCTAGCTTTTACTTTCACACCGATAGGAGTGGCTCATCTCGAAGGCGCCACCTCCACATTTCATCTCTTTACCATTAATGTATGTCATAATGTGCCACTTGAGCGCACGGAATACCGTTCCGTGGAACTGCATGCAGGCCAGGTGTAGCATACCTTCGATTATATTATGGTGCACCATTAAAGATACATGAATCAGCCTGTAAGGGAATAAAAAGAGGGTGGCAGGTCCTCTAGCGCACTCCCTCGTAACGTAAGTGCATATGATATTTTCCCCAAGCCCTGGGGTAGATTTTCACCGCTAACTGTAATTATAGTGGAATGTTATACTTTGCTGATCAGAGGATAATTTCTTCTTAGATAATATTTAGTTGATGTAATTAGCTATGAAAGGAGACTTTTAACCACTGCACCGAAAGTCTTGATGTTAATTATTAGAGGACAAAAAAAGTTCATTTAAAATATTAGTAATTGCTAGAACTTCGCACATCGAAATCTGCCCCAGGGTTTAGGTAGCATGCCCTGACTTTAATAGGGAGTAGGCTGGAGGGCAAGCTACTCCCGTTTTGCTCCTTTATAAACTTAATTCTTGGAGTGTAGCAGTTGCTAGCGATTGGCTGCGTTTCGCAAAATGTGTATTACTGCGCTGAACGATAAACAGAAACATTTTTTTTTTGTACTGTGGAAAACGAACCAGAGGCATCGAAATTATTGAGTTTATAATATGGTCTGACCTTTAGCCTTTTAAGTGCATAACCAGAAAAGTGTTAACGACGGACTACTTTCTGTCAAGGAGGAATAATATGTGGCGATCAATGTAGGCTTGAGTTGCATCCGAATATAGACGTGTGGAGGCAAGGGGAGAAGTGTTCTGGGATACAGCAGTCATCGCTCCCTTTATTTTTCCCCCGATGAAGTTTACTAACTGCAACAGTAAAATACTCTGAGCGATCAGTTCTTTGCACTGCCTTTTGTTGCCTAAGCGTCAGAGCAAAGACCTTACGATCAGTAATTGCACTGCCTCTGTGTGGCACCGTCATTGCAAAGAAAGGTATTCACCCGCTGGGAAGCCGGTTGCTTTCGTAACTGTATTGCCCCTCGCGTCGCTGAAATTTAATACCGCAGGCTCTAGCGTATTTATAAATGGCATTTGCAGCACCTCTCTACCAAAATTTTCCGCAAGCCTTGCTTTGTTGCATATGACAACGTTCCCCAGCACCACAATGCTGCAGTTTTCTTCCATTGCTCGGTCATATTTCTCAGCTCAAGAGCTAAGTTCTTCGGTTGCCAATCAAGCGCTCCATGAAGCATTTCAGAAAAACGTACTCTGAATGAAAGTGCTCACAGCGACAGACCGACGCAACACTCATTATTAAAAAAGTAAGCTGTAAAGTTTAAAACGCGTTCCTGACATCAGTCTCTGCACAATCCACATGCACCCAAATAAATACATATAAAAGAAAAAGCAAGAAAGAAAATTTCTTTTTCCGCAGACTGACTACTCTGTATGCCCGTTGGTTGTGAAGACATGCTCTTTGTAAAAGTACAGGAAACATGTGAATCACCTTATGATCTGTTCTGCATGTGCATAGAGGAATTGACTTATGGTGAGAATGACCGTGCTATGAGTGTTGCACACGGTAATTGGAGGTATATGGGAGAAGACTTTGTACGGCAGTGGATGTAGTACTTCGACAGGAGATGATGGGTGAAGATGGAAATATGTGACTCCGAAAGAGCCCGACTGACACGACTACGAGATGTCCCGAAGGTTGAACACACGCCGTGCGGGAGATGTATTTGAGACGGGGACAGAACTCCATTGCGGTATCAGCGTGATTAGGCAGGGGTACAGAGGAGGGACTGTCATAATAGGGCGTGTGTGCCCTTCATTCCACAGTGGCGATGATCATATACGCGAGCGGAGATTCGCGAACAAGATTCAATGATATTTTTTGCGTGATATATCTTAAAGGAGTAGCTTAAGTGTCCCTCAGCGTATGTGGATATATATATATATATATATATGTATATGTGCTTGCGAAAAAGACGTTCTTGGCTGCAGAAGAAGTAAATAGCGAAGATCATTAACACTTCCGGTCGAAACGTCGACGAATAATAAATGAAGTGTTAATAATCTTCGCTATTTATATATATATATATATATATATATATATATATATATATATATATATATATATATATATATATATATATATATATATATATATATATATATATATATATATATATATATATATATTTTTTTTCTAACTTCCATAGTCAAGTTGTTTTGCTCGATTCGCATAGGGTCTGCGCACTATCCTTCCACGTTTGGCGAATGCGAACAAATGCCAGGCACACTCAAATACGCACGAACGAAATTAGCGCCTGCACCCATCGTCCGTCAGAATGACGGGGGAGGGGTGAGGTCGTCGCGGATACAACGAACCCCCATCGACCCGTGGGAATTCGTGACTCCTCGCCTGACCCGAAACGATGGGAGTTCAAGCGCGCGCGCGCGCGAAGAAAGCCCCACTCTTCCTGCCGCTGTTAGCTGCGGCGGTTCCGTGGCATATCGGTCACGACTCGTCGGGTGTGCTTGTGTATTTTACGCAGCGAAGAGGGGTCAGCACCGGGTCATCCCGGAGAGAAGAGGCACCTTTCTCAGCTGGATTCGCAGCACTGTTCACCTTTCTTCGTTGAGCGTGCCACAAAGCGTACCCGGTGCTGTGAGCTCGCAACGTTTGCTTTCTCCTTTGGCTGCAAAGTGCTGTGGATATTTGAGACGGAAAATGGTGTGCAGGAGCATTTAGGTGCTGGATCAGGAGCGGACTGACGAGCTACTCTTGCTGGGTGCATCTGAGAAGGGCAGGGGTGGCGATCTCTTTTCCAAAATGTACTTTTTAAAACTTTAGAGTTGAAAAACAAAACAAAAAAAAAAAGGTCAATATGACTTTTTCATATTTTTTTTTTCTGTCAGAACAAACATGCAAGAAGAGGCACATACCGGCACGATGAATGCCTTAGTTTTTAGATGGTCATATTGTAGTCATCTGCTGGCCTCGCTTAAGGCATTATTCTGAGAGCAAAATACACAGCAAAGCCAAAAACAGCAGAAGTGTACACACCCAAGAAGCAAACGCTGGTCGGAAAGAAAAGTCCAACGACCGACTGCGTTATATGTCTCTGCGCGTGCCGCAGTGCTCGCCTTTGTGGGCCGGATCCATTGACGGTGTAATGTATTCGGAGCCAACAGCCCCAGCGTCAAGAGACGTTCAATGGAGCGCAAAGCACACCGCCGCGTCTCGAAAAGCTGCTCCGGCGCTCTCAAAAATCGCGTGGACGCCCACGCATTGAGGTCAGTGGCAACAGTCGTGTGGCTCTTTCCCCCCTCCTTCCTTCGCAGCCGAGAGTGGAGGCATGCGAGCAGCTGGTATCTCCCCCGGCGCCACTTTCTTGCATGTAGGATATATTATGGTCGCCTTTCTGCGCCAACCGGGTACACACAGCGATGAATTCCTACGTGGGCGCTTGACCGGCGTTCTTTCGGCACAGCTTACTATGTCAAGCCCCGTTTCCTCAACAATACTGTATTTTTATTTGTTTCACAGTTTTCTTTATGCCTGCTGATGCCACTCCGCTACATTACCCATGTCTTGTTTCACGCAGCAAAGACGAATACTGATATAGCAAGGAAGTGATGCGTTAAACATAGGTATAGCATCAGTGCACTGCTGGCAGTATATAATGAGCCAGCACATAGAGCTGCATTTCACATTTTCAATACGGCTCTTGACAAGTCAGTACCTTAACACAACCATTCCAAGATTAGATTTCCTAGCGCATTACTAGCCACTATTGTGCCCCTTTTCAAAGTTATTATATATATATATATATATATATATATATATATATATATATATATATATATATATATATATATATATATATATATATATATAATAACAAAAAAGAACGAATTTTTCTACCACAGTAGGTTTTTTACCCACTTTCGGCATGTCACCGAGCGAATGTTAGAAGCCGTGACGACCTACATCTAGTACCGAATAAAAATTACCGAACACTTTAGTCACTGGAGCAACACAAGGCCTATACACATTTGAGTGGGGAGGTCAGTCCGGGAATGCCTCCACCTAGTTCGCACCTACATAAGAAGAGTATCGTTCGAATGCCAGCCACTGCGAAACTGACTTCACTCGCGGAGAGTGAGAACCACGTGTATTTCGCCTGTGTCTTTGCACCCGCACAGTGTTTCTTGCTCGACCAGGCCTACCTCGCGCCAACGATTCCTCCGCGGGAAACGGAAGAGAATTGAGGGAAGAGAACGGAGCAACGAAGATGCAAATGAGTCTCGACTTGCCGTAACATTTCCCCCTTTTTGTTTTACGTCATACTGTCCGCCGCATTGGGCGCAAACTGCCTCTCGGACCTCACGAGTACCGTGCGGTGCATACCGATCAAACCTTCGTTGTACCGTGCATACGCGCCTGCAATCTTTCGCCCGCGCGATTTGTATGCGAGAGGGTTCCTGAAGGCGCTGCGCTGCGCTCATGTGCGTTATATCGGCGCTCGTATCTCGAGCGCGCCGAGACAATCCTGTCCGCTTGTCCTTCGCCAGCCGTCGTGCGGAGGTGGCGAAGTTCCGATCGGTGTGTATGTGCACTGAGCTCTGCAAGCGATCGCTGCTGGATCAACACTGTCGGCATCGCGATGCTATGTCGATAATGATAACGCACAGAAAGCTTGCTTCTCAAACCGCAATTTGCGTGTGTGTGGTTTATGAAACCCGGCAAGTACTTTAAAGTGGTCGGCTTTTTTGGGGGAGTAGTTAGGATTGACTCCGATTGAAAGAAAGAAAGAAAGAAGAAAGAGAGAAAGAAAGAAAGAAAGAAAGAAAGAAAGAAAGAAAGAGAGAAAGAAAGAAAGAAAGAAAGAAAGAAAGAAAGAAAGAAAGAAAGAAAGAAAACGCTGCGAGACCGGATGTTTGGGACAAGAACAGGAATAAGTCATAGTTTCACATCCACTTTAGTGCAGCATAGAATTACACAGAAAGCGTTTGATCAAGTCATAAAGACAATGATTATAAGCCAAGGCTCCTCAGATAGCTAAAGGAGTTTTTTTTTTTTTCTTTTTTGCAAATAAAGGAAATGGGAGCTGTATACGTCTAAATTTACGCAGCAACTAACTTCAGGTTTGGCTGCGAATTACGACCCCGCTGCCGTACTTTGAATCTACCGGCTTGGCCAGTTGTGGAAGCCGGATCATCGAGTGTATGAAAGCTCGCCTGCCATTTCTTGGTAGACAAACTTGTGTAACGCCGCCACTGCCCACTTTTCCAACTATACTGCCCTCAATTTATCGTAATTTACGAAAAAAAAAAGAGAGATAGCATACTTTAGGATACAGTCTAATATGCATGGCGGTTTTATTTGCCGGTTTTGATTCTAGAGCTATGCAAACTTCTTTATTTCTTTCAGATCGCCCCACTTGAAACACGAAGACCGTGTTTTGGATCCCCCAAAAGTAATTTTCCTTTTGCCCTCTTTCGGAAACCTAAGTGCATAGTGCTTCGACATATGCAAAGTTCACTCCCCTCCCTCCGGTATAGCCTACTCCAGGCTCGTTTACCTCAGTGCTCCCTGCCTCCCTCCACCCACTCAGTGCGCGCCAGTAGTTGGCTTGAAAAGAACAATGAAGAGAAAATTAACTCTCGCCGGAACTTGGGTGCTTTTGTTCTGTCTCGCAATTTCCGACGCCGCGCAGCTCGGCCTTGACCGCAATTTTCGGCGAGCCGCCCGTGCGCCAGTGCACGCGGCCGGCGTCGGGTCGTCGCGAGCGGCGGCAGACGCGGGCGCGCGCCATCGCTCACACTGCGCGCGCCGTCGGTCGCGCGACAGCGTGAGAAGCAGGCGCGCGACACGCGTCGCCGTGTGCGTAGACCCATGCGCTTCGCGCGGCCGACGAGAAGCGCCACCCTTTTATACGCCAACGTTGCCAACGTAGCAGGAAAGAGTGCGAGAAGGGAATAGAAGAACTATGGGGAAAACGAGGCAGGTGCACAGCGCCACGCTGATTATCCAACATGCAATGACGTCACGTATGGCACTACAACGTAGACCGGTTAATGACGTCACTGTTGAAAATGCAGGCAGTCAGGTGTATTCTATCTGAGAAGACAGATATAGTAATGAGCGAAAAATATCACGTTCACCAACGCCAAACAGTTGTCTATGGCTTAATATCGCTTTACTCGGCGATAATAGTCCTGTTTTTACTACGGCAACAGTAACAGTGGCATTTTGGGGAAATGTCGGCGTCGTGTGGTCCCACCCACCAAGAGCACCATTCGCCAGTCACCCCCAAACCACACCAACCTCGGTTACCCTTGATTCACCCCAAGAAAGAGGTGACGACATTAGCTCTGTCCTCACCTCCCATATCCCCTCCTCGCCCATACTAGAACCCTGCTAAAGATATCTGATATACAGGACACAGTCTTGGATCACGTAACCAGGGGTGGTCTTTATCCATGGCCAAGTGATAAAATCAATGCTCGGTTCTTCCTGGGTTGGAAAGTGATCACGTGAAACGTGACGCCATTGTGTTTATATATAGGTTATGATAAGACGTACATGTGTAAACATCACGCAAACGTTGATGGTAAATAAAGTTATTATTTATTTATTTATTATATGCTGCTGCTACTACTACTACTACTACTACTACTACTACTACTACAACTACTACTACTACTACTACTACTACTGCTGCTGCTGCTGCTAATACTATTACCATTGTTACTGTTATATACCGGCGTCCACAGCCATTGGAAACAGCAGATTCCGGTGACTTTTAGGTATTCGCCACGTGGCACGTCAGTGCTTCGCAGCAGTATCTGCGTATCTCCGAGGGAAAAAACTTCTCGTTGCGCGTGCAATGAGCAGCACTCTCCTGGCGAAAGGTTGCGGGCTTGCCTGAGCACGCTGAACTATCGCCCTCTCTTCTTCACCCTCGGAGGAAAGCACGAAGTCTGGTAGTCTTTTATATATATATGTATATATATATATATATATATATATATATATATATATATATATATATATATATATATATATATATATATTGTTACGACCGTGCATCCGCATTTGCGCGCTCTATTGTTCGCCTGTGGGCATGGAAAAGTATTGTGAATATGTGGTGATGGTCCAATGGCTCTAAGTGAGCCTGTTTCCAGGAATCCTGTTTTGTAAGCCTGTTTTGCTTTGTGGAGGCCTGCAAATGCCAAATTGACCCTGTCAAGAGAACGTCTGGAAAGACACAAAGAAACGTCCCCCTGCGGGAAATGCAGGAAGTGCTTTCTTTCTTTTGTTCACCCTTCCAGTCGAGAAGTGCTATCCTCCAGTGATGAATGCCTCCTATGCAAAGGAGACGACAGAGTGACATGTCCGCTGACGTGCAGGACAAGAAAGGAGCATGACTCATACGGCCATTAAGTGATTTCCCGGGAATGCAGGAAAGATTTGCAATTGTCGAAAAGGGACAATGTTGGGAGCCCTATGCGGCGCGCACGTGTACTTGGGTTTCTGAGAAGTAAACCCACTTGTCAGAACCAGCCTGTGGTTTCTTTGCTGAAGAATAGAAATGTACCTCCTCTCCTCGCCGTTCCCAAGCTTTTCCCGCCAACAAGTGATCACGCCCAACGAATGAATGCCGGACCAGTCAGTGCTTCAGACCATCAGTGCAGTGATGTGTTCGATTGGATGCCAATACCTGAGGGGCGTGCCCTGGATTTGGTTGGTCAGCATCTTCAGAGAGGGGCTGGACATGGGGGGGTTTTAAGGACGCTGCAGAGCACGAAATGTCGCTCTGGGCCCTGGGTAAACGGCTCATCCAGTCGCTTCTCGCTATGAACTCTTAACGCTTGCCATTTTGCTGATGTACCCTTCTTTTTCGTGTAAATAATCTTGTAAATAAGTTTCTCAAAGTGCCATTAAACCTGCTTGTACATATTTCACCAACTTCGAAGATTCAATCCTACTTCAACCCCGAGTCTCTGCACGCTACCAAGTGAAGGCCGGGTCGACGTAGCCCCAGCGTCACGACAACTGGTGGCAGCGGTGGGATCTGAATCTACAAGCCACAACATCTGATGACTGGAGGTGGGATCTGGATCTACAAGCTACAACATCTGGTTATTCGAGGTGGATCAGAATCTACAAGCCACAGCTTGTGATCAGAGGTGGCATCTCAAGCAACAAGCAGGCGCAACAATCGGCCAACAAGAGAGCAGCTCGGAACATCGATCGCATGTGTGGGTGAGTGCTTGGCTTTCTTCTGATGTGGACCAGGTTCTAGAACAGGGTTAGAATTTAGAACTGGTAAAAAGTGTTGAAACGCCTTTAGGTTTGGTAGTTTGCACTGTTGTTTTGGAAGTAGCCGACACTCGGAGCGATCATGGACCTACAAAAGCTGCAGAAACCGGACCTGTTGCTATTGTGTGAGGAATTGGGAATTGATACAAGTGGTTTGGCACGAAAACCCTTGATTATAAAGGCAATCACTGATCTGGGAACCGATGATGAGGAGCTCAGTGAAGCATGGAACCTCATCGGGCAAAAAAAGGAACAGCTCAGACAGCAGAAAGAGCGGGAAAGAGAGGAAAAGAAGCTAGAAATTGAGCTCCGGAAATTAGAACTAGAGTTGAGCAAGAGGTCGGGCGATTGTCCCCAGCTAGCGGTACCTCGTCTCAACAAGGAGGCAGATTTCAAGATGTCAAAGTACATGCAGCCATATGTGATATCAGGGGATATCGGTCTGTATCTGGCTAACTTTGAGCGAACTTGCGAAAAACTGTCCTTCCAGCGAGACACTTGGTCTCAGAGATTATTGACGGTTCTGCCCTGCGAGGCAGCGGAGGTTGTCGCGCGGCTAAGCAAGGAGGACGCGGACAACTACGAGAAGGTCAAAGCTTGCCTTCTGAAAAAGTATAGGCTTAGCGCCGAGGCGTTCAGACAACGTTTTCGGAAAGCTAGTAAGACCAGGGACGAGAGTTACCCTGAATTCCTGTACAATTTAAGAGTCAATTTGGGCGAGTGGCTAAAGAGCACTGATTCCTACAGTGATAGGGACGCTGTAGTCGAGCGAATTCTTTTGGAGCAGTTTTATAGCTGCCTCCCAGAAAAAGAAAGAAATTGGTTACAGGACCGAGGCGAAATTAAGTCGGCAACTGAAGCTGCCGAACTCATTGAGGAGTACGCTTCGCGCCGACAATTCAGCAACCCAGCAGTAGATAGGCTCCGCAAGCCCAAGTTGAGTGTGAATAACCGTCAGAAAAGGCACTTTGCTAGATTTGCAAACGAAGAAAGGAAGGCTTTTTCGGGCAAACGCCCTAGAAAGGACGGCAGTGAGAAAAGTGAGGAAGTGACCAACGCGCAGAACACAAAGAATAAGTTTGAGGCTAGGAAGCCGCTCACATGCTTTAGGTGTAATGAGCAGGGTCACATTGCCGTCAACTGCCGGAAAGAAAAGTTTGCTTTCTCGTATGTCAGGGACTGCGATGAAAATATGCAGCTTTTAGAACCCTACCTGCATGACCTAGTAGTCAACGGGAAGCCTTGCAAGGTACTGCGCGATTCGGCCGCAACGATGGATGTTGTCCATCCGGCGTATGTATCGCCTTCCGACTATACAGGACAGTGTGCATGGATCCGACAGGTAGTTGAGGAACAGAGTGTGTGCTTGCCGATCGCGAACGTGGTCATCGAGGGCCCTTTCGGCGAATTAAAAACCGAGGCTGCCGTTTCAGGAAAGCTTCCTAAGTGCTATCCGTATTTGTTCTCCAACAAATCGGACATGCTACTGCGAAAGAGGGGCATCCTTTTCGGAGACAGAGTTGTGCAAGCCTTAACACGTTCAAAGGCGCGAGAACTAGCTACACTGCTCATTCCAGAAGAATCCACAGCGGAGGAAACGGCAGTTAAAACAGTGGTCGATGCGAAAGATAGCGGGTCAGAAAACTTTGAGAGAGAGGCATCTCAGATAAGTCAACTGGAAAGTGAGCTTGATGAGACGCGGAATGAGGACGTTCTTGAGAGTAACCTCTTGCCGCCAGTGTCTAGTAATCTCACGAGACTTTTAAGTGGAACTCGAGAGGACTTAGCTATGGAGCAAGCCAATGATCATAAGATACAGGAGCTTCTCAAAGGGACGGAGCAGATAGGAGAACTAAAGAGATCTCAGCTGTCCGATCTGGGCGAGATAATAACAGAGTTTGAGGCCTGCTTCGTGGACAGGCCAGGCAGAACTGATTTGACTGAGCACGATATTGAGCTGACTTCAGACGTGCCAGTGCGATCAAGGTGCTACCGATTTTCTCCAAGGCAAAGAGAAATTCTGGATAGGGAAGTAACTCGCATGCTGGAATTGGGAGTAATAAAACCCTCGGAAAGCGATTATGCTTCGCCTATGATCTTAGTAGAAGCTCCAGGTAAAGACCCTAGGCCTGTGGTAGACTACCGAAAGCTAAATTCTCTCACCAGGGATCAAGTGTATCCTATTCCGAATATTGAGGAGAGAGTAGAACAGGTCAGTAGAGCGGCATATGTGACTACGCTGGACCTTACTCGAGGATACTGGCAAGTACCGCTCACTGAACGCGCCAGCAGATACGCGGCTTTCGTCACTCCGACGGGCAGCTACCAGCCAACAATGATGAGTTTCGGGCTCAAAAATGCTCCATTTTGTTTTTCCCGACTCATGGATAGGGTTTTAAAGGGGTGTGAAACATTCGCGGTGCCTTATTTAGACGACATTGCGGTTTTTTCCGACTCATGGGCGGACCATATGGTACATCTAAGAGCTGTACTGAGCCTTTTGCGTCAAGCTGGACTAACCGTAAAGGCCGAGAAATGTGGCCTGGCAAGGGCGACCGTGGACTACTTGGGTCACAATGTAGGTCAAGGTTTCAGGAAACCCAGCGAGATTAAGATTTCTGCGGTAGCAGACTACCCGCGGCCGAGCACGAAGACGGAAATTCGAGCATTCCTGGGTCTGACTGGGTACTACAATCACTACATCCCTAACTATTCAGCTTTGGCTAGCCCTCTGACCGACGCTCTCCGCAAGACAGAACCGACAAATGTAGTCTGGGACGAACAAAAGGAAGCCTCCTTCGTAAACCTGAAGGCTGTGCTGATTAGCCGTCCGGTATTGCGAGCTCCAGACTATGGCCGAGAATTCACGGTCCAGTGTGATGCCAGTGATCGAGGGTTAGGTGCTGTTCTCTGCCAGAGAGATGACGACGGTAATGAGCACCCCGTGCTCTACTTGAGCAGAAAACTGAGTACTAGAGAGAGGGCTTATTGCGCGTCAGAGAAAGAATGCGCTTGCATTGTATGGGCCATTCAAAAATTGCAGTGCTATCTTGGAGGGGCCAAATTCACCGTAGAGACGGACCATTGTCCCCTGGCTTGGCTGCAAACTGCGACATCGAAGAACAGTCGCCTTCTTAGGTGGAGCTTGATTTTACAGCAGTACAATTTTGAAATAAGATACAAAAAGGGGAAGTTAAATGGGAATGCGGACGCGCTTAGCCGCTCTTTCTAAGCGGTCCGAGATGTTCCTCACCATGTATCCAAATTGATAATCAGGTTTTTTTTTTTTTTCGTGCGCTTGTATATGTGTGGCTATGTAAAGCAGCACGTTTGGTTTTCTAGGAATACGTGGGTCCTGAACGTCTTGAGAGTGGGCTTTTCTCGAACAACAATGGCAGTTTTCTTTTAACCTGGTCTCTTCAGACGGGAGCCGAGTGCTTGCTTCGACATGTGGTTGAGTTTCAGACAGCTCGAGCAATTTGGCCTACAACAATCAAGACAACGCGACAAGCAACAGCGAGCTTCAAGCGTTCACGTGCAGGCCATTAAGTCGTCTCTTCATGCAGCAGCGGCGACTGCTGCCCTCCGTGACTCTTCTGGCGGGGGAGGAGGCTGTTACGACCGTGCATCCGCATTTGCGCGCTCTATTGTTCGCCTGTGGGCATGGAAAAGTATTGTGAATATGTGGTGATGGTCCAATGGCTCTAAGTGAGCCTGTTTCCAGGAATCCTGTTTTGTAAGCCTGTTTTGCTTTGTGGAGGCCTGCAAATGCCAAATTGACCCTGTCAAGAGAACGTCTGGAAAGACACAAAGAAACGTCCCCCTGCGGGAAATGCAGGAAGTGCTTTCTTTCTTTTGTTCACCCTTCCAGTCGAGAAGTGCTATCCTCCAGTGATGAATGCCTCCTATGCAAAGGAGACGACAGAGTGACATGTCCGCTGACGTGCAGGACAAGAAAGGAGCATGACTCATACGGCCATTAAGTGATTTCCCGGGAATGCAGGAAAGATTTGCAATTGTCGAAAAGGGACAATGTTGGGAGCCCTATGCGGCGCGCACGTGTACTTGGGTTTCTGAGAAGTAAACCCACTTGTCAGAACCAGCCTGTGGTTTCTTTGCTGAAGAATAGAAATGTACCTCCTCTCCTCGCCGTTCCCAAGCTTTTCCCGCCAACAAGTGATCACGCCCAACGAATGAATGCCGGACCAGTCAGTGCTTCAGACCATCAGTGCAGTGATGTGTTCGATTGGATGCCAATACCTGAGGGGCGTGCCCTGGATTTGGTTGGTCAGCATCTTCAGAGAGGGGCTGGACATGGGGGGGTTTTAAGGACGCTGCAGAGCACGAAATGTCGCTCTGGGCCCTGGGTAAACGGCTCATCCAGTCGCTTCTCGCTATGAACTCTTAACGCTTGCCATTTTGCTGATGTACCCTTCTTTTTCGTGTAAATAATCTTGTAAATAAGTTTCTCAAAGTGCCATTAAACCTGCTTGTACATATTTCACCAACTTCGAAGATTCAATCCTACTTCAACCCCGAGTCTCTGCACGCTACCAAGTGAAGGCCGGGTCGACGTAGCCCCAGCGTCACGACAATATATATATTTTGTTTTGTCATTCTTCCGTAGACATTCTTCTCCTGTTCTTTTTTTGGCGCTTCATTTAAAAGGAAATAATGAACTGCGCGCTCTTCCTTTTTCTGCGAGTAGCCAGCAGCAGCGGCTCATCTCCCGGACGCCTCGACAACAAAGGAGGCCAGGGCGTTGCGTAACACCACGCCGTCGCGTGCGGTGCATCGCTGGCTGTGTGTGCGTTGGGAAAGGCCCCGTCTAGTCCACGAGCCGCCCTTCTCTCAGTTACGTGCACCACATCAGAGGTGCAGCACGCCAGGGCGCTGGCCCGCTTCCTTCTTCTCTCCTTAGAACAACGCTTCGTCGTGGCGGCACTGCACTCAAAGCGTGCGATCGCGACGCATTCCTTTATCGACCTTTAGATATCACGTGGTGTGCCACGTATGGAGTGGACTACAGCTGCTATGGCGAACAGTATGCAGAATTTAATCTTAATACAAGATGTTTGCCCGGCTACATTAGTCAGAAAGTTAGATGAACATGATATTACAGCGACATTGTGGAGAGTGCAGAACCGACGAAGAAAAAATACTTTGGCCCTCTCGTGGAGAGAAAATGTCACAGTGACAGATGCAGCGTGTGCCCTTGTCTGCTCCGATCAGCGTACCTGACCCCGCGCCTACTTGGATCGGAATCCCGGGTGGCCCTTACTGACACAATCACAATGGTTTCCACTCATTGACCCAGTTGTCTCTCTAGGCTCACGTGTACCAGCAACAGTGTGCATGAGCAACAGGCGAGCAGATTCTCGTTACTACGTATTACGGCGCCGATCTAATACCGTGATGAAATTAAGGCGACGCTCATAGACGGCGCTGAAATTTGAAGAACAAAAGGAACGGTGAGGCGCCACAATAAACAATTCTCTACTTTGCAAGCAGGACACAAAGAAGTAAGCGCGGCGTGAGGAACTCATGTTCATTTTTCTAACTTTTGTTGTTGTTATGACCGCCGTTAGAAATTACGATAAAGTCTCACAGCGCGCAAAGTAGATCGCTCAACCGGTATATCGTTATCGGGTGTGCCTGATCACCTCAGGAACAGAGGAACACGCGGGAATCATTGAGGAGCTGTCTGCAACGACCAAGAATGTTGTTGCACTTGGGCCGCTATGTTCCTTCTCTCGCGGTTGCTATAGGGCTCAGTCCGCAGTACCGAGCCCTTGAAATGAAAACGCACTGTCATTGAAACGCTTGCCGCCTTCTCGGCATGATGTGGCCCACGGTATGTGACCCCTGACCGGCTGCCGAGGCATCTGCAGCGCTGCACGCAATTAGTTGGATCTACGGCGACGACGCGGCCGCAAGTGGTAGCAAGCAGTGCGCGCTTGCGCCGCAGCGCTGATGCTTCGGCGGCCGAGCGGCGCAATCGCGTGGCCGCGGCTCGGGCGCGCGCGAGGCCCCAATCGAGGACACGGTAATGAAGCGGCCGCCGCCCCGCGATTGTGCGGTCTCTGCAGGCCCCCCGTGCAGCCAGTGCCGGACGTTGGCATGCCCGGGCCGTCGCCCTGTTACGCCGGGTGCGGTTTGTTCGCAGCACCTGGCGCCGTCCTCCAATTACTGAACGGAGGTTTCTTCAAGTTGGAGCGTGATGCTACCAAGTACAACGACTCTCCAGGGCAGGCTGTGCTTCCGGTTCCGAGCCCCTGACAAGGGAAAGTAATAAGCCGAAAGGCCTCATCGTTGTCGACAGAAGGTAGTAAGCAGAGGTGTCACGCTTTCGAGAGCGAGAGTTAAAAATAAATTAATAAACCTTGCCTCCACCGGGAATCGAACCTCCATCCCTTGAATCCCTGCAGACTAGCGCTTTACCAACTGCGCTATGACCCGGATCGTGAAACGCTGTTCATAATTCCCCTTAATTGCCTGCCGTGAGGATGATAGCGGGATTCTGCGAGCGACAGATACTGTGCTTTTTCTTTCCTGTAAACGAATTATAGAACACCGGTGACCTTTGATGCGTTCAATGAAATGCTGGTGTGTTCGACAAGGCGCTCACGATGTTGTTGATGTCGTTTTGTCGTTGTTTTTGTCGTTGTTTTTGTCGTCGTTTTTGTCGTCGTTGTTGTTGTTGTCGTCGTTGTTGTCGTCGTTGTTGTCGTCGTTGTTGTCGTCGTTGTTGTCGTCGTTGTCGTCGTTGTTGTCGTCGTTGTTGTCGTCGTTGTTTTTGTCGTTGTTTTTGTCGTCGTTGTTGTCGTCGTTGTTGTTGTTGTCGTCGTTGTCGTCGTTGTTGTCGTCGTCGTTGTCGTTGTTGTTGTTGTTGTCGTCGTTGTTGTCGTCGTTGTTGTTGTCGTCGTTGTTGTCGTCGTTGTCGTCGTCGTTGTCGTCGTTGTTGTCGTCGTTGTTGTCGTCGTTGTTGTCGTCGTTGTTGTCGTCGTTGTTGTCGTCGTCGTCGTCGTCATCGTCGTCGTCGTTTTCGTTGTTGTTGTTGTTGTGGTGGTGGTAGGAAGAAGGAAAAGAAAATGCATGAGCCTGCTACTGGCTCTGTAGCTGAGCCACCTCCGCTGCCTCGTGCGGATAGGAAAGATAAAGCAGAGAAGAAAGAAAAAGGAGAGGGAGAGAAAGACGCGCGCCGCAACAGCTGTCGTCCACCACCTAAGCGGTCGCGGGTGCAATGGCAGCCTACAACAGATAGGAAGGAAGCAAGGAAATACTTTATTTAGCCCTATGTTATTTTGGCGGTTTTTGGGACGTCTTCAAAGATGTCTGCTTGTTGCATCCACAATAGTCTTCTCCGTCGACCTCGTCCACTTCTACACAATGATCGGTTGCCCACAGTCCAGGGCTCCGCTGGCTACTGCCGTCCGTTGAGCTCGCTGTACCAGACCTTGCTGGTCTTCGCAGCGGTCGCTGGACAGCAGGGTCTCCCATTGCTCCGCACTCGGGTTTCGAATTTTTGAGGAAAATGTTTCGGTGAACCCCTAACAATACCAAGAAACTTATCGCAGAGCCGAAAACGAGAGACTCGACCACCCAATGACTGCGGAAGAGGTTTACGCGTCCATAATGAACACGACCAGAAACACGGCAGCAGGTGCGGACAGAATCGACAACGCCCTGATCCGCAACCTGAGTAACGACCTCATACAAGAGCTCGTAGCCTTTCTAAACAAACACTGGGGGGCGGATACTGTTCCCGAAAACTGGAAACACGCCGAAGTAATTATGATTCCGAAACCTGGCAAAAAGCTGCAAATTGAAAATCTCAGGCCCATCTCGCTCATGTCGTGCCTTGGCAAGCTTTACGAGCGGGTGGTGATTCACAGACTGCAAAATTACATGGAAGATAATGACCGTGTACCCCATACCATGTTCGGCTTCAGAGAAAAACTCTCGACGCAGGACGTTCTCCTCTAAATACAAGAAGCTGTGTTCCGCAACGCACCCCGAACGGGTGAAAATGTCATAATGGCCCTCGACATCAAAGGAGCATTTGATAAAGTCAGTCGCGAATCGATCCTTACAGGCCTAGATGACCTGGACTGCGGACGCAGAATCCACGGATATGTCAAAGCCTTCCTTTCAGATAGAACTGCCACCATCGGCATGGGAGACCTTCAATCGACCAAAATTCACGCGCCAAACAAAGGAAGACCCCAAGGATCAGTAATCTCACCTGTCCTCTTCTACATAGCTATGATAGGTCTAGCACGAAAACTAGAGAAGATCGAAGGCATCAAGCACGCCATGTATGCAGACAACATAACAGTCTGAACGAACACCGGTTCCCTCGGGGAGAATGAAGAAAAGCTACAGAAAGCGGCCTCCTGTGTACAGAAATATCTCGGAGAAAGAGGACTCGCATGATCGACCGAGAAATCGGAACTGCTTCAAGTGTGGAAAGGCAAACAAAACAGAACCGTCCCAACCAGTGAGGACCTGAAACTCAACATCTACCTGGAAGGAATGCCCATCCCGGAAAAGACAATAAGAATATTGGGTATGTGGCTTCAATCCAGCCAACGCAGTAGTCACACTTTTACCATGCTCAAAGCAACAACGCTACAAGTGACACGCATGATCACCCGCATCACTAACAGGCGGCATGGCATGCGCGAAGATGACCGACAGTAAAACTAGTTAGAAACCTGGTATGAGCCGAATTATGTACAGCCTACCCTACCAGTGCCTCAACAAGAGCGAAATACAACAAGCGGATGGCCTGCTACGTAAAGCGTATAAGAAAGCGCTCCGACTACCGCGCAACACGTCTACAGAAAAACTCATGGCGCTTGGATTGCAAAACACCTTCGAAGAGCTACGCGAGGCGCAGCTTGAGTCGCAAAAACCCAGGCTGCTGCAAACAACGGCTGGAAGAGCGCTCTTACAGAGACTCGGATACCGCGAGCAGAAGCGAGAAATAGCGCGGACGGAAACGATCTTCGACGAACTTCGCAAGTCCCTCAAGGTAGCTCCAATCCCGAGAAACATGGACCCTAACCTCCACCAAGATAGAAGAGAAGGAAGGGCCGAATTCATTCAAAAAACATACGCTCCTCAAGGCACGATCATGTATGCAGACGCGTCCACGAGGGGAGGACACAACAAAATTGCAGTGTGCCACGGTGGTCGATTCATCTCTATGCGAAGTGACCAGCGCCTCTATGCGACACTGCACAGTAGAAGAGGCCGAGGAAGTAGCCGTTGCTCTAGCGATGGCAGAGGGATATAGAACCAGGTGGTCGCTAACGATACTCACGGACTCTCAAACAGCCTGTCGAAATTACATGAATGGTAGGATAGGTCGTCACGCGCTCCGTTTAACTCCTCGAAGCGAGATACAGAATTAAAAACGACGAAGAAAACAAAACCAGACACAAATTTATGTGGGATACCGGGACACATAGGGGTGGCAAGAGAACGAAGAGGCCGACAGGATAGCTCGAGCATACACTACTTTCCGAGCATCCGGCGAGTCCGCGGAACTTTTCCCAGCACCAAAAGGCATACTCGGCCATACTAGAAAACTATAGAGGCAGAAGTGCGATATTCCCCACCGCACAGTTCTCTCAACAGAGAGGAAGCTGTCATTTGGAGACAATTACAGACGAGTTCATACCCAAACCTACACATACTAACAAAATGCACCCTACCATATACGCGGACAGATGTCCGTGGTGCGATGAAAAACCCACACTATATCACATCACATGGGCCTGTCAAAGTATAGACGTGGTCCCCTACAACAGATAAAAATTCAGTGGCAGGCTAGCCCCCACCGCAAGCGGCGCTGACCTACCTGTCCCAGCCCCGTAGGGTCAGGAACAGGCGCACAATGCACCATCACGACAGGTCATAACGTCACCAGACGCTTTATGCATATACGAAGCTGACCCCGCCGGGCGTCCGATTCAGGCGTCCGTGCGGCGCCTTTCATTTGTCGCTTTCTTGAACGCCGCACCACACAGCAAACGGAAGCAGACCCAGATGTCTAGGAGGCGTTAGTACAGCAGGCATCAGCGGCGTTTGAAAATGATTTACAGGATAAAAAAGGCGCAGTATCTGTAACAATTCTTCGCGGACACACGTACCACGCCGTAAGAGAAGGGAGGAAGGTGGGAGTGAAAGAAGAGAAGAAGATAGAGGTGCTGGAGGGGAGGACTACGATCCACTGCGCTATAATGGCTTTCGCCTCATCGCACCTAAGTAGTCCAAAGTGCCCTCTAGAATTTTTTTTTCTTCAACAACGAACACTCGGAAAGTTTTCTGTGCAGCCGTTGGCTAATGCGCTAATACTTTGTTCTGAGACTTTCACAGTAGAACTTGCTGCCACGTGATGAAGGTGGCAAGAAGGTAGGCAGACAGCCAGGTCCAGTTCTTAAATGGACGAGCTAACTCCCTCATAACTGAACACAGTGGTGGCAACAAGCTCACTGTTCAGCGCAGTCATTGGAATCAGGATGATCATGCCTTTGAGGCGCATTCTATTAAAATATGTCTCAGAACTATCCAAATAATGCACTTAATTATATCTGTCACAAGCCGTCTCGCACAGTTTAGGATCTATCAGAGACATTTTATGCACATTTACTTCCTTCATAACATCCGCATCGCACTTGGTTGGAGCTTCCACACGACTGCTGGTGACGGTGTGTGCAGAACGGCTCTTCGCGAGCAACCCAGCATGGTCCGAGTAACACACGAATGATAATTCGATTCGCCGGACCAACAGAAAGCGATAATGTCTTGAAAACAGAAAGTAAACGTGGAAGAGACTCGTAAAACATGGACGCGGTGTCGTGTATGGCTCACAACAAACATCAGGAATGCCTTGAAAGAAACTAAGAAAATAATTGGTTGCACAGAAAACTGTCCGCTTTACTTATAACTGTCATCAAACAAATGATACCCGAGCCGCGCATTGGAGGCAATCAACCAAGGGAGCATAGTAAAAACGTAACTAAATACACAAAAAATGCGAGCGTGTATAACAAATGTGGCTGCGTAAAAAAATCTCAAAGGAACCTTCGAATTCCTATGAACTGCGGACGCCGTCACGTAGAAGTTCATTCTGAAATGTCTTTCTGCGTAGCATCTCCACCCTCCTGCTCTCTTTGGTTTCGGAAGGATGACCACTGCTAGTGGCAATTAGAAACATGTTCGTCTTTTTATATGATTTTTATTTGTAAACTAATAATAATAATTAGTGTTATCTTTCAAGAAAATCTCCGGCTTGCGGACGGATAGACGTGCGGACTGACAGTATGCGACCAACTGGGAGTCGAATGAGAAGTTATATGACACAGCTTTTTCATGAAGACCCTCTTCGACTCTTCTCGTTCTCAAATGCACTTTTTATCTATACTGCCATATTTATTCACTCACGCAATAAGTTCACAGCTTTTCAGTGCTCAATTTTAGTTCCGTACTACACCTCTTTTGTCTTGGGCCGGTGCTTGAGCATCTAACACGCCACCCTAATGACAGGACGCATTCACGAAGGGTGTGTGCCATCTCCATCCAGACCCCTCCCCCCCCCCCCCCTCTTTTAAAAAAAGAAACATAAATGATTCTGCACAAGTCACCGGCGTTGACGGCGGACACGCACTCGAAGCCAACGGTACCGCGTAGCGCTATATATAGTTATCAATGCAATCAGCATATTGCGGCTGGCGGAATGGTCGACCGTGCACAAAGGCCGTAATTCTGCGTAGAACAAGAGATTTTTTTTTTTTTTTTTTGTCACCGACCACCTAGTTGTTTTTGTCTGGCAGGACAGCTCGGTCTGGTCGGATTGCGTTAACCTAAACACGGACGAGGAAAAACGCCAGCGGCTTCGTCCACCGTTGCTCAGCGCTTAAACGTTCAAGGCCGCTCATTGAGGAGCAGCTTTTCTTTCAAGAACGGGGGCTCTTGCGTGACGCTCATTCAGCCGATGCTCGTCATTTCAAGTTCGCCAGGCGAGGTCCCGCCACCTGTCATTACCCCTGGCGAAAATAGTTTGTCTACAACTCTGCCAAGTCTTTAAGCCACGAAGAAGGGAAAGCGGCACAATGGTCTTAAAGAGTAACTGCGTTGCCAAACAGTTAGCCCTCTAAAAGACTACCGTTGCTCCCTTAGAAGCTATTTCAAATTGATCATCAGAACAATTGTCTCAGCATCGAACAGCCATTCAAGACAAGAGCGCAAGCTTTGCTGCCCCCAATCGTGTATTGGGCGCGAGAGGACATACCGTGGCGCCATCTCTTGACAGCGCTGCATCACGCAGAAAGTGGGATAACGCGCGTTGGACTGCTGTTGTGTGATGCTTTCCTAGGCTGTTTAGTTGCACGTTAATGCTGAATGTATTTTTTTCTTTACTGGCCTAGACACTTCGGTCTAGGCCAGTTCAAGACTGACGTATCAGGCCAACAATACACGGCAAGAAGGCATTGCACAGAGTCCGTGAGCTGTCGAAGCTGTCGAGTTCGGCGAGTTTCAAGTTCAAATACTACTATGACGCCGCACACCTGCAGCGTTGTCGCTGTTATTAAATGAAGTGAACATGCGATACATCCAGTAAGACACAAGCGGTGATAAATCATGATAATCATAAGTTGAGAAAATTACGCGCTGAGCCGCAACATCGCTGCTTTCCTCGGTAATCAAATTTCTTTGTTAGAGGAACGGAGCTCTCATGCGGTGACAGATACCGGCGGAAGCGGTGCTATTCGGCTGATCTTTGAATATTCAATTTTACAGTGAGAATGACGCGAAGAAGTCTTTTAAATCAACTGTGCAGTGCAGAGGTGTGTTCCTTCTATACACCCTGACCGCGATCATTGCCACTCCGAGCTTCGAGTGGGAGGGTGTTATTCCGTGTATTTTTTTTTTTACCCTTACGTGATTATATCATGGTATGCATGTTTTTTTTTTTTTTTTTTTCTGAACCATTTGAAATTACTACTGAAGTTGTCTAAGGCGAGTTACAACGCTTACCGCTGCGCGTGGCAGCAGAAACGTTTAGTTTCGTGCATCAATGCCTTTATTGAGATGAAATTTGACGCCTCCCCACTTTCAGACGAACATTCTTTGCTCTTTGTAGGTACTCCTCGGCGAAGCAGCCAGCATATTTTCTATCCCGCCAGCAATCAAACTTCTTTGGCTTCACAAGTGATGCGCAAAAGCATAAACTATGATTAATGTCAGTCCTTCGGCTGCACCTCACGGAACTCTCTAACTCCACATAGATGAAATCTTGCTCGATGAAACGCATGTTGCAAGCACAAGAATGGCCACTAACTTCTACACACAATGGCAACTTGTTTAACCAAGCTTCCTTCAGCTAATTTTTCGGGTAGAATTGGGAGCGTGCGCCGGGTTCCGTCGCGTATACAGACAAGTAGACCAGTAACGGACCACGTCAACAGCTTGAATAAACTAAAGCAACAGCGACGCTAAACACACAAATTCAATCCAGCGCCTGCTTCAGCAGCAATAAGCGCAGAGTCACGTGATCCGCTTTTCTCCGGCACCAGTGCCGCCCGCTCCAGTGGTGGAGCTCGCGCCCAATGCTCTCTCTTCTGCATTTTTTTTTTTTGCAATACGCGAGATATTATATGGCATGAAAAAACTTAAAGGACAAAGTTTATTTGAAAATATCTGGCTCTTAGCAACATCACCTAGATGTTGCAAAGTTGCAGTGCTTCTCGATGTGACGTGCCCATAAAGTGCAAAAAAGCGAGCATCTCCGCTTTGTACCAATTCCCGAAGAGCTGGAATTCTCAATATTACCGAGAGGAAAAAGCGGTGCCACTGAGTTTCTGAATAAGAGCATATAGATCGGGTCATCCGGCGATAGGTGCAAACTCCGTATTTCGCTTGGCTAGCGGTTTGAACCCAAAACGTGGGTCAGGCTTCTAAATTGTAGGACATAACGACGTTCTATATTATGCGCAAATTAAATTCCCCCAATAACCCGTTTTTCTCTCGTTTGTGGAATTCAGCTCATGTTGATGTCGTCTCTAGCCAAGGGAATAACGGTGTTTGCGTGAAGTTTACATTTGTATCCGGTACTCCGCAGCACAAGCGTTGTACCGTATTTTCAATAAGTAAATAAATAAATAAATAAATTTGGATATGTCCTCAACCAACTCACGCTTCTATACCTGCCCTTAAACCCTTCTGTGTCGACAAGTGTCTTTTTCCTTGACTGCTAGTTTCGTAAAATTGCAAAGGCACCTTTTTTTTTTTTTTTCCGCACTCTACGTGTGTGTATTCCAGTAAGACAGTGTCCTCCCTGTCGCTGTGGGGAAACGGAAGCATCAAAGTAATTTTAAGCAATAAAGCAACTTTAATGAGTTGTTACCGGTTTTGCCAGGTGCAAGTGACCGCCGGCGTTTGATATACATCCCACATTCCATGCAGTGTGCATTGTTCGAGATGACTCCTTCGTGAAAGCCGTCTAAACCCGTTCGCAGCAGTCAAAGAGAAAAACTTCGTCACGAGTACGGCGCAGCCAAAACAATGGGCAAGGCCACAGCGGCGAGAGCTGCGTTCTCCTTAACCGAGCGCGGTAGTTCGTTATCCTGTTTGGCGGATGCTCCTTCGACCAGAGAGGGACCCCTGCGTTAGGAGGTCGGCGCTTCGTGCCCCATCGGACGAGGCCGAAATGCGTACGGCGGCGACGCCCAAGGAAGCTGCTCGTCACCTAATCCGGTGAAACGGACAGCGAAGTGTGCTGCGTCCACGACACAGGCTGGCGTTAAGACGGGCATGAGCGGAATACCATGTGATAACCATGCTGGCCTAAGATGAGCCTATTACTCAGCGTCCCATAGGCTTGCAATGAAATTGGGAGCTCGGTCAAGAGAAGGCGAAACAGTATATTGTGATGTACACAATTTAGCGCCGAATATTTCAAGGTGACCATTATAAAATTAACGAATCGGATAGGATCGAAATAGCGAGAAATGTTATATTCTTGCCCAAAATCACAAGCACCCGCACATCCCTACTGTTTATCTTTAAACCCATCTGAGATATTTAGCGACGCGGATATATGCAGCTTACGTGCCGACATCTGAAAACTGCCCCACTGTGCCTGCATTTGCGCTGTCAATCAGTGCGCTCTATAGACGATGGACAGTCTGCACAACGCCACTCTACAAGCTCCTGCGAGGGTCATTTGTATTCCCTTGAAGCCTGTTCAACTTGGGAGCTACCTTTAGAGAACACGGCCCGGCTCCAGGCGGCGAGGTCGCATCTCACGGCCGAGGCGGCTTGCGAAGGTGCCGCAAGGCGCAGGCTGAGTGACTAAACCCGCGCGCTGTTTCGAGTGAGCAACTGACAAGCTCCAAGTGCCGGCATGGGTGAACGGGATCGCCGCACGCGGATTAACGAACGCTTCATTGCGCTCTTTACACGGTAGTGTTCGCGTACTTAACCCATTTTCAGCACCCAACTCGAAACATCGGGAGGTCGCCGAGAAGTCCAGCCGCAAAACCGACACGCCGTTCATGAGAGAGCACCGAAGCGTATGCATAAACACAGTCTTGTCGACTTCGGTCCATTTCGAAGCTGAACCTGGCGCGTTTCCTTTTTCAATTGTCGTTTTTGTCCCTGCCGTCGCTGTTGGTCAGCTCTGCCAAGACTGCAGAGAGAAGAAAATAAACAAAGGCTGAAGGTGTGCAAGAATGGACGATTTGGTGCGCATACGCTGTTCAGTATACAGCGGCGGCGCAGCGCCAAGAACCCCTGGGCGACACACAAGGCATCGTATTCAGCCCACGCGTTCCTCGACGCATGTAGAACCCAACTCGGTAGATTATACACAGAGCCTGTCACCTCCCCACTTTCGCCTGCACCGCGTCCAACCGAACCCGATACCATGCGAATCCATCAGTGAAGACATAGATGACCTTCAAGGCCTTCTTTCTTTCAAAATTGCCTCTCCGCAATATCCGCAACCGAAGTCCTTTGTTTTCCATGCCTAGGCGCCACCGCTGCCCGGACCTACTCGGGTGGCAATGAAGGAAGGAGACGGAATGCATATCGTTTTTCCAAGTACTTGCGTCATTTTCTTTCTCCGGTGGAAACGGCGTGCTCTAAGTCGCCACCGGGGACTCCCGGGGTGGTAACATTTCTTCCCTTCACTCGGTTCTGCTTTGCCTCTCTTCTTTTGTCATTATGATTTCCAAACACCGTGAACTGTGTTTGCCGCAATCCACTTTGAGAAATGGCGGAGCACTCGCTCAAGCTCGAAAAGAATAGAAAAGAAAGAAAGAAAGAAAGAAAGAAAGAAAGAAAGAAAGAAAGAAAGAAAGAAAGAAAGAAAGAAAGAAAGAAAGAAAGAAAGAAAGAAAGAAAGAAAGAAAGAAAGAAAGAAAGAAAGAAAGAAAGAAAGAAAGAAAAAAAGAAAAGTGCTTCTGCCGTGATTTGAAGTACTCGTGTCACTTTGAAAGGATGCAGTTTCAAGTGAGAGTTGTCATGCTGTCCTCTATAGAAGGGAGACAGTTCTTAACGCGAAAAGAGGACGTGACTCGGGCGTTGTTAATTGCGGATCTATCCACGTCCCCCGTGTTACGGCCGTTATCATGAAGCCTCACTAGCATTTGCGAAAGGACGACGAATTCGTCGTCTCCAGATGCCTAACAACGAAGTCTGGTATGAGAAATCCAACCAGTGCACTGGAACCGACGCATCGCAGTAAGACCATCATCGCGTGAATTAACAAGAAACCGCTATGGCTTGATTTAACACTATTCGACTACACCGGCCACAAAGCTGCGTGGTTAAGTGAAACCACGCCATACATTAACGCTGATCGAGACGACCCAGAAACAGAAGGTATGCCGTTTGTTCTCACCACACACTCACGGGACGAAAATGCTGCACAGCCTCTTTTTCCGAGCCGTCGCTCACGAGTCACGGCGACCAACGGGCGACGGCGCGTTCGGCGGCTGTTTGCGGGTCCTTGCCGCTCCGCTGCATCCGCCGGAGCCTCAAGCGCCACCGTCGTCGTGGGGCCTTGTACTCCTCTTTGTTATTCTTCTTTCTCTCTGCCTTTTTTTCTTTCTCCTTGTCTCTGCTGAAAGTTCGTGGAACGTCATTGACTTCTTGTTTCCTGAGGCTTCGGTTTCGGGCGCCTGATCTGCGCATTCGCCAAGCGAAGGTTGGGATTCATTCCTGAGCGTGCCGCTTCGTCAGCCGCTTGTCTGACATGCAAAGAAGGTGCACGGTAAGAAACAAATGCGCCGCTAAAGGCGTGCTTGTGTCTACGGGGCTCCGGACAGCCTGCCAGCAAGTCCGCCGGTTCTCGCCCAGATTTCGTTAACACTACGAGAACGATAACATCGATGTATTTCCTCTCTTTGATATCGTGAGTACGCGTCAATGACTCCATGCTAGACCACTTACTTCGTCACTTGTGACGAAAATGCAATCTTTTTATAAAAAGACTGAGGCCATGGGACTTGCGGCCGGGTCACGCTGTGAGCATGCTGTGAGGTCGTCAAACCTAAGAAAGTTAAGGCTGTAATGCCCTTAATTAAAAGAGAACCTTTTGCGTTCGTTACTTTCTACAAATTATTTGTGTTACATCTAACTGGAATGTGCCAACGTAGCCGGCATCTTCGCTACATTTTACGCAGGGCTGCATCGCTTGTGCTAAGGTCCAAACTATTCCTAATTTTGAAGGTTTTGCCGTGATTTTTTTTTTTTTTCGCTAGCTGCAACTTCAGCAACAATACACTGACGGTTATACTCAAGGAAGGCAATAAGGAAATATCAAACGGCTGTTTGCCTTTTCTGGGTGAGTTGAGGTGAATTGAGTTGTTGTATGTTTCAGGTGGGATTAGCATAGCTTGCTTATACTGCCGGCAATCGCTCCACCGTAGCGTCACTTATGTGTAAAAAAAAAAAGTCCTAATATCTGTGAGATCACTTATAATAGTATATATTATGGATGCACACTTCGTCGCAAGCCTCGTACCGACAGCTGCACGACATTTTTATTAGTAATTTTCCATTGGGCTGTGCTTAAACCTCAGGCGAAAAAGTACTACAGTTGAAACTCGATTAATTGAAGTTGAGGAGAGCCGTGAATTATTTCGTTAAATCAGGAATTTCGTTAAATCGAGTGAGGCATTTCTCGGTCCTATAATTTGGTACATTCGATTATAAGGTGCGGCGGCACCTAAAAAGCTACCGCGGCATCATACTTGCGAAGCCTCAATGCTCTCAGAATGAAATGCGGCCACCAAAAATGACCGGCGCCGCTAGCGCACAAGAAACAAAAATTGTTACTCATCAAGAAGAGGCCGAGAGGACTACAAATTTATTTTCCAGCAAACAAGTCGGTGATCTTTGCCTGCGTGCGCTTTGTGAGCAATGACCGTACCGATTTCTCGTCGGTCTGAAATGGCACTGTAGGCCTAACAAGCTGAGCTTGAGAGAAGCATGCACTCAAAGGCACGGGGAATTATCCGCAGTTGCACAGTGGCGAAGGAACCACACGAAGCACGCCACAAAAAAGCACCGAACAGCAACAGCGCCCCTTGGAATGCGACACGAGACTTTTTTTTTTTTTTTTTTTTTTTTTTTTTACCGCAGTCACCCCCTGGTGAATTGAACTGAACACTACATCTCTTGTTTTGCGCCGCGTAGTTAAAAAAAAAAAAAAATGCGGTACGAAGGTGCCCCGCGCTGTTACCGCGGGCTCGCAATCAGTAAATTTTGGGGGTGCTTTCTAGACCAAAAATAGCCCATTTCCACCTTCATTTTTCGAAAAAAGGTTCGTTAAATCGGGACAAATCACGGAATTGATTCCGTTATTTCGAGTTAGTCAAAGCATTGGCTCCTATGGGTATCTGAGGGGCAATTACGATATCTTCGTTAAATCGGGACTTCCGTAGCATCGGATTTCGTTAAATCGAATTTTGACTGTAGTTATCAAAATCTGCATGATCTCCCTCTTTTCTTGAGCCACAATGTTGCCGCAAAACTTTCAGTATTTGTTTCCGGGAGCATGCGTTAATTGACGCGTCTTTATAACTCTGTAAAGCGAAATGCAACCAGATTTATCTCGGAATAGTCGCAGGCACATACGTCTGTTTCTACGTTCTTGGAGGCAGTTGTTGTTTCTCGAGCTTCATCTTAAATTTTCTTTGTCAGCTTTAATTAAATTATGCGAGGATTCTCTTCTACGACGATCGCCGAGCGTGCTTGTTGGTGCTACTGCTGAGTTTTCTTTTTTCTTTCTTGGCGCTAATCAGGTCAATAAGAAAGCTCATTTCACTTCCACTCTCTGTTGTATACCGGCGTTGTCACTGTGTTACAATATGAATTGATGAAGTTTGATCTCAAAAAGAAAAACATGTTGCGGTTGCCATGCTCCGGCATCGACAAAGCGCTGATACAAATACATCAATCGGCAGTTTTGCTACACATAATTGAGAGTTGCGGTCTAGAAGCTTTCTAAAATGTTTTTGCTCGCTGCGTAGGATTTTGTTTCAAGCCACTGATTTCGAGCCACTGATTGATTTCGCTCACACGTAACTTTCAGATAGAAAAGAAAATAGCAAAACCGCACTAGTTCTAGGGGCACAGATCGCGTACGCTGTTCTCTCTCCCCTCCTTCCCCGGACGCAGATGAGTTGGTGGAAAGACAGATCAGCGAGCGGCGTGGCGCGCTCTTCCGTGGCAGGCGGTCACCTTGGCCCGAGTCGCGTGGCCTGAGTCCAATTCAGAGAAGAGAAATAAGCAGTCGCAACAAGAAAGATCGCGCGGAGTATCCGGTTGCCGGCCACAGACAAAAGGATGGCAGCGCAGCGTTCCCTTAACAATAGAAACACGCGTAACAAGGAGAGGCGCTGGGGAGAGAGGAACGCAAACACAGCGGAGAAGAGACAGACGAGAGATCCTCTCATCAGTGCAGTTTTCGATCCGGCAACCAGCAGCGACTTCTATTTGTTGGTATTCGCGCATGGCCATCCAAAGAATTTCCGGCCTGATAAGGAATGAAGTTCATGACTCTCCCCTCGCCATCCTCCTCTCAATCGATATTAGAGGCTATGAGTCATCCAGGTTCAAAAGGAACAGTGATTCGGAGATGCGTTATGCGGCCACAAGAATCACTTCACCTCATGAAGTCCCTACATTTTAATGGGGTCACAGTAAGGCCTTCTATTTAATGAATGAATGAATGAATGAATGAATGAATGAATGAATGAATGAATGAATGAATGAATGAATGAATGAATGAATGAATGAATTTTGTCGTATGACTACAATCGTCACTGCCACATTGGTTCGATAAGTGACGATAGATGGGGACCAAATGAAATTATAAAAATAAAGCCCACTGGATACAATGCAGTGACCCGCACACAGACACGCACAATATATATGAAAAGACTAACAAACACAGCGTTATCTCGTCTGTATTTTAGTTAGGCTACCACGTGTCATTGTTGCTGTTCGATACAGAATGCTCAAGCAACAAGCCCGGCAAAACGTTTTTAACACGAGAGGTTAGTACCCCAATGCCGAAAAAAAGAAAATGACCGGCGGCATCAGCGTCGACCGTTTCAAGCCTGGAAAAATAAGAAGCGTTATTCTGGCGGCTAGTAACTGACAAATGACAAGGCCGGAAGCCGTTACGTCGGAGACGCATTTTTTCACAGTACAATATATGATTCAGAAACAGGCCTTAATGTCTCGGTCTTGACAGGCGATATCAATCATGTGATATGCTGCAGAAAAGTAGCACTCTTACATGGTGCATGAATTTCATTGGTAATCAGTGATATATTCTTCCTTTTTCTTTTTTTTTTCATATATATATATATATATATATATATATATATATATATATATATATATATATATATATATATATATATATATATATATATATATATATATATATATTGTGAAAGAAGGCTAGGTTGAGACGGCAAGGTCGTGACGGCAAGGCCAGAGATGCCTTGTCTAGCGTTTTAGTCCGATGACAAAAACCCAGGCGTGTGCCGGAGACGGCGCCACGGGACGATGATGATGGTATGCACAAATGAAAGAGGAAGATCATGGAATGAACAAATTAAAGAACATCCACGGAAGGCTCACAATATATATATATATATATATATATATATATATATATATATATATATATATATATATATATATATATATATACAAAAACCCAGGCGTGTGCCGGAGACGGCGCCACGGGACGATGATGATGGTATGCACAAATGAAAGAGGAAGATCATGGAATGAACAAATTAAAGAACATCCACGGAAGGCTCACAATATATATATATATATATATATATATATATATATATATATATATATATATATATATATATATATATATATATATATATATATAAGGAAAATAAGGGGCTCGTTACTAAAGAATTTAAAGGAGCGAACAGTCTAGGAGTGCAAGGCAAACGTTGTTTTTTTTTTTTTTTACGCTTATACTGTTGACATTAACAGGAATTTGTCTTATGGTCATTATTGGAATAAAGAACGTTATTTACAGTAATCACCATAACACAAATTCCTGTAAACGTCGACAGTATAAGCATAAGAAAAAAACCCAACGTTTGCCTTGCACTCCTAGACTGTTCGCTCCTTTATATATATATATATATATATATATATATATATATATATATATATATATATATATATATATATTAAAGAGTGGTTTTCATCTGCGGTAGTGATTAGTTAGCGTGAAATACAGGCGTAGCCCGCTGTTACCAACTTGTCTTTTTGTTTTTATTCCATACATGGTGCATAGATATATTCCAGCGGATGATTTTAATGCCGTTTGCCGGTGATGAAACATGCATGAACAAGGAACGAGATAATGGGAGAGCAGTTTCCTTAGCTCTTGGGCACGCTGAAAACTTCCTCGATCTGTGTAGGGTGAAAGGCCACTAAGTCACGTTCACACGGCTTGGTTAAAGCGGGGCCTTATATGTGGGCTGGTAGCCTACGCTATCGCGTCATACCCTTAAAGGCGGAGCCTAAGTGTCCCCCATATTTAGACGCAATAAACGCCTTTACCACCACCACCTAAAACGGCGATGAACTTTGATGCGTTCAGCGAAACGCTGGTTAAGTAAAACTATCTGGGTTAGTTGATGCATTACTCTTATAAGGAAAGATTGCTTTCGCAATTCAACTAGGGTTAACCAGAGCTAAACCACCACTAACTTTTTTTTTTAATGGTTCGACGTCAGATAGAGGAACAAACACGTGACAGACCACGGTAGCGGAATGCAGAACGAAGGTCGCGCGCTTAATGCCACCTAACCTTTCCGAATTGGCGCGACCGCATTCGTTGCTTTTTGTTATATCTGCGTACAGGAGTCATTCTCGGTCAGTGAATCGCAATGCACTGCTCCGACCTCGACGTACAGCCCACTTCGCATTCCTGCTGACAGCTCATGGCAGTGCTGGGTAGGATGACGAGGCGGCAATTTGTCCGGGAATATAAGAAAAATATAAGCGCAGCTCGTAACTGAAGAACTGTCACAATCCAACTACAATTACTACAGTTGTATCATCGGAAATTTCTTTTCGAGCCAGAAATTTGAAATTTTCACAGATATTCAGTGGGTAGAGAATTAATTTATTCTAAAATACAGAGTATTCTAAACTGTAGGGCAACAAGATCAAAATAAGAAAAAATGAACAAGGGTTGAGAGGAAGCCGCAGTGCACTAGGCAATGTTTAGGCAAGAGGGTCGCTGTCGACACGTTGGGTATAGCACACTGAGGTATCATTTGTGCCATTGATCGTTTTGCTTTGGGTTCTACATCCCATCTATTTGTCCACTTTCTGCCATGGATTACAGAATCACGAGACTTGCAAGCTCGACTTTAATTATTTTTCGTTTCATCCACTAGCGCTTCGTGATTCTCCTTGTATATTCCAAAAAACCAGAATGCCACCTCAGTTCTGTCCGCTTTGCTACAACTTTCAGTTCAGTTCAGTCGTTCAGTCGTGTCCGACTCTTCGTGATCCTATGGACCATGTCACGCCACGCTTTCCGGTCTCTCACTATCTTCCTAACATCACATAACTTCATCTGCAGTGCCTCGAGGATGCCGTCTAACCATCGCGTTCGCTGCCTACCCCTTCTCCGGCGACCCTCAACCTTTCCCAACATCAAATCTTTCTCCAGCGACTCCTCTGCTTAATCACTGCTTAATCACTGCTTATTAACTGCTTAATCAGTGAGCTGTCAGAGAGAGATAAAAAATGAAAGCGCTGGTGCTCGTGATTATACCAGGTAATCTGTCCCCTCCCATCCAGCCACATAGTACCATCTTCCGCACAACCTGTAACACATCGAACGGCTTATCCATCGCCGCCACACTCGAAGCGCGGGTGCAGCACCGTGCCTGCACCTCGCCTCTAAGCTCCGAAACAACGTCACGGCCCCCCGTTTTAGTCTTTCTTTTTCGTTTGACGATAAAGGAACGAGGCAAGCGAAGAGGCAGCGTCGCAATTTGTCTTTGTCCTCGCACCACGCTGGGCGAGCTGATAAACGGCAGCTGCTAGTCCCCTCTTTCCGCACCGCTTTCTTAAGGGGCACCACGGCATAGGGGCTTTAATCATAATTCCTTTCGACGTGTACACGAACGCACAAACGCCACGGCTTTCAGGAGAGAGAGAGAGAGAGAGAGAGAGAGAGAGATAGAGAGAGAGAGAGAGAGAGAGAGAGAGAGAGAGAGAGAGAGAGAGAGAGAGAGAGAGAGAGAGAGAGAGAGAGAGAGAGAGAGAGAGAGAGAGAGAGAGAGGGTGAAGTAAGTTTTTCTACATACCCGACTTCCTTCGGCGAACCTCCCTGCCTATTCTGTCCGAGGCATATCACGTATGCGATCGGGCGCGCGAGAGCTCTCTGCATGTTCTGGCTCCCTACGCCTCTCTCTCTCTCTCTCCTTCTTTATTCTTACCGCGCTGCTTATTGTTCGATTTTCCTTCCAGTGTTCATTACTTGCAGGCCGGCGCGTTCTTTTCCCACCGGACGAGTCTGGGCGAACATTTGCATTTCTGGTGGGCAGCGCTAGAAGAAACAATATTGCTCGTGCAGCGAACACCTCTGCTGGAGGGGGACTATGCAATTTCTCAGTACGAAAGGGTAAAACCGATCTCTCTGGATGCCGCCATGTTCCAACGCCTGGTGGGAAATGCACAATTTTGCTTACCTCCACTGAGCATGCGACGTTTAATATGGGACATGCACTCTAAGAAGCCCTCTGCGAGCGCTCCTGTACTGGCCGGCTCCTTCAAACTGCATGATAGCGAATGACACGTTGGCCGCCATACTTGGAAGCTAACTAGTACGCTGCTTTGCTCATTGTGTTATTGAATACGCGGCGTAATTACGGTCTGGGACAGCACTGGTGTATACGGCGGGAATAGGCACTGGCAAGTACATAGGAACATAGACGGCGAACGTACTAAATAGCAGGAATGGCTATAATTGAATTACAAAAATGAAATAACTGTAATTTAATTACTTTTACTGGTAATTCGTAATATAACGTATACACTACTTAAAGTACCTTTATTTGGCTGTAGCTGCCGCTATTGCTTGTAAAGAGCTTGACCCCTCCCCCCCCTTCCCCCCTTCACTACAGCCATGTGGCGATTTGTCGTGCTGTACGCACGAACTTAATGAAAAAAAGGTGCGAAGATTGGTCCGGGTCCCATGAGATGGCTCAGTTACCCGAAGACGTACGTTTCGACTGCGTTCAGCGAAGCGAAAACGTTTACACGGTCAATGCGCAAATGGCGATCGTAATGGTCACTCGATGTTTGCGCAGCTGTTATTCATCACGCAAGAGTTACTCGTACGAAGTGCACGTCTCGTTCTGCAGCCTGGCCACAACGCTTCTCTTCAGAACGGCTGCAGTCACGTTCCGCTGCAAGAATTTGCTTGGCGAAATTTGTTCTCTCATTTCGCTTGTGCTTTTCCACTGGCAATATGAATCACTCTGCGCCTATCAAATTCGCAATAACGTCTTTCTGTCTATTTCCATCTTTTCAGTTTAAGTGCGCATCTTGTTAACTTACTGCTTCCAAAATGGATTACAATACACTTCACCTTATGACACGAAGGTGAACGGAAAAAAGAAAAATTTTATGGATAACTTATGTTTCCCTATTTGTTTGCTTTTTCTTTTCCCTGCAATGAAACGGGAGGAAGGAGTGAACATTTCTCTGAACTGTGTAACGTGATCGCGTTGTTCCTGCTGGAGCCACTAAAGAACTATTGCTCTCACAATGAGTTAACTGACTCAGTGAACTCTCCTATAGGGGCCGTGAAATTAACGTTCTCTATCATACGCACGCTAGGCTGAATATTTAAAGATTACAGGCACGTGATTTTAACTGCATGTTTTATTATCTCCAATCGCACGGACAAATAGGTGGCACACGCCTGCGACTGAAGTTCCCTTACTGCTTCAGTTCCATCAAAAACAATGGCTGTGACATGTAAGATACGCTTTGGTCATTCGAGGCATTCCAATGTTGAAGCAGGCTAGCTTTAAGCGATTAAGAAATTATACTGCAGCTTTTTTTTTTTTTTTTCATACCTCGCGTGGTCTACGCACTCCACTGAATTGGGTTGACTAAACCGGAACAGCATCAAGGAAGTAGATCATGAATTTTGAAGCGGTCGTGGGCACATATGATGAGGTAATCCTTGCATTCTAACGTGTGACGTATAGTTTGGAAAAGGAAAACGGCCGAACAAAAACTTATCGTCTGCAGTTCTTTGATTTCGACATCCGCCATGCTTCAGTTCAAAGCGGAAATTTTGGTTATCCGAGCGGCATCAATCGGGACATAAGCAGAAAAACGCTGGGGATTTGTACCTGGTGCTGGTCACACGTACAGCGCTTTGTTCTGTACTGTATCGAGTGGCACCTGTACTGCAGAGAGGAGGTTTTACGGACTAAGGCTACTGCAGTAATACAGGACAGCACAGTATACGACGCAGTACAGTAGAGTTCCGAACCATACAGGATCGTACCGTACCGTACGTTACAGTATATAGTAAAGTATGTATAGAATAATAGGAGTCTCGCTGGCTAAACCAATCCAGAAAGGTTCGCTGGCAGGTTCACTTATTGTTGCTGATTAGAGTTCGATATGCCTTCGGTCATGGGGAGAGGAAGCAGGTACCAAACACCTCTTTGAAGGGGAGAAGGTTAAAAGAGAGAGGAACGTTCAGAAGTTTGTCTATTAAACTGACGTCGTGCTTTCTGCATGGTTTTCGCATGCTCGTCAACAGCTATTTCAAGGGGAGTCAGTAATATGCGTTGCGGGGCTAGTTGGTTCATGTACTTATATAACCGCAACAAAGGCGCCAAAACAGTCACAGGCTGATTTTCTTTCCTCTTTCTTTTCGTTCAACTTCTCACGCCCACACACACAACAGGACAGGACGGGGCGCTTGCGGTCTTGCTCTTCTTGTCTGTTGTGTCGTCTTTGTTGCGCTTATATAAGTATACGTTAAATGGGAGCGTGTAAGCTACCGAACACCGAGTGGCAAGAAGAAAATCCCCCCCTTTGAGCCGAAAGGTCGAGCGATCAAGCGAAAGTCGTTCCGTTATTCCAGCTGCCAATATATTGGCGCGCTTACACACGAAAGGCCGTCGCAGCGCAGAGGCCGCGCACAGCCCCTTCTGTGAAGGTCTTTCGCTATGATGCCTCGTGCATAAGCGTTGTACGAGGAGCCCGACTTCGTTGGCGTTCTGCGTAGCCACCTGCGTCCCCGGCGGAGCTGCGGCGAACTTCATACCTGAACTGCGCAGGTTCGATGGTTCGGCAGCTTTCGTCAAACAGCGGAGAGCGAATTGATTCGTGTTATACAAAGCGCGCCGTAGTGCGCAAACGGGAGATCATGGACGAACGGAGGACTCTGTCACGCTGCATGCGTGGATGAAGAAAACATTTCCTTCGTTAGAGGAAACAAGAAACCCCATCGGTCACTCTCTCCCCTTCATTTCTCTCCACGGCATGAGCTTCGCTTGCATATATTAGACACTGCTGTGACGTCACATTACCGTTGAAGCGCTGCTAACGCGTCGTTTGTGCAAGAGTCGCAAGGCGGGATGTGCCACCCCTTACGCTTAATAGTTCACATGACTGAAGGTATCGGCCGCAAGGGCAGCCTAATATCGTTCTCTGCTCTAACTAGAATTAGGCAAAGCAGAGCAACTTTCTGGTAGAGTAGAATAGACGATAAAGTTCTAGCTGTGGGTCCATCGACACATCCTGTATGAAATGGAAAAAAATTGACAGCACTGTGGAATCTACACTGCAGAAATGCGAAAGCTGGAGTTTTAGTGCTGCATACGGTGCATTACGTTTGCTCTCATCATTATTATCAACTAAATTCACCGCCATTATCAATGCTACTGTCATACAGCTGTATAACATCACAACACCTGTGGCGCTCCTGGCGGAGAGAGCGGGAGTTAAGCCACCGTTCATGCGCACCGCCGTCTCTCACGGACGGCGCGAGTTGGTCGCCCAGCTTTGAGGCGTGACGTCACACAGAGGTAATGCGAAAGGTCATTTCATGTGCACCGCCGTCGCACCGCGAAGGCTTGAAAGTGAAAGTAGTATTGCTTTCGCAATAAAACGTTTGTCTCAGTAGCTGCTACTTCAATTTGGTTACCGTTTATACTATCAAAAGGGACGCAGAGGACAAGTCAAAGTTGGCCTGTATCGATAGCGTGCCGCGATTTAGTCACAAAGAGACCACCTTCACCGAGATCATATACCTAGCTTTCATAATAAGGGACAGAAGAAAACGAAAATGAAGTACATGTATGGCATTTTGTACGGTCAGCGGTGAAAATCTGCACCAGGCCTTGAAAAGAATACCCTGCTGTCGTAGGGAGTGGGCTAGAAGGCATGTCGATCCATTTTTACTCCCTTATAGGGTAATTCGTGTTTAGAGAGTATCATTTTTTACCATTAGGCGCTCTGTCAGCTGGCGTTTCTTCCCGAAGCCCAACGTACACGGTGACGTGTGCTACACATGGCTCGTCGCTCAAACTAGACAGTTTTAGAACACTCTGCATGAAAAACAGTTCTCAAATGGCATAACAAACGAACCTGCAGACGACGGCGCCGACAATACCGCGGCCGGTCTACGGCTTGTCTTTCGAGGCGATAACTCGACTAAAGGTGCGTTAAGCTTTCTGAATACAGCCACGACAATAGAGAACGTGTGATTAAGATGAGAGTGAAGTGGCAGCGTTGCCTGCCTCCGGTCGCGGTGATAAACGACAGGCAGCAAAGGAGACAAACAGGACAATATACTGCATTTATTTTTTGGCTCCAAATAGCATATGCAACACTAAGACAGAATTTTGCGCTTGTTTTAAGACACCGAAGAGTACATCTGTGGTGAAAATCGTGCGGAAAGAACGCAACAAGAACTTACTCGTGACGGCGAGCGAGCGAGTTGAATTCAAAGTTTCCGCCGTTGTTGCTATCATTTTTGTGGCTCCCGAGAAATCCCGATCAGTGTTGTTCAGACGAAAATACAGCATGAAGCCTTATTCTTTTTAGGGCCTATAAGTGTCCGAACAACTCTGTGACGAAGCGCGAGAAGCTGCCGCGCGCTTCAGACAAGGCAATCGGACAGGAGGTGCGGCGCAGAAAAATGACGAAATAATACGGAGTCGATATTGTCGACCATAAACCCTGACTGCTCATTGGAGGGTCAAATTCTAAAGTTAAAGATCAGCTACTTTGCTCATCTGATGAGAAGAGAGGAGTCGCTGGAGAAAGATTTGATGTTGGGAAAGGTTGAGGGTCACCGGAGAAAGGATAGGCAGCGAACGCGATGGTTAGATGGCATCCTCAAGGCACTGCAGATGAAGTTATGTGATGTTAGGAATATAGTGAGAGACCGGAAAGCGTGGCGTGATATGGTCCATAGGGTCACGAAGAGTCGGACACGACTTAACGACTGAACAGAACTGAACTGAACCACAAAGATTTTTAATTCTTCTTGTTTGCACGCTGTTTTTCCCGGTAAATAAATGGAGCCATCTTTCGGCCGTGCGTCCTTCGGCGGCGATCAAGAGCTCACGCACAAGACGAGGAGGAAGGAAAACGAAGCGGCACTCGCCATGTGTTAACGCGCTTGAGGATTAGCGCACCTCTGCGTCGAATTCACCAGCTTTGTTTACGCTGCGCCCTCCCACAGCTGGACGAAAACAACAAAAGCCCCGGGATCAGTCGAAACAAGCTGCGCTTTCTGACAATATCGAATTAAAAGTTTCCGATAAAGCAAATTCTTAACCGAGACCAGTCTACGCTCCTTCTTTCTCTCACATCCCCCTTCCTTTCTCACTATGCCTAATGGCAAGCATGTCGGGGGGAAAAATTGATATTTTAAAACTCAAAAGAGAATGCATGCAACTCTGCTGCACTCATAAGGGCTTATATCGATCAAAATTTGTTGATCCCCCTCCCCTGTCAGGGATAATAGATGGCCTACATCTTGTCTTGCATCCAGAAATGTCCTAGTCAAGTAATATCTCCGGACAGTATAAGCAATGTATCTATTATTTTTGTCTCAATGAATCGCTGAGTGATGTAATTTATTTATTCTGACTTTCAAAATTAGTGCTTTTCATTTGATGCGCACTTTTCCCATATCACTTCGGACTCTTCTCTAATCCCTACTGCAATGCGCACTGCCTGCTCAGGCTGGTGGCTCAATATAGTTGAAACAGATCAACGGGCCAACAGACGCGCTGCCTGCTGGGACTGTCGGTCACTGCTGTTGGGCTAACAAACGCATAGACCCGCGCGGCGTGTTCGGTCCTTGCACGCAATCACGGTCTTGTCTGAAGGGCCAGCACATGCAGGGCCAGCATCAAGGCATGCGCTTCTGCGCAGACACTCCGCTTCCGCTTGGCAGGCGCCCCAGACAGGCGGCAGAAAGGGACCCTTTGCGCCGATAACATCGCCCATTAAAGGGATGATGCGAGCGAGAGAGCCACTGTGTACACCCGCTGTGGCCGCCGGCGCCAGGAGAAGTAGTGGCTCATTCTTTAGTGGGGTGGGCGATTTCCTCGTTTGTTTTCTGACGGAGGTGCGGCGCCACCCTTATGCAAGAGGAGGAGGTCCCTGTAATGAGTTCGCCCTGCATGAGCACATACCAGTGTCCATGTATAATCTGCGACAAGTGGAACGCACGCAAATGCAATCATTCCGCAACGCTCAGAACGTTCCACGTTCGAGCATCTTGCATCGTGCGCGCGGTGACCGGAAGTTCGTCCGGTAAAGCTAGACGAGAAATATGTCACTAGGCATGCTGCCGTATTACGCGTCCTTTAATGCCAACAACACGCATAAAGTGCTTGTCCGCTTTCATCTTAGGTCCACCCCTAAAAGCATGAGACTGCGTGTCTTTAAAGCGCATGCATATAGATTTGGATATCGCAGCAAATGTTCAGTGAGGATTCTGCGGTCACGCAGAATTTTGAAACAATATTGGTAGTTCGCCTTAGTTTTTTTTTTTTTTTCTTGAGAGGGGAGGAGAAAGGGGGGTATTTTCAAGGTTGCATACTTTTGCCCCTGTGGGGTGTAATTGAAGCCACCATCACCTTGAAGCCACCATCAGGAAGAGAATAAAAGCAGCCCTTGGTCTCCCCATCAGTACGTCTACGAAGCGGCTAATGAAGCTGGGGGTGCACAATACGCTCGAAGTGATAGAGGCCAACCAAATCTCCCAGTACGAAAGACTGTCAAAGACCAGGACGGGAAGAAGCGTATATTGCTGAAACTAGGCATTCGATACGAAAGCCAAGTGGACCAGAAGACGGATGTCCCGATGGAAGTCAGGAAGCGACTAAAAATCCCCCCGCTGCCACGAAATATGCATCCAGAGCATCCCCAGGAAATGAGGAAGAAAAGGGTGAAAACGCTGCAGAAGATATATCAAGGAAGACAGGACGTAATCTATGTCGACGCTGTCGAGGATGAGGACAAGCATGTTATGGTTGCGGTAGTGTCAGATGAACAAAATCTAAGAATAAGCGGCTCGGTTAGGACGAGTTGAGCTCACGCGGCTGAGGAGGTGGCGATTGCCCTTGCAATAGCGGGGACAATGGCTACAACAATTATAAGTGATTTGAAAAGAGCAATATGCAATTTTCTCAAGGGAAAGGTCTCTCCACAGGAAAAAAAGATACTGAAAACTTGTCAGGATGTCAGAATAATCCGGCTAATATGGGCACCAGCCCACTCCCAGCTTCAGGAAAATGAGGGAGCTCATAAGCTTGCCCGCTGTCTCACCTTCCGGGTAGGCTCTGATCCTTAGCACACTCTTAGCAGGGACTGGCTTGTCAGCTACAAAAAGATTAGAGAGCACTATCGGCTAAACAGGTTAGTATACCCACCGGCAGATAAGACACTAACTAAGATCCAAAAAAGCATTTGGAGGCGTTTACAAACCAGGATTTTTTCGAACCCAGCTACCCTAAGTGAGTGGTACACGGAGCAATTCTCAGATAGATGCAAACTATGTCAGGATAAGGCGGAACTGGTACATATGATATGGACGTGCCCAGAAATAAAAAAAATATATAAATGAACAGACAAAAACGGAAGAATTTCGCGAGACTCTACTATTGAGCTCACACCCTGAGACTCAGCTTAGGTGTAACCCGACTGGCCGAACACGCCGCCTGGCTCCAAGGGCTCTAGGCCGTCGTGTAGGCGGATAGGTTGACGCCTATCCTGTATCTTTCGGAGATTAAAGTTTTACCACCACCACCACCACCACTACCACCGCGCCGGAAGAGAAAGTAGGAAGGTAGGAGTGGAAGCGTAGAGAGAGAAAGGGGTACCCTAGGAGGGGCTGTGGAGTAATATCGACCACCTGGGGATCTTTAATGTGCACTGACATTGCACAACATACGGATGCCACTTCATTTCGCCTCCATCGAAACGCAGCCGCCGGCGGTCGGGATCGAAACTCCGGCATAGTGGTCGGGAGTCTTACCACTGCACCACCGCAGCGGGGCATAGCCTTTCTGTAAAGAATAATCATTTACTCTCGTGCAAAGCCTATACTTATTCCTCGAGAAGCCTAATGCGGTGTCTCGTGGCAGCTATGACGTCAAACTGCTGAACTCCCGATGTAAGCCTGCATTAAGTTCAGGAGGCTTCGTTCCTTAAAGGGCCCATGAAAAGCTTGAAGCCGTGCTTAAGAAAGGCGCACGAGCGGTCGGCGTGCCTTCGCTAGTCAGCAAAGCGCAAAAAAATTTTAGGCTAACATCTTTAATAGCGCAGATATTCCATATTAAAAATGACGCTCCTCCTCTCCCGTCACTGTAGCCCTCAACTCATACACGCCGATGCGCCGGCCAAAAAAAAAAGAAAATGTCCGGGCCGACGCCCCGCCCATAATGCGTCACGAAGTGACGCCACCGACTCTCGGTTTGTTTACTTCCGGTAGTGCTCCGATTTTTTCCCCTTCGTGTTTGCGGAGCGGCGGTTCGCGTGTCGGTCGCCATGGATCGCATGGATCCCGAGCTCGAAGCGAGGCTGCGTGAAGCCGCTGCCGAGCTGGACTTTGATCCATATGATTATACTCCGTTTCGTGATCCGCTAGACAGCGACGACAGCAGCACGCCATCGACTGGCCCTTCTGAACCACCCGCTGGCAACGGAGACGACGGCCTACTATGGTGCGTTCCGTGGCGCACGCGCCACTGCACATAAGTTATTACAACTTTCTTATTTCACGAAATGCCATTTCGTGTTTGCTTCGCGGCCTTTTCACATTTTACTTATGCGCAGGTGCCGCTGCGGCCGCTGCGAAAGCATGCCCACACCTGAAGAAGATGTGTGCTGCCGCAGCATGCCGGAGGTGCTGGTGGTGTGCCAGCAGGACGGCGGCTGCATTACGATCCACCCAGCGTTCCAAAGCGTGTGCCTAACGCCCGAAGTCCTTCGGGCTGTGCACATTGCACGAGAGGAGGAGGGAGCGAACATCGATGGAGACGGAGATGTAAACAAGTAGGTAGTGCGGAAGCGTCAGGTGACAGATTCGCATTATTTTTTTTTTTTGTGTGTGTGTATGATCCGTTTACTGTAAAGCGTGGTATTTTCAGGCAGCACCGCTTCATAGCCTACCGCTTGTTTACCAAGTGGATTTGGGGCAGGCTGGGCGAAGGCAACAGGGTGGTCCTGCCAGCCTGCGTCGTTTGCCGGGTTCGGCGTGAATTTCCGTCGGCGAGCTACATGGGATTCAGGCACCCTCCCCTTTAATCTCAGGTGATTGTCGCTTCACTGCATGCTGTATTCTAAACTTTATCACGTGTGCAGGCGCACTGCTTCGAGTGGTGCATGGAAGTGCGTTTATTTTTAAGGTGGAAAAATAGAGAATGCTATTTTATGAACGCCAAGTTATGCACTGCGTCAAGTGTCTGTTTTGTGGCACTGTTTAAGAACAGACATCTCGTTCCTCTAAAGTGCCAGAACTTGTAGATATCTAAGCAAGAAAGGTGTAGAACTGTTAGTTAGTGAAAAATAAAGCCTGGGAAGAAAATTCAAATCCTAGTAAAAAAAAAATACACATCCAAAAACAATCCAGAATGGAGGACAATGCCGAGCATCGCCAAGTCTGCTTGAGCACATGCTTCTAAGCATCTACCGTAAACATTCATTTATTTGGAATGGAATTTTATAGAAAAAAAGAAATTAAAATCGAAACACAGAATGCTTATGCTGAGGCAGCACAAGCATTCTGTGTTTTGAATGATACCGAGTGTGTGAGTGCTCAATACTGACACAATGAAATGAGTGCTTGAAGGTTTGTTTATTGATACTCCTAGCCGTGAATACATGACAACAGATCGCAGAATACATCCATTCCAGCAGTGGAGTAATACAGGTGAAGCACAGATCAAACCACAACTCTTGTTCCTGCATTTGCTGATCTGAATTATTAATTTGAATTTATTTACAGTCTAATACGCTTGCAGAGTGTTACATTTCTTATCTCCAAGCTGCAGTAATAGCTGGTCCCTTTCAGGTGTGTTTGCCAAAGTGTAGGGGCAGCACTGCATATTTTCAAAACGTTGTGCAGGTTCAACCGTCCTTGAACCAAATTTCATGAGCGTTAGCCATTGGCCGCAGTCACAGCTGCTGCTGCCACTTCGATCTTGGCTCGCTTGCACTCTTGCTCAGCTTTTTGGCAATGGGCTAGTCTGGCTTCTCTTTGTTCAATGGTCTCGGCAGGCTGTCTGGCACGGTTGCAACCTCCGTCTATAGTGAGGTGGCGTATGTGCATGGTGTATTTCCGTAAGTTTCATGAAGGAGAAGGAGTAGATGAAACGTTAAGACGATGATCATTGTAGCGCACGAAAATGTCTTGCAATTAGAAATTGATGGAGGCGATGTTTACTGTACAGAGGAGAGTGTGTTGTAGTTTTACTACGAGATGTGATAGGTTGTGGCAATAGCATAGTGCTCTCATGTCTAAGCTATAAAGATGAAATTGTTTGCTGCACAGCGTGAGAGTTCAAAGTCAACATTGCATTCACTTTGAGGTTTGTGCACAGGAGAAGTAGAGCGAATGGTCTAAAAGCCTTATTTTAGCTGTCTCGGCTATCACCAGCTGTCATGCCTGGACATAATTCCCTATTTCTTGATTATCAGCTGTATCTAACTGTGCATTACATCGCTCTCCTTTCACAGTGAATATATGTACACAAATTCTGCCAGCTAAGGTAGCCACTGCTTCTCATTTTGTAGCCTGTACCGCAGGAATCACTTAGTTGGGCTGGGAGACCTTGTCATTGCCTGTTCTAATATTTATCCCTCTGGCATTTTATAGAGCGAGGAGCTTCTTTCATAATTCATTCATTTGGCACTGTTGATAAGGATGTTTTTAACTTGTTCTCTTGCAATTTCTGGGGCCTGAACTTTGTTGACAGCTTGGCTTGTTATCTTGCTTCCTTGAGATCTGTGAATATGTTTCTAGTTTTTACTGTCGCTTTTCTATCTGCATATCTCCTCTTCTGTGGCTTCTTTTCATGGTCGCTTTTTCCAGTGTTGGTGTTTACATTTTATTCATCTGTGCAGGATAGTCAAAGGAAAACGAAAGGCAGTATAGAACAGAGCACCAGATAGAAGGAGCAGAACTGAAGAATTTACAGCTTTGCAGAAAAAGACCACAATGAAATTTGCAAGGAGAGAAGAAGGGAGCACTTATCCAAGGGGAAGAGGTCATCTGCCTTGGGGCAGAGCATTCCGACCAGTTACGTGGGTGTGTGATGGTGGGCTGTCGGCTTTGACGGTTCCAAGCGGCCTCCACTGGCTTCTACTTTGGTTATGTGGGCTGAGGCTTCCCAGTCTACGGTATGAGCAATGCACTTTGCAACACATTCTCATGCTGTGCAGTAAGCATCCTTCTCTTCATCAAGTTCAAACTACAACATACTGTTCAGCTGTGCGGCAAACATTGTGATCTTCATGAAGTACCATCTGCACCACTCCTTCATTTAACCTGGGTAAATATGGCATACACGTACGCCATCTGGACGAGTGCGGCCGAGGTTTGCTAGCGTAGTGTCGGACCAATTTAAGCAGTGTGACATAATTTGCAGTGGTTTCACATTACTGCACCTAAGCAGAATTGAGTGCACTCGTGCAATTTCTTTTGGAGGGGTGGGGGGGGGGGAGCAGTTCTTTTCACTGCACTAGAGTATGCAGGTTGTGCCACAAATTTTTCTCAAAGTTGGCAAATCCCATGAATCATTGCAGCTCATTGACCTATTTGTAATTTTTGTAATTTTTTAGCATATGTAATACCTTTCCTGCAGTTTTGGTCTGTTTTATATTGTCACAGACCCCGCCTTAACGATTAACAGAGGTGCGGGGTCCACTTTACGGTTACCCGTCGTCCCTCTATGAGGTTTGAGAACACAGTTAAAAGTTAGGCCGGTCAACCAGTGAAGTGCGTGTGTTGGTGTGTGATCAAGGAATAAGTTTATGCGTCACTTTTTAACACACAGTGGGAACATATATAGGTAGTAGTCCAAATTACACTGCATAAAAAAATTAATAAAACACCAGGACATGATAGTAATAAAAAACGACTCAATAAATGACAAGAGAAAAAAACCGACAATGAACAAACGCTGCGATAAAGAAGACTATAAAATAACAAAGCAAGTATTCCAGAGATAGTAAGTAAGGGCGAGAGTTACACAAAAACACAGCGTAAAATACTAAGCCAGGTCAAGGTTTAAACAAAGCCAAAAAGAATATTCAATTAACCGACAGTCTGTAGCAAAACGGATTCTCACAGCCTTCTTATCTAATGAAGTATCGTAATCGCAGAGTTGGCCGGTAGCGGCGGCCGTACGGGGAGTGGGGACGACAAGTTGGTCGTGGGCTGAGTGAAAAAAACAAGACACTTTCCTGGAGCAAGCAGCCACGAGAGTAAACGTTTTTGTATAGCAGGCCATCACATAGGCATAGGCAAAACTGGCTGTTCGAGGTTGGGTCTTGAGCAGCAGCTAAGAACGACTCCAGATGCTGATCGGTGTGTTCCTCGGTTCAAAAGGTATAAGTATTTGGAAATCTCTGAGATAAAGCAGTGACGTAAGGATCAAAGTTGTCCGCGTCGCATTCCGTCGTGGCAGGTGGCAACCAGGAGAGGCAGTCTCCATCTGCGTGCCGTCGGCCACTTTTGTATGAAATGCTGTAGTCGTATTCTTGCAAGCGAAGTGCCCAGCGGGCTAGGCGACTAGACGGATCACAGAGATTGAGTAGCCAGCATAGGGAATGGTGATCAGTTACTACTACGAAAGGCTCTCCGTACAGGTAGCAGCAAAACCGCTGCACGGTGAAAACAACCGCGAGACATTTCTGCTCGGTGATGGTGTAGTTGTGCTCAGTCTTGCTTAGAGTCCGACTGGCGTAAGCAATCACATGTTCACAGTCGTCATAGCGCTAAACGAGGACAGCACTGAGGCCTATGCCACTTGCGTCCGTGTGCACTGAAGTTGGAGCAGAAGGGTTGAAATGCCGTAAGATAGGATGTGATGTTAGGAGGAACCTCAGTTGTCGGAAAGGATGAGTCGCATTTGCACAGGCTCCATTCTGCACAGCTAGTACACTGCAAGTCATGTACTTTGCGCTGTAGCCTGGCGAGTCACAGCGACCATCCCCTGCCAGGTCTGTTGTTGTCCCTACAAGCTCACTAGCAAGTTCTGCTTGCCTTTGCTGAAAAAGCTGCAAAGAAGGAGATGTTCAATTTAGAGTCTACAAACTTGCAGTCATGTGATTGCCTTCATGCATATTAGGATGAGGGGGGCAGGTTTCAAATGCTGCATTGCTTTTCACTTTTCTCACAGCACATTTACTAAAAAAAAAATGTTGCAAAAATTATGCCTTCAGTGCTAGAGCATGCAGCTGGTCTATTAAACATGTAGCCAAAGGCAACAGAGATGTGCAGTAGCAGGTGCATTGCACTGCAATGCCTCCGCTGTTGCATATATGCTGCATTTTATATGTTTTATATGTTGCATTGTAGCTTCAAGTTGTTGTCATGAAAGGATGCGACATCTAGTTATCGAGTTAATGACATATACTTTGACTTGAATGTTGTATGAGAGATATCCTTATTGTCAAACCTCATTTCTGGCAGGTAGCAAGTATGCCCGTTGGTAGTTGTAGTAGGTCCTCTCTGTGATGCCTTGCACCCCAATGGATTGCAGGAACCGAAGAACTGAAGCTATACCGCAGCCAGAGAACAAGATGCCTGCAGCCAGGAGGACATTTCTTGCTGCTTTTCCTTCAACCAGTGGTTGGCTTTTTCAGAGGAAAGAATGCTGCAGTGAGCATGTCCCCTTCACAGTCACAAGGCTTCCCGCTATGCTAAAGTAAAGGGTTCTTGTTTGCCCGCACATTGTTCAGGTCTCAAGAAGCTGCCGCAGGCAACCCTCGAACACAAGGAATTTTCGCTCTTTGTAGAGGGGTTCCTCAATCGCTGACTGGGCCGTTTCATCCTGATGGTCGCTGAAAAAGAAGTGCAGTGATGTCAGCGATTGGTGCCGTGTGATTGTTAATATTATGAACTAATACGTAGCAGCCGTGGATGTTCATCTCGGAATGTCTTGGCTGTAAAATGTGCTAAATAAAGCTGCTGTCAAAGTTTATTGTCGGTATGCATTTTTTTTTTTTTCATTCTATCAACAGGGAACAGAAAAATGCCATGGCAAATTAGGTACACTTTAGGGCTACGCAACTTATATTTTTTTCACAACAGAATCAAATATCCTTGTGCATCTTAGTGACTTGTTCAAATATTTGTGCAAAATTAAACTTCAAAGTGCATGTGATGGCTCCGTAGTAGCTCTAAAGACAGCACTAATGTACACTAGGCAGACACAGCATGACCATATTATGTAAGGAAAAATTGCCCTTTTGCTACCTGACGCAACTGTGAATAACCTAACACCACGTCCGAGATTAGTGGTGTGCAAGGTATGTATGAGGCATGGTCTCTATAGACTCATCAAGGCAATATTTGTTGACCCATTGTGAGTATTACCACATCCTTAATCATGTCAAGCCATGCATGAGAGTTATGAACGCTGTCATTCGAATGGACTGTGTCACAGGGAGGGTATATTTGCAGGTTTGAATGAGTGAATATGTGACACATAGGTGACATATTTCGTCAAGTTTTCTTTTTTTTTTTTGCCTAATGAACAGTGCTTAAATGACAAATTTTCTTGCCTGCTATAGCCAGCAAATGCACAAAAGTGGATGAAAGAAGTTCTAACGAGCGGCCAGTGATAGCAGTAACTGGCCAGTGATAGCAGCCTGCCACCGACTTCTCTGGTGGCAGGCTTCTCTGTTTAAACCTTGGTGCTGACTAGAGATTTAAATCCAATAGACACCTGTGTGCCTGGAAAAATTTCATATATTTAAAATTATTCGCAAGCACCCCATCTACGTTTAATGTAATCAATCATATAGCTCTTTAATACATTTTCACAACACTACAACATCTTTATCAATAATGACTTACCAACAGGATGGCACTCCCACATTGTGTTGCCACAGTATGCGTGCGAGTAGTTGAAGGCCCCGCTGGTGATTCTTCCTGCAGACAGATATTCATAATTATAATGATGGTTGCAGATTTGAAATTTTTCATGCTTTCATTTTCAGGTGCTGTATAGAGAACTGCCCGTAACAAAATGCAAACATTGTCAACTTGCTACACATACACAAATATTCTGAAAGTGGAGAACTGATATGACTAAAAAATTTGCACAGACAAGCTGTAGTTTGTGGAGTTTCAAGAGCCCTGAAAAATTTGGAGGCATGTTAGCAGCACAAACAAAAGACACAGTGCAGGACAGTCGACTAATACACTGTTCCATGAACCAATCCAGCAGCTCATTATTTTTGAACGTCGGGTCTCCCATGTTAATCCAGTTAATATATGTGCTCCGAGTTTCTTTTTATGGTGTGCCAGTGCACACCAAAGCCTTGCATCATCCACTAAACAAAATTAACTATTTGAACTCCAAAATAATCTCATCTATACAGGAAGAGCTACATTTTAATTGCTTCCAGAAGGTGCCTCAAGCGATGATCGAGCTTGTGCATGGAAGCAGACATAACATTTGCACTAATTTGCATAGCTTACTTACTCGGGCAATAGAGCCATCATATGCAATATAATACAAAGCTGTTCAGTACAGTTGAAAATTAAGTGTGTACATATGTCAAAACACTTGCGTCATCCACTGGACAAAATGAACTATCCAAAATATTCTCACCTCTACAGGAAGAGCTGTGGTATTTGGATCACCTCCGGTAGGTGCCTGAAGCAATGGTTGAACACGTAACTGCATGAAAGCATAATGACATAGCAACAGTTGTGCTAGTTTATATAGCTTCTAGCAATAGAGCCATCATATATGCATGCAACATATTCCAAAGTTATATATGTGGCCTAAATATTCATAAATATAAATATAAAAGCATATATACATTGTTATTAATACCATGATAACAGTACTAACCTGTCCAAAGGAAACCTGTGTAGTGCTGAGGTCTTTCGGGCTTCCTGGCGATGATGGTTTGCCATGCTAGGAAAAGAAAGGAAATTTGTGCATAATCAACATTGTGTTAATGGCAGTTTTATTATTCTGCACATGAATGAGAATGAAAGGAGACAAAAGTCTGCAAGTGCAAGGTCATAGGGGATACCTTCTTTTTTTTTTATCTATATACCACATGTTATTTTTCTTTCCACTTGGTATTTAATCATCTTTCTGCCTAAAATCGTTACAGGACTAATTCTGATCAATATCACCACAAAAGTATTTAAAAAAAACCTACACTTACCTTGGACTCGACTGTTGGCTCCTTTCATTAATTGTATCATAACGAGCCAATTTCCCCTTCAATTTTCCGCTTCATGAATGAGAAAGACATGCATATACAGGTGTTAAAAGGCAAAGATCAAGAGCAGACTAAACGCACTGTAAAATAAGCATATCTTTAGGTGGATGGGGGGTGGGGGAGGGGGGGATGCAGTTGATCTGTATTATTAGTGTGCTGGTATTTTTTTATTACAAGTCAGGCTTGGTTTATGGGGTTCAACGCCCCAAATTCGACTCAGACGAGGCGCCGCACAGCACTGAGTGACATCGCACAGCACATGTACAGGTGCGGACGTAAGTAAACCGAGCAGCTAGGCTTTTTCAGTCAAATTGCCTTCCTCACTGGAGATCAGGAAATATTTGTCCGTGAAAGGACACTTGCGTCTACTACCGGTCCACGCATCCCACGACTACCAGTTTCAAATATGCACCGAGTGAAAAATGAAGAAAAAGCGTGCTCCGTTTACTTTTGTCCGCACCGGTACGCGGGCACCTTGCTTGCGCTTCCGTCGAAAAGCGGCCGCTGTGCCTTGGGCACAGCAGTCGACCACCCTAACCCACTGCACCACCCAGGCAAATTATACTGCGATTGTTGTGATCGCGTACACGTTAGTGTATGTTAATTCATGTGCGCAGGTCGCCTTATCTTCTTTTTTTTCCCCTTATCCGCGCGCCGCAGGGCGAGAGCTCCCTTTCATACATTTTCAGCGCCTTAACTTGTAGTGGTCCTCTCGCAAGAGCGATTTGCGCGCAAGGAATCTGCGCCTGCAAAACTTGCGCTAGGCTTCATGCACTTCGCGAGACTCCGAGCCATGCTACGCGTGTTTCCACAATAACTCGCAACCCAGAAAACTTACCATTCCAGGGAGAAACTGCGTCGGCAAAGCGTCGGACTTGAGGCGTTGACGTCTCATGTTGAGGCCAGTTTGCTGCGCCAAACTGGGATTATACTGGTATGCGTCACGGGAAAAGTGGCGGCCACAAACTCTGAGCTCCTGGCGCTTGTCCGACGATGACAGCCCGACGCGTTGGAGCCAGCTTTCCCGCGTGACACCTTGCTTTGTAGGGACACGATGTCGCATTATAACATCTTTCCTGTCCTCGGCTTTACAGCCAACTACACAGCAATGGTGGTCCATTGCAGATCAGAAAAAAAGCAGCAGCAGTTGAGATCGCGAGATTTCAAGACTGACAACCGGGCAACACGTGCTTTTGCGAGCAGACGGATCTCTCTCGGCCGGAAGTGTTCCGCTTCTATCAAGATGCGCGCAGAATTCTTACCTTTCTTTAATGTACAATAATAACTAACGAATAAAATACTTCTTTCAGGAAGAATAGTGCTAATTTTAAAATCTATAATTGCAAAAATTACACGTGACGTCATATGGCCATGGCCAATGATAACGCTAACCCCAATGACGTCGCATGGGCTGGGCGGCTGAAAACGCACGGTGGTGTGTCGCCCAAATCGGCTGCGAGCGGCAATTTTCCAAAATTATTTGTAAATTACAGCTAACACGCAGAGCTTTTTGAATGTGATCTCGATGCTCACTAAGACCACCTCTAAACACATGTAGCATCAAAATACGGCCTTAAATGGCGTTTCAGGGGCCCTTTAAGGCCCCTACACTTGAGTGCGATTCTCCAGAACAGACCCGTGACTTGCGTGGCGTACGCGTTCAGCTTCTTTACCGTTGTATCGTTGTACCCATCTGCTTGTAGAAACAACGCTTCGCCTGTCTTTAGTAGCGGAGGCCCCGACCTCTGTCCCATATAGGCCTGCGTGCTGGAGGCGGAGAGTAGGAGGCCTCCTACATCCATCGGTGGAAAAATAAAGTTCTTAACAAGAACAACAAGAACGCCCCGAAATGTTGCTTTCGATACTTTGTTTCGGCGCCTGTTTCTACATAGGCAATAAATTATTTTATTTTTATTTTATTTTACTTTACCTGGCGGTGATCATTTAAAATTCATGTAACAGTGCAGTCGATTTATAGTCGCGCATTGTACGGTTTCTTTCACAGACCACAGTGCACTTTAGGGATACGAACAAAACTTTATCGTCTTTTCATTATTCGTGACGACTATATGCACTCCGCACTGGAATATCTTTATTTAGTATGAAGTGCAATTCGAGAATTGCACTGATCAGAATAGGCAAGAAAGCATGCAGGCAAGTCGCAACGTTCTGTAACCGCTGCGCGCAGTTCCTGACCTCATCTTTCCGCCTGTATCCAGCGGGCCTTCTGCCTTGAAGAGATCAGGCAGACGCACTCTGCCGGCCTGCACTTCCTGTCGTTCGCACAAGGAGCCAATATAAAGAAGATATATACCATCGTAAAACTGTCAGTACCTGAGACTAAGCGTGAGAATCGACAGATGAGCATGTTCCCACCGCTGGCCATCCTGGGTCTCGGAGACAGAAATTATCGCCAGGACAGAATGCGGCTTCACTGGTGTTCCAAAACCCACCAGGCCAAGACGGCCTTACAGAGTACTCGCGCGTGTGTGCGTGAGCGTGCACCGTACACCCCGTGAGCGAAGCTTTGTTCTTCGCTCTTGAAACCTGTCGACAGTTGCCGAACCGTGAAACGGTAACTTATTTTGAAACCAGTTCAACAAGTATGGAAACGCGCACGAATATATAATCACGACGCGTTGCTCCTGCAGGTTTTGGGATTAGACAGCCATACCAGACCGCGCACATTCAAGAAGGCGCGGTTCCGCTCAGTGCACGACAGGTATGCGTGACCGCGGCTTGCGCTAATACATTCAGCGGTGAAGCAGAAACAAGGCTGATTCAAAGCTCGTGTCAAGGTCACGTCGCTCAAGTAATCACCTAGAGATGTATTCGGACGAGCACATAATGCGACGACGCCGGCGAGGTAGCATTTCAGAGCACCTCTTCCACGTGACATGAACTGTTGAAGAAGATGTACCATTGTACTGCACCGTTGCCTTGGATGTATCCTGCCTTAAAGCAATGCTTCCATATTAATGCGCAAGTGTCGCCAGGCATTCGCAGTGTTCCACGTTTCTCTTCGTCACACTGCGAGGTTTTTCGCACTGTTTTTTCTTTCCTCATTTCAGATGTGGAACCTGTATTGCGACTGAAATCCCCGTGTACTGTCGCTTTTAAGCTGCCATTGAAATTCGCGACAGTGATTTTTTCTTGATTGTAGGCCTCATCCAGAATCCACTGTGATCACATGCCGTTGAGCAGTGATGCCACCGCCTTCATCATCGTCATCATCATGTCTCACCCTCGTTCTCTGTGGTACATACGCATGCAATTAAACAAATACACATAACGCACAATATCAATGACCTCGTCTCTTATCTACACTAAAGTAAGCGTCAGCACGAAGGTAATGAACACGCATCCAGCTAACCTTATAGGACCTCGCATATAATTATGCTCGCTGTTCCAGGATGCGCGCTCCAGCGAACAAAGTTAATTTTCTTGGGAGCTTGCAGAACGTCTGCTTTGAGCCGTATACTTAGCTGTGCAGCGTACGGGCTAAGAGGAGATATAATTAAAGAAAGCTCGTCATTGACCTCACGCATACACGGCCCTTCAGCTATGCGTGGTTGCGCGCGCGTTGCTCGGTCGACGCCGTAAAAGAGCCGTGATTTGGCATCGGCAGCGGTGTTTCTCGTCTCCTGGAGCGAGGCGGCGCGCTTCCTTTTTAGGTGATCGTCGCCGACGGTGGCTGCTGTTGGGACTCCCACGCGCAGGGGCCGCGTGACGCACGAGGCCCACCTCTTCTCGACCGCGAACTGTTCAAGACGACGACGCAGTCGCGTGATGTTAATCGCGCACGAGTGGTGATGTCGAACGCGCACGGCGAGGTTGCTCGACGCTTATTGATACGGCGGCCCACGCTGGCGCAGTATTGCGGCCTCGAGCGATATGAACTGCTTTGGTGGTAGGGTCAGGTGTTGTGTTTCCGGAGCATGGAGCGTGAGTGCCGCGCGTTTATGTAGGTCACGACTGCACATTTAACAAGCGCGCACCACAGAAGACTTGCGGGAAAAGTATAGCCAAAACATTGCCCCACTGTCACTGCGCCTGCACAGTACCCTCATCGCCATTGGCAAAATATTTTCTGTTCTCGTCAGAAGTACACGCATTTCGCTACCTTTTACAATCACGGCCACATAAACCGCTACCGCCCCCCCCCCCCCCCCCCCGCTTCCCCCTGTCCCTTCTCCGTTCAATTTGCACACAATAAAACATGATGTTGATCCTGATTGCAAGTGCTGTGGCAGGAAAGCACATTCCCAATTTTTCCCAGGTCACTCATTTCTTTAAGCGAGTACAGCCTACTCGACATGACGGACAATAACCGTGAATTCCGATGCTATTAGCAACGAACATGACATGATGGCTTTTAATGATCGCGTGTATTTTATTCTCCTATGCGCGCCATTAACCCTTCCTTAACTATTTTCTCCGTCCTTGTACGCATGCATGCCTTCCGTAACATGGCTGCTTTGCGGGAAAACCGAATTAAAAGCACGCTTCCCAACAACAAAGGCTCAGAGTGCGAATCAATGCTTGTACGAAGGAAAACAAATAACTGATAAAATGGACGTCCTTCCTGCTTTCATTCCCCCTGCGCGTTTCCGTGCATGAGTGGGTGAGACACGTTCTGCTCCACCCTTACCCAAGCCTGAGCTCGACGTCTTGCCACAGTAGCCGCGTATTGACGGGGTCGTTCTGCAGAAACCACATGCGTTTTACCTATACTTAGGTGCACTTTGAACGAACGCAATGAGTGTAGAATATTTAAACAGCACATTAAAGAATACAGTAAGAGGTACCGCCATATATATATATATATATATATATATATATATATATATATATATATATATATATATATATATATATATATATATAGCACCCTAATGACACACCTAAAGTACATGTTCACAAATAATGTTCAAGTTCAAAAGAAAAAAAAAATTACAAATTAACTCCAAGAACCGGAATTGCTGCAAGGAAGTTCACGTAGTTATTATGAAAAGGGAATGGCCGTGTTTAACCGAGCGCGCCATAAATAAAATATATGTTCGTCGAAGAGAACGCCATGGCAGATAGCCTGTCCAGTTATGATTTGCGCTGCACATCCGCTTTCGTAAAAGCCATGCCCACAAAAGCACAAATCTCCGCCCTGAGCGGCACATACTACGGTCCCGTTGGGATCCCTCAGTGAGACGACAAAAGCTACAGCGCGGGGCCAAAACTCCGGCGTCAAACGGCGCATGACGTATATAACGGTGCTTTGGTGGCCGCCATCTTCAGCGGTGAAAGCAGCAACACGAAGAGCGCATATGCCGCGCTCTTTTTACACCTGTCCTTGCGTTTTCAAAGCAGATAGACACACTGTCCGGGGAAAGCGCTCGGCGAACAAAAATAATATGACGGATGGTGAGGGGGCGGGGACGGCGGGTGTGAGGTCGCTCGGTCCGCTTTTGGTTTTCATTGCTTCTCGTTTCCTTTCGGCGATGTGCCTGCCTATTTTTATACCTCTATTTTGATTTCTTATTCGCGAGGATGGAGAGAAAGGCTTTCGAACAGGCCACGAATGGAAGGCACACGCACGTTGCTCACGCCAGCCATGTCAGTTGCTGTTGGCCTGGCTGGCAATGGACTCTGCCCGTTGCCTTTCTTCTCCCTGTGCCCACAACGGGGTTTGTTGTAAGCTTACATGTGCGTCGTCATGAACTGTCAGGTTGCAGATATTACGAGCGCTTTTCTGTAAATAAGCTGAGGAAAGGAAAATAACAAAGCGAGGTTATAGGAAATAGTCGGAAGTGGGCACGATATATTTTCCCTGTGCTTCGGGTCAATTTGCAGCACAATGGAGAAGTTACAAGGGAACGCAAGAAAACTTCGCAACTGTCACCGTGTAACTGCGCCCGCCTGCACTGCGTAAATAGCATGATCGTTGTTTCTTTGCCCTTATTTGTTATTCTTGTTCCTACGCAAATACTCATCACCGGAAGTGTAGGTCTAGCTTTCTGCGCGATGAAATTTATGAGGGTGATTTACAGCACGCAATAATGCTCTGTGGCTTCCGAAAGCCTCCATCAGGTGGCCAGCAAGCCCGTCTTCCTGGACACGAGCGGCATACACGCCCACGGAGCGACTTAGTTGCGCAAGGGCGGCTCACCCCTCTCCCGTACTTGAGCGGTAGCCAAGAGAGTCTCCATTAGCGCCCGGTTGCTCGGACCGACGCAAAGAGGACGTCATCACGGGAGCATCATGGACGCCTTCGACGCGATCACGACATCCATAATTCGACCCGCGATCCCGATGAGCGAGGCGGACAATAGACAGCCTCGCTGACTATCTGTCAACGCGCGTTAGCGCCAGAGGGAGAATCGCGCCCCAATATTTAAACGAGACGAGACGCAGTAAATACATTTCAGTCTTCCATCTCGTCGTGTACATGACACTCATTGAATAAAAATCTAGCAACGGTCACATGGGTTCTCGGTAGCTTTATTTTTCTTCTTTGCGCATCAATATAGGTGTATGCCGGGTGTAGCGACATTCACAAATGAAAGAAGTTAGCATTTTTTCTCCGCGCAATAAAAAGTTAGTTTGCATACCCAGTAATACATGCACTGATGGGCAATGCATGTCCTGCGCCCATTGAATAGAAAGCATGTAACAGGATAGGTTATCTTTTTTTTTTCTTCTCTCTCTGTCTGTCGGTATGCAAACCCGTGCTTGCGGCACAAAAATTAGAATACCGTATTTCAACTTTAATTATCCTATAGGAAAATAAGGCTGCGAAGAAAGAAAATCTTGCGTAACTGTCACTTTGCGCGGACACCTGAATCGCATGAAGGCAGGGAGAAGCAATTTAATAAATAGAATGATGGTTTAGTTAACCATTCTAAATCAATAATTAAGATATATGAAGAAAAATGAGCATGATAGCTACTGCTACCACCCCATTTCAAAGGGGACGCTCCTATATTCCATCCATCCATCCAAGCAAAGTAAAAGAGATAAAGAAGTGGAGGAGCAGACCATACAGCATAACATTTATTTTTATTTCCATTAGTAGAAAGAAATGTTATGCTGTGTGGTCTGCCCCTCCACTTCTTTATCTGCTTTACTTCGCTTCTACCCCTGTCTTCATGCGATTCAGGTGTACACGCAAAGCGAGACAATTGTTCAACATTTCCTTTCTCCTAAAATGTTTCAAAATTCCTTAATTCAGGGATTAGCTCAACCTGTCACTTCTGCGGAGGAATAGAATCATTAAATCAGTTCATTTGGGATCTTCGGCCCATCTACCTACCGGAGAACTCATGTCTGATCCCTCCACACGGACATCCAATCCCGAGCCGTGGTATGGGCCTGTCTCGCGCGGGATCTTCATGGTCTCGGGGGTACGTGCTGCCCACCTTCCCTACCACTGCCTTTAATTTCCACAATAAAGTTGTGGTTCACGTCATTATTTCCATTAATCTGAACGTTTAGTACGTGAGCACAACGCGGTTCTTCCACATCTATTTTATGTGCGTGCGTGCGTGCGTGTGTGTGTGTGTGTGTGTGTGTGTGTGTGTGTGTGTGTGTGTGTGTGTGTGTGTGTGTGTGTGTGTGTGTGTGTGCGCGCGCGTGTGTGTGCGCGTGTGAGTGTGCGTGTGAGTGTGCGTGTGTGTGCGCGTGTGCGCGTGTGCGTGCGTGCGTGTGTGTGTGTGTGTGTGTGTGTGTGTGTGTGTGTGTGTGTGTGTGTGTGTGTGTGTGTGTGTGTGTGTGTGTGTGTGTGTGTGTGTGTGTGTGTGTGTGTGTGTGTGTGTGTGTGTGTGTGTGTGTGTGTGTGTGTGTGTGTGTGTGTGTGTGTGTGTGTGTGTGTGTGTGTGTGTGTGTGTGTGTGTGTGTGTGTGTGTGTGTGTGTGTGTGTGTGTGTGTGTGTGTGTGTGTGTGTGTGTGTGTGTGGGGAGGGGCCTTAGTAATTCATGGGGGAGAGAGACCCTCCTGGATTTCCATCAAAAATTACAGGATTGCCAAGTCTGCTTAAGAGCGGAAATTGCGAAATCCACTTCACAGGACAGTTTTCATTATTGTCATTGTCATTGCTATTATCATCACTATCGCTACCATCACTATCATCATTATCAAATAAATGCATTGTCATTGTCATCACTACGATCATCATTATCATTAACTGCATCGTCACTGTCATCGCTACAATTATCATCATCTCTACGATCATAAACTAAATGCCCCGTCATTATCATCCCTATTATAATCATTGTCACGAGCTACATTGCATTGTCATCGCTGCTACCATCATTATTATCGTTACTGTCATCCGCCGCCTAGAGAACCGGATAGGGCTAACAAGATAGATGGTTTTGGTGGCACCGATGCCCTGGCGGGACAGTCTCCGCCGGAGTCAGGACTTGAATAGGACTTTTATTGTCAACCCATTACAAACAAGCCATCTAGCCTCACAACCAATTCAAAGTAATTTAATCCTTACGCTAGACAAGGAGAATTACGATGTTTCTCACAAACCCGACGCGGAATGGAGGCCTATAAGCATAATTACATAAAATAGAAACCCATTTTTATTACCTATTATTATAAATATTGAATGCCTCGTGAGTCTAGTGAAAAATCGTTCTCTATGGTCCGTTGCAATACATCTCAAAAATAAATCCCTTCCAACAATGTAAAAAAAATGGTCTATTGTCCCTCGTTTCTTGCAGATTAGACAATGCGGTCCTCAAGGTAAATAAGAATCTCTTCCCTCCATAAACCTCTCCACTAGGAAAGTTCCGATATGTAACTTAAAAAAAAGAGGTCTTCGTGGCGGCACCTGCATTTTCTTAACTCTCTCTAAGAAGTCTCTGCCTGGGCCTATGAGGTCCTTTACAAGGGTTCTGAAAAAAAAAAAAAAAAAAAAAAAAACATCACGCAGATTGCGCTAAAGCTTTATCCCTCTTACACCAAACAAATAATTTATAGAGAAACGTGCCGAAATAAATTAACACCTGCGACGACCTCCCTGTAATAACCGAAAATCCCACACGCTACTCATTCGGCGGAGACAAAAAGCTCCGACAGTTGTCGCGGTCTAAAATTTGGCAGATGGCGAACAAGTATGTAAACTTACTATACATATACATGGCGTTCCAGAATGGCAGGCTACCACTGTGACAGGGATGCAAGACCTGCTCTGATTTATTTTCGAGAGAGTATGCCTTGGTTTATCGCCATGCAAAAAGCGGCTGTAGAAACTCCAGACTGCCTTTCAAGAGTAGAGCTTTTGTTGTCGTTGCGGGAGTTTTAATCTGACGAAGCCGGGCTAAACCTGGCTGATCATGATGTCCATACATGTGCATAACTATGTGCTCTTCATGATGTGCGGATTAGACAATGCGGTCCTCAAGGTAAATAAGAATCTCTTCCCTCCATAAACCTCTCCACTAGGAAAGTTCCGATATGTAACTTAAAAAAAAAAGAGGTCTTCGTGGCGGCACCTGCATTTTTTTAACTCTCTTTAAGAAGTCTCTGCCTGGGCCTATGAGGTCCTTTACAAGGGTTCTGAAAAAAAAAAAAAAAACATCAAGCAGATTGCGCTAAAGCTTTATCCCTCTTACACCAAACAAATAATTTATAGAGAAACGTGCCGAAATAAATTAACACCTGCGACGACCTCCCTGTAATAACCGAAAATCCCACACGCTACTCATTCGGCGGAGACAAAAAGCTCCGACAGTTGTCGCGGTCTAAAATTTGGCAGATGGCGAACAAGTATGTAAACTTACTATACATATACATGGCGCTCCAGAATGGCAGGCTACCGCTGTGACAGGGATGCAAGACCTGCTCTGATTTATTTTCGAGAGAGTATACCTTGGTTTATCGCCATGCAAAAAGCGGCTGTAGAAACTCCAGACTGCCTTTCAAGAGTAGAGCTTTTGTTGTCGTTGCGGGAGTTTTAATCTGACGAAGCCGGGCTAAACCTGGCTGATCATGATGTCCATACATGTGCATAAATAACTATGTGCTCTTCATGATGCGCGGATTAGACAATGCGGTCCTCAAGGTAAATAAGAATCTCTTCCCTCCATAAACCTCTCTATACTTATAAAGTTCCGATATGTAACTTTAAAAAAAGGAGGTCTTCGTGGCGGCGCCTGCATTTTCTTAACTCTCTTTAAGACGTCTCTGCCTGGGCCTCCTGAACTTAAGTAGAACTCTCTTGGTTAGCCTCCACGTTTCAGCCCCATAGGTGAGTACAGGTAAGATGCAACTGTTGTATACTTTCCTCTTGAGCGATACCGGTAAGCTGCTAGTCATAATCTGCGAGTGCTTGTCAAATGCACTCCATCCCAATCTTATTATTCTTGTTATTTCCTTTTCATGGTCCGGATCTGCGGTTACTATCTGTCCTAAGTAGATATATTCGCCTACTACTTGAGGACAACCCAGAGGGCTATGGAACGAAAAATGGTAGGGGTAACATTAAGAGATAGGAAGCGTGCAGAGTGGGTCAGAGAAATAACTGAAGTTACCGACATTCTAGTGGAAATTAAGAAGAAGAAATGGACATGGGCAGGACATGTAGTGCGAAGAGAGGATAACCGATGGTCGCTTAGGGTAACAAACTTGATTCCAAGGGAAGGAAAGCGTAGCAGGGGGCGGCAGAAAGTTAGGTGGGCGGATGAGATTAAGAAGTTCGCAGGGGTGAAGTGGATGCAGCTAGCACAGAACCGGGTTAAGTGGAGAAATATGGGAGAGGCCTTCACCCTGCAGTCGGTATAGTCAGGCTGATGATGATGATGATGATGATGGTGATGATGATGATGATGCCTGGGCCTCTACTGTATGAGGCCCTTTACAAGGGTTCTGAAAAAACATCACGCAGATTGCGCTAAAGCTTTATCCTCTTTACATCAAACAAATAATTTATAGAGAAACGTGCCGAAAGAAATTAACACCTGCGAAGACCTCCCTGTAATAACAAAAAAAAACACACACACTTGGGGTTTCTTTTTGAGAAACATTGTGTCAAAGAGAGGCCATAAAGAACTGATACCAGTGGAATCATCTGTTCGTCAAGGATATCCGCTGACTCCATTATTTGCCCTATATCTGAAACCCCTCTGTCTTAGTATAATTAACAGCGCACCTATCCGTGGTTTCTCTCTGGCTAAATGTGAAATTAAGATTTTAGCCTTCGCTGATGATGTCGCCCTCTTTCGTTCTGAGAAAAAGAGTGTACTTGAGGCTTTACACTTGACAGTTCTGCGGTGTATCAGGCACGGCTCTTCAATTAGATAAATCCAAGGACTTTTGGTTGGGTCATTTGGGCACTAGGCCAAGCCAGTTTGGCGGCATATGCTGGGACTGTAGCTTTCTTCAGTACCTAGGGATTCCACCGCACCAAGTTCGCAACAGTGCAGCCTACTGGGATTCACAAATTGTACCTATGCGCCTACGAACACAGGCTTGGATTGGTAGGGAACTCTCAGTGTTTGCTCGGGCACAGGTCTGTAACATATTTTTGTTTGCAAAGCTTGCGTATGTTCTTCAAGCCGTGCATTGTGCGAGGACAAAGGCACAAGTAACACACAGAATATTTGCAACATCCGTGTGGCGCACTCAACGGGAGCACACGCGGCGTGACAACCCGCAGAGGGCGGCAAATAAATTTCCTATAAAATCTACAGACTGGAATGCATGCAAAGACGCTGCAAGCAGAGGAATTACTGCCGCAACGCGAAACTAATATCGACAATGGCTTATTGCCTGAGGGAAAGCACACGAATCAGAGCTAAAACCGATAGCTTACCCAAGCAAGCTGGGTTTCGCAAGGGCAGAGGAACTAGAGACCAGATTGTCAACCTTTGCTGGATCATGAAAAAAGCAAGAGAGAGAGAGTTCCAGAAACTTATCTACTTCTGCTTTATTGATTATGTGAAAGCATTTGAATGCGTATATGACAGCAGATTGTGGCAAGCTCTCCAAGTGACGGGAGTTCCAATTCACCTCATCTGTCTCCTCAGGAACCTGTATGAAGGGCAAGAGGCCACAGTCAGAACTGAGCATGGTCTTACTGATTGGTTTCCGATTGAGAAAGGAGTGAGACAAAGCTGCATACTGTCGCCCTGCCCATTTAACCAATATGCTGAGTGCATCATGAGGAAGGCCGGTCTGGACGAGTCTTCAGCTGGAGTGAAGATTGCTGGAAAACGTATCAACAACCTTAGATATGCGGATGATACCACTTTAATGGCAGAAAGTGAAGTGGAACTCAAGAGACTTCTGATGCGCGTACAAGAAGAGAGTGAGAAGTTTGGGCTTAAACTGAACATTAAAAAGACAAAGATCATGGCGTCTTGCCCTATCAAGTCCTGGAGCACCAAGGGACAAGAAGTGGAAGCTGTGACAGATTTTCTCTTCTTGAGCTCCAAGATTACCCCGAAAGGAGGCTGCAGCCTTGAAATTAGGAGACGCTTGCTTCTGCGAAAGAGAGCCATGGCTAGCCTTGACCACCTAGTAAAGAGCAGACACATTAGTCTGCCAACCAAGATCCGTATAACTCGTGCTATGGTCTTTCCAGTTGTGATGTATGAATGCGAGAGTTGGACTGTGAAGAAGGCTGACCGCCGAAGAATTGACGCGTTTGAATTGTGGTGCTGGCGGAGACTATTGAGAGTTCCTTGGACTGCCAGAAGATCAAATCAGTCGATATTGTCGACCATAAACCCTGACTGCTCATTGGAGGGTCAAATTCTAAAGTTAAAGCTCAGCTACTTTGGTCATCTGATGAGAAGAGAGGAGTCGCTGGAGAAAGATTTGACGTTGGGAAAGGTTGAGGGTTACCGGAGAAAGGGTAGGCAGCGAACGCGATGGTTAGATGGCATCCTCGAGGCGCTGCAGATGAAGTTATGTGATGTTAGCAAGATAGTGAGAGACCGGAAAGTGTGGCGTGAGATGGTCCATAGGGTCCCGAAGAGTCGGACACGACTGAACGACAGAACAGTACTGACCATCAAATGATGAGACATTTCAAAGGCTGCATGTGCACTATATTCACAGGAGCGCTTAAAGGAAAGCTTTAAGCTTTACGCACAAAAAACCTTGAAGACCTTCGTGCTTGCCGACGGGCACAACGTAATATTCAACGCTACCTGAATAAGCTTAGTCGGCAAAGATAGCGTGACTTTTGTTCTGCGCTGAATGTGCGCCAACCAGTAGCCAAAATATGGCGATTAGTTCGCGGTATGCGTCCGGCCCTCAAACATCTTCACCCCTACACAGCACTATGTCTGCATGAACGAAAATCCATTAAAGAAATTTCAAAATAATACCGCAGACTACTGTGAGCGGGGTCAGGGCCTTCCGCACACTACACAGATGTTCTTTCAGGAATCCCCAGGCGGCAGTGGCAGCGATGGACCTACCTTTCACAATTGAAGAGCTATCCACAGTTATCGCGGAATTAAACAGACGGACGTCTCCGGGTCATCATGAAGTGACCTATGGCGCAATCGCAAAGCTACCTGACAATTCCCGTCTTCGACTACTGGAATATTACAATTCTTCCTGGATGTCTGGTGAGGTCCCCACGGAATGGAATCTGGCTAAAATTGTGCCCGTTTTCAAAACTTCTAAACAAACAACAAGTTACGCATCCTTCCGACCTTCGCCCTATTGAGCTGCGTATGTAAACTAATGGAGCGAATGATATGCAAACGCGTCACCTAGTTCCTCGAGAGCCGAAATGAGTGTCCTCAAGAAATGAACGGGTTTCGCCAAAATAGGTCTGCGACTGATAATGTCATCGCCCTTGTCTCATCACTTGAAGAGCAGCTTCACGCTGGGTATATCCCGACAGCCGTTTTCCTTGACATCAAGTCCGCTCTTGACTCTGCGTTTTATCGTGCAATTCTCGCAGCCTTGACCAGCCTTGGCCTCGGAGGAAAGCTTTATAACTGAATTGGACACTATTTACAAGAGCGGCAAATTTTTATGAGCACTCCAAATGGTCCAACACTTTTTCATGCAGTGAAGAGGGGCGTACCTTGGTGAGCTGTGCTCAGCCCTCTCCTGTTCAATCTTGCCTTTTACATATAACAAGAAACCTTCCGCGAGGAGTACGCATAACAATTTTTGCAGATGATATCTGCATCTAGAGTGCATCAAGTTCGTGTTATGTTACGCAGCAACGTATTCAGAGAAGGTTACTGCACATCTCAATGTACCTGGCTCATCAGAAAAAAGTGTCTCTATGACCTTCACAAGAAAAAGAATGAATCGATACCCGCTCCTTCTGGGTGGACGGCCACTATCGTATGTACGATCACAGCGATGCTTAGGTGTTATGATTGGCAGTATAAAATACGCCGAGAGAGTATCACTGCAGCATCGCAGGTTTTCAGATTCATGGCGGGAACACGATGGGGCAGCAATTGCCGGTCTATGGTTCTGCTTGAAAAAGCCTACGTTGAAGGAGCGTTACGCTACTATTTACCGGTGCTACAAAGATTCTCTCCGACCAGCAAGAAGACTCCTGAAACCACGCGGAACAACTGCTTGCGTATAAGCCTTGGACTCCCAAAGAGATCCTCTGCATAAGAAACACCACTTGCAGAAGCAGGATTTCTCCCGCTAATGTTTCCCTCCCTAATTCCCCTTCCTACACAGAGCAGCATGTCAGCGAAATCGAAACGTCGGCTAAATTCTCTGTTTTTCATTAAAGGGTCGGTCGCTCTCTCTCTCTCTGTTCCTTCCCTTAGAGTCTGGCGGAATGGGCCTTGTTCATCTGTTCGTGCGTCAACTTGTTTCCCGTTTTTCGATTTTTCAAATAGCAAACCACCCGTTTCTTGTAGTTGTGCTCATGTCTCGGTCCTCATTTACCTCACTTATTCGCATCGACTCGGCAGGCTCCTGAGGGGCCTTTAGGGGATTCCTTAAGGAGGTTGCTGACCTTTCAATTTCCTCATTGTGCGCTTCTCTTTAGATTACCTGTATAGCCTCTCGAGAAAGCAGATGACCCATGTTCTCACTGAGTCTTTGTTCCCTACACCGTTGTATCGTCAGCCTTATCTGGGGTTTTCAAACTACACGCTGCGACACTGCCTGTCAATACATTTCTTCATGATAGAAAGATGTTTGTGCCCTGGACGGTGAATTGCAGTCTGTGTAGCCTGCCCGAGAAAACTGATCATTGCTTTATTCTTTGTCAGGACGCTATGTTCCATTGGGAGATACTACAACGAACTCTTAAAAACATTGCAATTACACCATATGCTACTAGATTTTTGCCTGTTGACGAAAAATCTGTTGTGCCTTATGATCTATTTGTGTTGACGGGACTATCCAGTCTTTGCAAAAGCCGTATGATGGATGCCGAGCCACCAAGATCGCCAAAATCTGTGTTTCGTGAGCAGTGCACTTTGGTGAGAAGTGCATATGCTGCACGCGAAGAACCTCCAAATTGGTGCTCTGCCGTACCTATACGCACATGTGTGCCTCCCTGAATTTTGGTGTTTTGATGGTGGTGCAATGTCGGGTTGGGATATGGCGGGATCGTATTAAGCAGCCCGGTAACTTGAGATATTGTTTGAACAAGTTTGAGTAAGTCAAGTTTTAATTTTTTTTTACGAAAATTTTCTCATGCAATAAAGAAAAAAAAAAAAAGCCCTAGAGTGGCCTAGTCGCTCAGCTAAAGATCAAAGGGATAGTGGTTCAATTCCCGGTGGAGAAGACAGATTTTTAGTTTCAGTGCGAAAGACGCTTCCTGGTCGCAATTTCTGCGGGCGCCACGCATGGACCAAGAAAGGCTTTCGGCTTAATCATGACCAACAGAAAAAATTAGAGGGTTTCAACGCTGCTGAACCGGATGTGGAGCGAAAGCTTTCGGTGCGGGCAACTCGCTGTTGTCGTTTGTCTCCACTGGGGTGGCAACTACCGAGTTGTTATTATCACCAGCGGTTTCTTTTACTTCCTGGCTCAAGGTCATCGGTGGAGTCGGCGACACGATGGAGGTGCGATCGCGCTGAACAGGCGAAGCAGCTGGCGTAGTGTTGCTTTCGCAACAAAAACACTGTTCCAATGATGCAGGTTTTTTCTTTTTTTTTCTCTCTCTCAGCGATCAAGTGAATATTGTCATCTTCATTACATGAACTAAATTTTGTGCCAATTCGAAGCTTTACGCGTTGTTCCTCATGGCACTCGATGTATGACAAGTTACAAACATGTTAAGCTGGTTTAAAAATATTTTTTCGATTTTAATATAACCACGAAAGTGCAGTTCATTGAATAGTGTCCCTCGACTTGGCCACGTTGACTAGACATCAGGCAGATTTCTGTACAACATTTCTGCTGAAACATCCATTTATATAATGTGCAATACTTCTAAATAGACCATATTCTCTTCTCGCAAAAATTCTGCAATCAGGGATATGTAAAGAATTATGCTTTGGGTAAATTTACGGTAGACCAAGCACGGAATTGTGATTTCCGGAGTAACTGAAATATCCGATGCGCTGCACCGTTAAGACATTGTGAGGGAAACGAGGCATCTGCGCACTTACCTTTCGAGAAAATTATTCGTTCGTTTTGACATAGCATCTCAATTTAAGCACTCCGAGCGAATAAGTGAACTCAAAAACAAAAAAAAAAGAAAGAAAACAAGAAAATAAAACGAATAATATTCGATCGAGCTGCGTTTTTTTCGCGCAAGTATCCATCCTTATACATGCATATGTTGGCTTGGCTTTTAAAGAGTATATCTGTATGCTGCATCCAGGACATAGCCGCCGGAACTTCAAAGTGCTATGCAGAATACAGACAAGGACATTCAACTATGGGCCGTCCAGCAGGCCCGGGGTGCACTCGAAAAGCACTAGCCTCACAACCCACCACAAACGGGGCAAATGAGGTAGTGCAGAGTAGGGCTTAACCCCGGGTAGACGCTTGGCCAGCGTCACGACGCTTTAACCCGTCGTTTGCCGGCTCCCTAACAAAGTCATACATACATACATACATACATACATACATACATACATACATACATACATACATACATACATACATACATACATACATACATACATACATACATACATACATACATACATACATACATACATACATACATACATACATACATACATACATACATACATACATACATACATACATACATACATACATACATACATACGTATGTATGCTAGACATCTCTTCGTTTCGTCACTGACTCCCTTTCACGTAATTAATTATGCATATAAATAATTTAATATCTCCATCTTACTTTACTGTTTTTTTTTTCAATACAAACCTCCCCAACGTAAGCTTCCAGAGACTTTGCTGGAGCTGCTGTTCGAAAGCGAATCGGTTGATGTGTCTATTCCTTCAAAGTCCTGACGCACCTCAAAACACATACAACCACCAGCTACCGGTTCAGCCGGTCAGTAGGTATACCCAGTCGATCGACGACACAGAACACGTGTACTCCTCGTGTTTTTAACTGAATTTATATTTGAAACGGAGGGGAAAAAAGTTTTCGTGTTTTTAGTTCGTTTAGCCTCAAAATGACAAGGACTTGAAACTAAAAACCTCTAATGTTCAACATCTAACACCATGATCTGGACATAATTAGGAATATCAATGAAAAACACAACCACTATGATATTGATTACGGATACGGCCATTTAAACTAATAATTGACTGTAGTGCACAGTATCGTTAGCCCTCATAGGGAGACATGTAGGTAGAATCTTTAAGTCGCGGGTTCTATCTCGGTTCAGAAGCCACCCTCCAAAGAGCTAAATTGAACAAATTGAAGAGCGAGAGTTCGATACGCTCTCAAGAATCCCACGGGGTCGAAATTGTCCACCAGGAAGAGCCCATGCGCTATTTCTGTGACAACTAAAAATCAATTAGTCAACAATTTTGGCGGTCTGGGACCGAAGCAGCTACGTTTCACCCTTCAGCAGAACGCTTGGTTTGGTTAAGCACTCCGCTAGAGCGTGTCCTTGTCGGAAGCTGACGGCGAGGCTTGACCACTTGCGCACGTGTATTAGGCAGGCTTCAGAAAGTAACCGGTTGGTAGAGATATACGGTCTTCGTTTCCTTCCTTCTTTACTCAACGGCTGGTTCAGCAACGGGCTAGGCAGCTCGCCACGCGACAACGCGGTGCTTTTGAGAGCGCGTGGGACGACCATCCGCGTATCTCCGCCGTTATTTCCCCCTTCACTTTGTCCGGGCTTCGCGGCGGGGGTTGTGCGCACAAGCACATTGCCATCTGAGAGATCAACCTTGATAGCCGCGCGACCTTGACGCTCTGTGACGGACATGAACGCCTAAATGGAAACTGCTGCACAGAAATTCTTATATGCAATCACATTCTGCCAAAATTCAGGCCCAGATTTATTTTTATTCGTCCCTCTATCTTTGGTAGGTACAGACTATAACGTCAGAGTCGCTATAGCTAGAAAACGATGTCAATCCCCAAGCTCCGGTCTGAAAGGCGGAGCTGAAGTGTAGGAAAAGCCGAAAGTAATGAGTATGGGTTGAAAACACATCGCAAAATATGTTCCTGAGAGCGTGTAGGGCGTTTATGACTGGCAAAAAAGTGTGCTAAAGAGACTAAACTAGTGTTACGGGTCAAACCTGCGTCTAGAGGCTATCATGAAAGGTTTGCGCGCAGAACGTCAAGATTTCTAAGGGCATTTCCGCCTTTCGCCGGCACGTTCAGGTGGCTGACATGGCCACCGAATTATACCCCTATTTCACAAGTTCAACCGCATATGCCGAATGCTAGCTGGACTGTAAATTCGTGCTGAGTTCATCCCCGCCTGATAAGTCTACCGCTCTCCTTATAACCGCGCACTGGCCTTGGCGCCTTTCGTTTATTCGAGGCAAGGTCGTGAACATCATCACGACGCCATTTGAATCAGTTTTTATTATTTCTGCTCTTAGAGAATGACTCAAGAGACTATGCATGGCTGTCGCCGAGGGTGCTACGAAAGAAAAATAATCGAAGGAAAGCAATCGTTGTCTGGTACTAGCCTATAGGTTATGCCTAATCGGCTAACGAATGAACGCTGGCTTATAACAGAGCCTGCGATAGACGTGCCGGTCAGATCACCAAATGAAATTACGCAAGCGAGAGCTTTAGCAAATATATACATTTTGACTCTAATTTCTCTAGATACATCAATTAAACTACAACCATGGCGCCGGTGTGGCAGCCGGAGCCGTCATGAATTAAACAGCGCTTCGTGCCTCCATACATCATCCTGGACATATAGTAAGGTTTCGTAGGAAACACAGAGATAGTGGCCCTTGTAGGTTACACTGCTATATGAAAGGTGCATTGAACGAGTGATTCACGGTGGCGCCATTATTCTTTGCGACTTCACTGCGCCGTTTGTGATTGGAAGCTCATAAAGAAAGACTTACTTTGGGCACGCGGTGCGAGATGACTCATTTAAAGAAACGCACACTGTATCTTAACAACGCCAACACAACTGCTCACGCCCACAGTACACCTACCGGCTACGCCTAAACAGTAAATACGCCGAGGGAGAGGGACGTTTCGCAAAGAAAGAGCACGAAAACGAATGAGGAACGTCTCGCAATCAACGCTGCCTCAGTGGCGAAGAAATGAAAACGCCGTTTAAGGCTGGGAGCAAATTATGAAATATGCAGTAAATCAACACGAATGCTGGATGTTAATTCACGGTAGCTAGATAACTAATTACGAGAGGTGTCATTTACGTCTCATGGGAAATCGGTGTAAAAGAGAAGAGATGCAAACATCGTGGAGGCACGCCGCGTATGCACTGAGCTGACCAAGTACACTTCCGTTACACTCAGCCTCGGATTGCTTGTTTTCTTCATAATTGGTTCATCTGTCATCGATTCATGACGAATGCAAGCGGCTTACATATGGCGCTTGCACTACTCAAGGAACATCACGAAAAAAATTCCTTGCATATAACTTTAGTATTCGTGCTGTGGCACGAATATAGAATGAAAACGCTGGTTACTAAACGCTGACATAATCTATGTTAAATAGGATCTGGATGAAATAAAGCACTTATATCATAACACCGGAAAAATACCTGTACAACTTGCAAAACAAAGCTTGAGGATAGTTGATGTCGCTGCAGCAGCTTTTAAACCAGCACGTACTCGGATAGTATAACATGCTGCGTTGCTTAAACGTAGTTACTTATTAATGATAATCGAACCAGCGGCCTGTGTCTTTAGGAGAGTAACTACTGGTACATATTAGTGAGGTATACGACTGTAAGATACAGGCGTTTGAATTGGGCTCACGGCGCCCACTTGAACGAACATTTAAACAAGAACGTGCATCGTAAAATTAAAAACGGGGCAAGCAGACCTCCGTCCTGTCGTTTCCGCGCTTTTAATTTTACGATGTCCCGCCAAACTGGCCTACAGACACGCTCTTTTAAGGGTCGGGCATCTTGCAGAATCATGATTACGCTCTTTTTTTTTTTTCGACTGTCAAATGGACTAAATTATTCGTAAACAGAACCCACGTGTGCCCGAAAAAAAAAAAAAAAAAAGACAAGTGTGACCAGAGGGGCTCCGACCTGGTAGGCGAGATATATACTGATATACATCAGCAAAAACAGTTGCGTTCCCATCTTGCATATTGAGCAGAAGATAAGTGCTATCGCCGCTTTTGCTCATCATGGTTACATCTCGCTTCTCCGCGCGTGCCCCCCAGTCTCAACTGCGGCGCTAAAAGTGACGTGGCTTCTCACCTACCAGTCTACGTGAGAGGAGCTGGCCTCATGCGCGTCGCCTTCGTTCGACTGTCTACAGCGGTGTCCGCCTGCTGCTCTCCGGGTCCCTTTAGGTGGTCAATCCAAAACCAACGAGGCCTCGATGCGCTGTCACTTTACACCACAGCTGACGTTGTCGGAGGGGGGTTCACTCACAAAACGAACAAGAGCACACGCACACACAATTCTGACCGCGTATATCAGCGGAAGCTGTTAACGAAGCCAGCTGATCCGACGGCCTGGCTTTGAAGGAGGCGCTCCCAGGATGGGCAGAGGTGTGGAACTTGGGCGCTCTCGGCTGTGGTGCGCTACGAACGGATTCTACCTCCTCTTCTCGGCCACAGTCCGCAGCCAACGCTCTTCGTTGGCGGAGGCAGGTGCTGCCTTCGCCGGAGTCTTTCGTCGTGGTCGTCGTCGTCGTCGCGGAGGGCCGCTTGTGGACTGCACGAGCAGCTCGGCTTCCGCAGCCGACTGCATGCGGAGGCGTCGCGCACACGCACGCCAGCGGAGGTGGCGAGCGCGTGGGTCGGCCGGCGAGGGCAACCGGTTTGCGGCTGCTCAGCCAGCACAGCTATCCCTCTACAGAGACGGCGCCACCGCCGCTGCTGCCTGCGTCCCGCTCGCCTGCGACGCTTGGACGTTCGCAGCTGCGCTATGGACGAGCAAATGAATGTGTCCTGCCGCCGACGCTAGCGTTCCCACTGAGGCAAGCAAATTGCCGGGAGTATATGTAGCGTTTTCCGCGGGTTCTATAATTCACGCCTCCTTCTGCTCTTCACAGGACCTCAAAAGTGTCGCGCTAGACTACTAGTAGCGTTGCCATTTCAGAGAGAGCTTTGACCACCTGAAAGCTGACGCATATAAAAAAGGCCTAAGCGTTGTCTGGGAAAACGTGACAGCCGTACTCCCACCCTTTCCCGACTGATAGGGAGCGCAATACAGCTTTTACTTGTTATCTGCATCGCGGTCCTAGAGGAGAGAGGAGTCTATTGCTGCAGCCCCGTCCTTATCCGTTTAAACTGCGAGCACCAACCGGCAGTTGATTTCTGGTATATACCCACAGTCAATGCCCATCCCGCCGATGGCCAGCGAAACGCACTCGTTGCCCTGCTGCTGATTCGGCGGTGGACATGTTCAAGAAGGTAAACGGCCACTCTTCCCCCCCCCCCCCCCCCCTTCACTAAGTCCTCGGGAACAAATAAAATAAAAAAAAACTTTTCTTTCTTATACAGATAAGCATTCCCTGAAATGCACTACAAAAATGTCCCTTTTCGCCCCCTTCCTAGGCAACCAAGTATAGCTGCCCTTTAAAAGAATTTTAATACACACGTTCCTGACACATTCGGGTTTGAAAAAATGCAAAACTGTAGCTGTTCACTTTCTCGGTAGCCACCACCGTCGAGCTCCGTACTCACACCAGAGGCAATGCTTCCAAGAAGCGCAAGAGCCTGACAGGAAAGCTAGCTTCGCAGGACGCGCCTCATTAACAAGTGTAGCATGTGGCTAAGTGTTTCAGATAAATTTGTGCTTGAGACGGCTACAGCCTTGTAGGCCTTGACGATTTTTATTTCTGAGCACTTGGAGTACACCTTTGTGTTTATTTCATAGACAAGTTTCGTTGTCTTTTTTCGGCGACTAATATTTTCGAAGAAGGAATTACTTTTTTCTTTAGGTGATCTATTGCGACAGTCTTGTCTGGTCCAAAGTCATTCATAGTTTTTTCTTGGTGTTTTGTGCAAGAGTAACTTATTTTCCAGTAATCACCGTGCAAATGATAGTACCTGGAGCTCTGCTGGTGTAAGGATTGAATCGTTAATTTCATTACAAAATCAACGCTAATAAATGAGGTAGGTGGCATACGAAACCGCAAGCGGATTTTATAATTACCCATAAGAACTGCAGTGACATGTTATTGTTGTTTTGTGAAAGTGGACAGAACGAGAAGGCGAATTAGTACACGTTATCTGCCATATCTAGTGAAGCAGCGCAACGGCACAAGGCCAGAGGAAGAAAGGGATAAACACAGCGCTGGTATGCGCTGTGTTTGTCCCTTTCTTCCTCTGGCCTTGTGCCGTTGCGCTGCTTCACAAGATATGTCAGACCAACTCGCCCACCAGTTCTTATTGTACGTTATCTGTGTGTGGACGGCAGTGATGGAACTGCCGTGAAATCGCCGCACTGCCAGAATGGTATACGCTTTTTGGCATGCGCGGTTTTGTATAGAGTCCGACATGCAAGCTTTAATCAAGCGTGCTTAACCGACTAACTATATACGCTAGTCTGATGATAATATAGAGTAAAGAAACAGTGCTTAGCTATTAGGTGGCGAGAACGCGTGGTTTGCAGAGGTATGTAAGCAAGCGCCAAGTTGCATAACTGCGCTGTTTATCTTATAATACCACCTTCATACGGCTTCCTTATATCAGAGGGGCCCAGCTAAATGTTCTCAAACATTTAAAACGCGCGGCGTGTCATAGCCAAGTCAAACTTACTGGGAGCTGTTGAGAGCAGCATAACCTAGTGGGCAGGGTTTTTCGTGCTCCCTAGCTCACTAATTAGCATTTACTAATTAATAACATTTTCGTTTATTGAACAAGCGAAGTGCCGATTGAAAAGTTATTGACGGTTTAAAAAAATAACTAGCTGTGGTGTTTGCATCAATGTATAATATTACGCAGCTTTCTATTTACAGGCCTTCACCCGCCCGGGTGGCGCAGTGGTTACGGCGCTCGACTACTGTTCCCAAGGGTGCGGGATCGAATCCCGGCCTCGGCGGCCGCTTTTCGATGGAGGCAAAAAACAAGACGCCCGTGTGCTGTGCGATGTCAGTGCACGTTAAAGAACCCCAGGTGGTCGAAATTTCCAGTCCTCCACTACGGCGTCTCTCATAGCCTGACTCGCTTTAGGACGTTAAACTCCACAAACCAAACCTATTTACAGGCCTTGAAAGAAAGTTATCACGCGGCTACCTGGGAACATCTTGCCTAGCATACACGTAATGCCCAACCGGGGATAGCTTTTCTCGGGACAGTGAAGCAGCATCGTTGTCGTGTAGGAGCTTTTCTTATTGTGCGAGTTGTCTTCTAAGGTCGGTAAAAAATTCCAGAGAAACTTAAAACTTAAGCCTTCTCACGCACGGCATTGAGAAAGCATTTCTCTCCTGTGTATGCAGTGGCACCACTGCTGTTACTATGGCAATGCCATGCGTGTTCAGACATTTCTTGGTATGCAGTGGTGTCATCTACATTAAGCTGTTATGATGACAGACGGTGTAACTATGACTAACCATGGCTAACTATAGTATGACAAACCATGCTCATAGTCACGGTTAGTTATAATATAGTTCGTCATAGTCTAGTCATAGACTAATTATGATTATGACCAACCATGACTTACTATTTCTAACCATGGCTACGGACAACTATGACTAATCTAACATTAATTATTATGGTTATTTATTGGTGATTGATTTCATTATTATCGATATCTTGTGATTGACAGGTACACGACGGATGTTTTTTGGTCGCACTCTGGTCATGCTTTCTGGTCACATTTAGCATGAGGAAAAAAAATGCTTTCACATTAAAAACTCTCTTGTACACTCTAAATACGGTAACCTTTGGGTAACCTTTGCAAAGGTGCACATTTTCAGATTGAAGTTCACCTTCAATTTAAAGGTTACACGATGTAACCTTTCCACTTTTAACCTTTGTAAAAATTACAAATAGTAACGGTTACTTCTTTTTTGCATATGTGATACAACTTATTTGGCGATGTAACCTTTACAAAGGTATACATACTTGAGATAGGCATAGGCTACATAGTCCAAAATATGTGTAACCTTCGTACGTAACAATGGCTGGCCTAAAAACTGGCAAAAATATTCTTTCAACTTGCTGAAGGTGATGAAATAGAGTTCTCTGCTGAATTTCGATTTGAATGGTTACGAAAATTAGCCATACAAGAGAATGTTTTAGAAAGGATAAAAGCGACAAACATCAGTATGATGGTCAAATTGTTCATTGACTCCAACATCTTCAAGACTACAGGAAACACAAAACAACAAAACGTCTTAAGTATTGTCTACATTAGAGAAAAGCTAAGGAATGTAACAGATGCAGATACGTTCAAGTCACCATTTTTGCAAACTTTGTGCAAAAATGTATATCATAATAAATTGGTATGCAAGACACTTTTAAATATGGATCCATACATTACAATAGTACAACAGTATTTCTGTTGGCATGCCAAACAGAACTATGTTCACCAAGCAACTCAATAAAGCAAGAAACTCAGATGAGTTCTCGCTTCGAAAAGAGCTTGTCTACAGCATATCACTGTTATTGCAATGTAAATAAAAAAATAGGCATTGTAATTGTAGTACAAAATGAAGAAAATAAAAGCCTTATTATGCAAGCCATAGATAAGTCACCTTGACATTGTGTGAGGGATACAGCATACACAAAATACAAGTGGTGAAAATATCAGAGAAGGCAATATTGGGATCACGTACTACATTATCATGCTTCATAAAGAGAGATTAAAATGTCTACAATCTCATTCTAGTCAATTTAATCTCTTAAGTCTGATCAGGAACAGGGTACAAGCAGTACAGATCCCATGAGTTCTTTTAAAACTTGCGACCACTTACAAACCTAAACAACAATCAATCAATTTAAACATCTTGGCTAAACAGCACATAGGCATACATGTACCTAAGAGCTTTCAGAGATGCGTAACATCAGCAAATTCAGCACAACTTGATAAATTATGTAAACAAAAACCCTTTACTATAAATAACGTACAGCAATATTATGACTCATCCAGTCACTTTAATAACTAAAAATAAAACAGCGCAAAACACACAGACGAAAGAATAGAAACAGACATCACAAGCGCTTGTGGTGTCTGTTTCTATTCATTCGTCTGTGTGTTTTGCGCTGTTTTATTTTTAAACCATGTATCACCAACTCGCCCGCTTTGCCATTCTGTTTAATAACTAAGATACTCAATGACATGAATAATAACTTGTAACACTAACACTGCTATAAGCTTGACAACACTCACATAAGTACTACATCAACTTATGTACTGTAGTTAAAAATCTAGCTGAATTTAGCTGTAGAAAATATACTTCAGCATTTAGAAAGTGAACAATGGAAAACATTTCTTTCCAGAAAATTAGAACAAATAATTCTTTCTCAAGAGCATTAACAGACAAGTCGGTTCGTCAGAAGTCCAAGTGGCACTACAGTGTCTGGCAAGGCAATCTTACGGGGGAAAATTCCGGCGGATAGTTGAGGTTTTTTAGGTAATATGTCCCCAGACAGTAGAGTAGGGCACGATCTATAGGTTGCCATTGCTGATCGAGATCACTTCTTTGCTACTTCCAGCATAAACGTGTGTTCAGCACAGATATATACACGAGGGGCTCTTACTTGCAACTCTTCAGGCAGTGGGATCTGTGGAATGTTAAATTAGAGCCAACGGGCTACCAATCATACTTAAAGCATGGCTCATTATCTTATCAGAGTGAAACATGGTAGACAGAGAACACGAGATTTTTTGAGAGGGTTTGATCATATTCAAATGAGTTTTTCAACCAGAAAAGCCAGGATGCGAAGCAGCTTCGCTGTAAGTGCCGGCGTGTGCTCGCTGATAAATGATATACCACTTGGTTAGGCCCAAGCTTGCCACAGTGTAGACGCGACTCTGTTACAGACTGGTGGGCATTTCCAGAGGCCTAAGCTTTCGTTTTTTTTTTTTTGTTTAATTCCAACCTGAAAACTAGCGAAAATGCAACAGTTCAGCAAGCAAAGGCCCGACAGCAGCTATAGTCGCACAACTTGAGGAAGCTCGCCGAGCTCGTGTATAAGGCAATTCGGGCAACTGAAGCTTCCGATGTAAAATGAGAACCTGGTAAAAATTATGTACAAACGGTCGGTCCCGAAGCGATGACATGCTAGCCACACCTTCTGTGGTTTTCACGAGGCTTCAAATTTCCAGTGGAGGCCGGTTACACGAATCAATAGAGAACCTGCACAATGTACTCGATTATATTTTATGCTGATGATGCTGCCCAATCTTCCGACCGCGTATACGCATGTGCATCAGCCAGAAAAGACGACGACGTACTGTGATGATTGTTTCTGTGCTTTGCTTTTAGCTTTTCTGTATCTGAACGGTTGCTTTAGAAATATAACGAATCAGCGTTAAATTAATAAAAGTGCGTCTCCAGGGGCCTCGACGAGGCTTCAAATGCCCAGGAACCGCCGATAACGCGAAATTAAACTGCAAACTAACTTGGGTAGACATGAAAAAAAAAATCAATAAATCCCATCTGGGCTCAAGTAACAGTACGTGTGCGCTCGGTGATAACTGATACCACTTGGCTCTGCCCATGCTTGCCACTGGGTATACGCGCGCCTGGTTGCGTTACACTGTACATGAAATTTCGTATTAAGCACTCAAGTAGAGTTTTAATGGTTTTCTTTAAACAATATCGTGCTCGCTGAAACAATTCCCTGCGTCTTCAAGGGCTTATTTTGCGTTTTGTTTTAGGCATTTTTGTATTCAGTCCACTTAACCATTCGAGCAACCATGCTGTTTAACTATGCTGTTGCACTTTATAAATTCCGCTCATTCACTGTAAACCCCCTGGGCAGAACACGAAGTAAAACGCACGAAGTAATCAATTCGCAAGAAGCGGTAATTTTTTTTCACGCCGTCTGCACTGCATTGAAGCATCCGTAGGCTGTCTGTCGCATAATGCACTGGCTATGGTTCGGTACAGACACACATTCAATATTTGTTTTTTTCACATGCCTGGCTGTAGCGCAGTATATCGAAATTACTCCGAAGCCCTCCACTACGGCTGCTCTTTCTCTCTTTCCACTTTCACTCCCACCTTCCTCCCTTCCCTTACGGCGCGGTTGAGGTTCACAACGTGGGGAGCGACACCATTGAGAACACCGGTAAGGCCTTCCTTGTCCATCGCGTGGATGAGGATGCCGACAATGTCACTAATGTGGACCCATGGCAAGAACTGAGTGCGCTTACGGCGAAAAAGTCAATCGACATTCGACAAGGAGTGCAAAGACGTGCAAAGTTGCTGAATTTTAATTGAGATCACATGTACAGCCGCGAATTTCAAGTGTGCTCATCTCAACGTACACGAAAACGCACATGTCACTAACGCGCCCACACGCATGCGAACGGGCAAAACTAGCGGTGGATTTCCAATCTGTACTGTTCATAGATTGTACCTAACGAGCCGAGCCACCGACGCGAACCAATATCACAGATAACTAGACTCACCAACTCTGATTCTCACGTGATAAGTCAGTCATGTACTGGTAGAAAGCTATTGAACCTGGTTTAGGTTCGAGGTATAGTTACAGAACGGACATTACAAATGAGCAGAGAAAATACACGTTTTGATAAGTAACGGATAAACGAAGACTACACCAGTCGTTACTGTTTTAGATGCAAAACGAGCCATTCCCCCAAATCCATCATTCTGCCGTGAACGATTGAACAATTGCTGCAGCTTTCAAAAACTAATCGTGCTAGCTGCGAAGCAGTCCGACGAGCAATGACGTTCCACCGACAGCCACAAAGATTCGTTGCAGCTGCCGCAATGACCACATTACAAGTCGCTTCCTGCTTAGCGGCACTGGTGATTTTCCATAACGTACACAGGTCCAAAGACTTCTATGTCACCCCAAACAATGCACACAAGAAACACCACCAGCAAACGGCGTGGTTCATGAGAGCTTTGAATCCCTCAGACTGAGCTAACGGCGCAGCTGCCGCAGCACTGTAATGTTCAGGCTTTCCCACCGTCCAGACCAACGCGTGCAAGGGAGGCAACCGTTCGGTAAATGCGCCGCTTTTCAAAAACGTAGGTCACGCGCCGGCCATGTGCGCATGCGCGTTTCTATGGGCACATGTTCCGTCTTGTCGGCACATCAGTTACCATGCTCCTCGTAGGTTACTGTGCAAAGGTTACTTGGGCATAATTTGACGGTAACCTTTGAAAAGCTTGAATATTGGCCGTTGTAACCTTTAGTCTGTGCAAAAATAAATAAAACGTGACCAAAACATAAAAACTAGCGACTTGTAACATTTGCTACATAGGTTGCTGACGTCTAAAAGTTACATTATAGGTTATTGTGGTTAGAGTATATAACTGGTAGGAGTATATATTTCAGTCAGCTGCTTTTCAAGGTGATCAACTTCTGCATTGGCCTTTCGTTCCTGACCCTGAGTTGGTTAATTAGTTCAGGGAACGGGAAAAAATACCGCAGGGTAGGCCCCGCGACTCTAAGAAAGTCTCGGTTCAGTCGGGATTTTTGAAACACCTTGGTTACATTTAGCAGGGGCATCTGCATGTAACTTGTGCTGAACATCCTGCGACCTATGCCTTGCACACCAAGAATGCTGAGTTTTTTTTTTTTTTTTCGTTTAAAACCGAATTTTGAAAACTAACTTTGGCGTCTGGGTGTCGTTTTTTTTTAGTTTTTTTTTTTTAAGGATTAAATCGAAAAGTCTGATATGACCTCGAAGGAAGACACACTTCAGAAGGAATAATTCATGCGCAGGCTCCGCATCTGTTTGTTAAGGTCAGATCCTTGTACTCGGCTCATGAGTGGCGTCCGCAGAAAGTGGCAACGAACAGATACCAAAACTATAATGTGATGTCGTACCAAACTGTGACGTAACCGTTCTTTTCGCGGCGTTCAGAGAGGTGTCATAAATTTCACTTTCAATTTAGCATCTATGTGGTGGTAAAGTTGGAGTCGAGTTTCTGCTAAGGATTCCAACCGACGGCATTCGTGCCTCCAATTGCATGCCGTTAATTATAAAAGAGATGCCTACCTAGAAGTGAGACAAATAAGTTTTTTTTCCTTAAAACCAACCAGTTTTCACTTGGGAAAGGGACGGTGCCAAACTCCGTGCCTGCCTCTCAAAGCTAAACTGCAAAACCAAAACAATGACCAACCATGCCAAACAGTGCTTGTTAAACCCCGCCATTTTTTTAGTGGTTGATGTAATCTCCTTATTGTACTAAGATCCAGGGGCGCTGCAGATCAATTAAACTTTTATTTGTCAGATAATAAACAAACGTTGCAAAACCTTTTTTTGAAAATTAAAGGTTACTTTTCCTTAGAAGTAAATAGGTAACGTGAATTTGAAATGATGCGGCAAAAGACAAAATTACGGCATGAGTTCGCTGAAATGAAAAACGCTTACAGGGTAGTATGAAAGTGTTTCGGCGGGAGAGCAATTTTATCTATGTAAGAGCTTGGGAGAAAAGCAAGAAGAGAAAGGTGATAAATTAGCCGGGCTTTAATCCCACTGAAACCGATTAAGACGTGCGAAAGCATTGATAGGCATGGCATGGCGCGGTTTTGCCTATCGTTAAACACCTCTAGTTGGTTTGGTTTATATATATATATATATATATATATATATATATATATATATATATATAAAGTAACGTGGTGGTGACAAGGTCGATGACACAAATGAAGTGTCTTGGAGTGCAGGGAAGAAACTCTTTATTGGGCTGACTTGCACCCGCAAAAGAACTAAGCAACTCGGCAGCGGCGATAGTAACAAACCTGCTCGTCGATCGTCGAACTAAGAATGCCCGTCGCACTCGTCAATGCTCAATTTAAAGGCTGCTCAGAACAATCCAGATAACGTCGCAAACTGCTACTAGCACAACCTGGAACATTGTAGAAACATACGCGAGTGATCGGAATCTTCGAGACAGATCTCGGTGCACCGTTTGCGACAAAGAAAATGATAGCGACAACGAGCATGAAGAAACACGGGATAAAGAATTGATAAGCGCGCCAGAATCACAATGATAAGGCCGCATGCCAGCGGCTGTCGAACAAGAACAAATAAAGATTTGAACAGTTCGCGGCAAAAAAAAAAAAAAATAATATATATATATATATATATATATATATGCTATCTCCTTTCTGCAATATGTCGTCGGCGCGAATCCCTACCGGAAACTAGCCTTCAATCAGATGGATGCTATATAGGAATAAAAATGGTTTGACACCACCTTGAACGCTATATACACAAAGAAAGTTTGCGTCGCAATTTGGATGGGAAACCCCGCTATGTGTTCTGCCCCTTCTTCTCCACACCATTCACGAGAGGCTTCCGTCTAAGTAAGATGGACAGCAAGCTTCGGTTCCCGACAGAAGCTAATAACAGCCTCACGCGAGATTTGGAAACTTCCAAGCCTATAATTTTCTCCCAGCTCGATAAATTTTTATGGTACAGCGTTCGGGGTTGTGCGGCGCCGAGGCTTGGAAAGTGTAACCTCGACATGTCTGGTGGGCCGCCTCCTTTCCAGCTTATGGAGAAACGTTCACCCTTCTCCGCATGGTCTGGAACTGTCCAGCGCACTCGAGTTCTATGGCAACACAGAAATTAGCTACGAGCAGTGGAATATAAAGTTGGCTCACTCGGAGCTACATACAGCGCCAGCTGATTCACCAAGCCTGACAAGCGGCCTTCACCATCGGGATCCTGGGCATGGGAACACCGCCCGATTAACACCGAAATATCATTCAATTAATAATACTACAACTGTGCTTCGATCTGGCGCATATGCGTATTGTGATAGCTGCCGACAATGATCGCGGTCTGTATATGCATGCCACCACAGCATGGCACCGCATTTAATCCAGTTGTGTAGCCTGGGCGCAGCATGCATTGATTAGCCTGTATAAGGTCCGCCCTGTTCAGGACCATCCGAGTGGCGAAGTCGTGAAAGCCGCCCGACCATTTCTGTGGGCGACGTTTCGAGGCCGCCGCTTCCCACGGAACGGGTGCGTGCCCGGACCGCGTTGGCGAACGGAATCTCTCCGAGTGTGTATACAGAATGGCAACGATGGGAGTGGCGTGTTGATGATCAAGGCTAAGATGGTCGGACACGCAGATTGCACAAACAAGGTGCTCTTTCGAAGCCATTTGAGGATCCAGTGAGTGTGTGCGTTTTACTGGCTGGAATTCTTTGTAGCTTTTCGCCAAGCTGCAAAAAAAGCACAGACTCCTCTTGACACCATGTCGCATTAAAGTCGCGACATTTTCCTTTCAGTGGTGCCGCTCTCTTTGCTGTGTTCTTTCTTTTTAGTACGCGTACCTTTTTAGTACGCGTACACTATGGGCGACTGATTAATTCATTCCTTGCTACCCATGGTCACTCACTCACTCACTCACTCACTCACTCACTCACTCACTCACTCACTCACTCACTCACTCACTCACTCACTCACTCACTCACTCACTCACTCACTCACTCACTCACTCACTCACTCACTCACTCACTCACTCACTCACTCACTCACTCACTCGCTCGCTCTCTCACTCAGTCAGTCATTCGTTGTTGCGGTATCTTAGTAATTCATTATGCCGAAAACGAAAGGAAAACCTCAGAGACAAAGAAAACAGTTCCGCCGCACAACGCCAGTTCAGGGTCCCTTCCAGCATGTTACTTTCAGGATCAGGTTAGACATTTGGGCGACTTGGTTGATCATAACGAAAAATGCAGTGCTCCAAAGGCAAGGACAGACACGTGCTGCCCACTCTGTGTCTGTCAGTGTCTTTGAAGCGCCGCTTCTTCTATCATCGATTACCGGTTACCGCTGCGGTCTTATTGAAAAGATTTAAAAAGAATGGCGAGGAAAATAAAAGAAATGAAAGGTGAGATAAAATGCGGCCATTAAATGTGTTGTAAGGTGCATCGTAGAGTCATTGTATAAAATGAAACGATGAAATGCATAATCCGACAAATGTGCTTATATAGTTCACAGCGTGAAAAATGCCCGAGGGTAACATTCAAGGTCAATTTAGAGTTTGTCAAGAAGTCCAATCTCTTTCAAATACATAAATAAAAAGTTCATTGCCAATATATGTTGCATAGGGTAGACTAAGGGACATAAAACAATGTCCATTGTTAAAAGCACGGGGGAGAGATTCTCCATGCTATGTTCATAGTACACACGCTCGTCAGCATACGCAGGGCACTCAAGCAGGATATGTTCCACAGTTTCAATTGAGCTGCAGTTGTCACGATGCGGACTGTTCATTTGACCGAAACGGTATCGCAAGCCATTTTATATATGCACAGTTCAGGCGTGTCGGTCGTAAAGAGTTTCTAGTTGGCGAGGAAATGTATGGGGGAGTATTAATCTTAGATGTGGGTCAGCTGAGTAACGAAATTGGTAGTGAGTGTCGGCAAGCTCCAAAGTCGATACTTTGTTTCGGAAGCAAATGTTTTGGCCAGTTGGGATGCATCAGATATTGTGAAGAATGTATGAATGTATCTTTGATTTTGATGGGTTTTACAAGCCGCTTCATCTGCTTTTTCATTGGCTTTAATGCCACAGTGGGCTGGTATTCATTGAAATGTTATGAAGTGGCCGGCGGCAATAGCCAAATGATGTAGATACCCGGTGTCAAGGGAAACAGGCTGATGATTAGTTTTATTCAGCAGGTTATACAAGATTTGTAGAGATACTCTGGAATCAGTGAAGATAATGCATCGTCCTTGGGTTCGGCGCAAGATATAAAAACAGCTTCTTTTATGCCATGGAGCTCAGCTGTCGTATATTATGTCTTCCGTTGCAGCCGGTAAGACAGGAGATGGTTTGTGGAGGGCACATAATGGCCGCAAGAAGACGTATCTTGATTAGTTGAACCATCGGTGAATATGTGGGTGTACTGCGTATATTCCTTGGCTAAGTAGGCGAGAGCGGCTTGCAGAAGTGCTGCCTCTGGCATGCGGATCTTCGCATCCACGCCAGGAACAGACGTATTCACCTTTAGATATGTTAGTGTCCATGGAGGAAAGCTAAGAGGTAGTAGATTTCGTGGCTGAGTAATAGTAGGGAGGGGAAGAAATTGTACAGCTTAATCAAAGCCAGAGTTGTAGTGAGTTAGGTGGGCACGGTGTAAAAAGTGCTTCTTCCCTTGGAGGACATGTCGGAGATGGGTACGCATAGTTTCTTGGGCGGCAATCACATCTAGCGGAAGACATCCTACTTCTGTAGTGTTTCTGATGCAGAGGATCGCTTTGGGAGTCCAATGCTTATCCGCAAGCAGTTGTTCGGCGTGGCTTCAAGAATCTTGCTTGTTGGAGATAATCTTTGAAGCACCGGTAGATATATAGTAGCGTAAGGCTCCTTCAACGTAGACGTTTTCAAGCAGAACCATCGACCGGCAATTGCTGTCCCATCGTGGTCCCGCCATGAATCTGAAAATCTGCGATGCTGCAGTGATCCTGGAGTTTTTTAATCTGAGGTGCCCAAGATAGATTACTGTGGCCGTCCACCCAGAAGGAGCGGGTATCGATTCATTCTTTTTCTTGTGAAAGTCATAGAGACACTTTTTTCTGATGAGCCAGGTACATTGAGATGTGCAGTAACCTTCTCTGAATACGTTGCTGCGTAACATAACACGAACTTGATGCACTCTAGATGCAGATATCTGCAAAAATTGTTATGCGTACTCCTCGCGAAAGGTTTCTCGTTATATGTATAAAGGCAATATTGAAAAGGATAGGGCTGAGCACAGCTCCCTGAGGTATATTGCGTGAAAAAGTGTTGGGCCATTTGGAGTGCTCATAAAATTTTGCCGCTCTTGTAGATAGTGTCCAATTCAGTTGTAAAGCTTTCCTCCAAGATCAAGGTTGGCCAAGGCTGCGAGAATTGCATGATGAAACACAGTCAAAAGCGGCCTTGATGCCAAGGAAAACAGCTGTCGGGATGTACCCAGCGTGAAGGCAATCTTCAAGTGATGAGACAAGGGCGATGACATTTCAGTCGCAGGCCTATTTTGGCCCATTCATTTCGGCTCTCGAGGAACTTGAGGAAACCCGTTCATTTCAGGCTCTCGAGGAAACCCGTTCATTTCTTGAGGACACTCATTTCGTCTCTCGAGGAACTAGGTGACGCGTTTGCAGATCATTTGTTACATAAGCTTACCTACGCAAGGCGATTGGTCGGAAGGATGTGTAACTTGTTGGCTGTTTAGAGGGTTTCACAATTTTCTCGAACTTCGTTTCCTGGGGACCTCACCAGACATCCAAGAAGAATTGTTATATTCCAGGAGTCGAAGACGGGAATTGCGAGGTAGCCTTTGCGATGGCGTCATAGGTAACTTCATCATGACCCGGAGACATCCGTCTGTTTAATTCCGCGATAGCTGTGGATAGCTCTTCAATAGTGAAAGGTAGGTCCATCGCTGGCACTGCCGCCTGGGGGATGCCTGACAGACCATCTGTGGAGTGAGCGGAAGGCCCTGACCCCGCTGACAGAAGTCTGCAGAATTTTTCTGAGACTTCTTTAATGGATTTCCGTTCATGCAGAAGTAGTGCTGTTGGAGGGGAGTGCACATACCGCAAACGATATGGCAAATTTTGGCTACTGGTTGGCGCACACTTAGCGTAGAACAAAAGACGCGCCATCTTTTCCGACTAATTAACACAGACGTCCTCGGCGCATTCTCCCCTCTTCCGGCAATATGTCGGCCCGGGGGCGGTATTACAGAACTGCGTTCAGTTCGCGTTCAGTTGGGAACGCTCTGTGATTGGTTAGAAGCACTTCCGCTCAAAGCCTCTCAGAACCTACGTGACGTAAAAGCGTTCAGTTCAGCGGAAGTGCTTCCAACCAATCACAGAGCGTTCCGAAACTGAACGCCAACTTAATGCAGTTCTGTAATACCGCGGCCCGGGAATAGTGGTGACGGGCTCGTAAATAAATATAATTATTTTTTCAGGTCGGTCACAAGTTCACAACGCGTCACCCACGCAACTTAATCGTTGCGCAGGAATGCAGTGGAGACAAGGTTCCCTTTTAAAGCTAGGCGCGAACACGATGGCGCCGTTTTGTGTAGTTTGAGAGACACAGCTGTGCCCAGTTGTCGGTCAATCAGCTAGCGTAGCCGATAATAATATAAATGTAATAATTGATTCACAAGAATGGAAAGGCGCTGTATCTGCCACGTTTAATTCTGTGGACACCTGACCCGCGCCATCAGCAAAGGGAGGAAGGTGGGATTGAAAGTGGAAAGGAGAGAACCTGCAGTGGAGGGCTACGGAGTAATTTGACCACCTGGGGATCTTTAACGTCCGCTAGCGTCGGCGAGGAAGGAGGTGGGAAGGGTGGCAGTTCCTGGCCCTACGGGGCTGCGACGGTAGGTCAACTCCGCTTCCGGCCGGGCCTAGCCAGCCACTGATTTTTATCTGTTGTAGGCCGTCATTGCACCCGCCACCGCTTCGGTGGACGACGGCTGTTGTTGCGGCGAGCGTCTTTCTCTCCCTCTTCTTTTCTTTCTTGTCTTTTTTCTCTTCGCACGAGGCAGCGGAGGTGGCTCGGCTACAGAGCCAGTAGCAGGCCCGTGCATTTTCATTTTCTTTTTCCTACAGCCACAGCAACCGCTAACGTCCGCTGACGAGCGGAATGAGGTGGTGAAGGGTGGCTGTTCTTGGCCCTACGGGGCTGGGACGGTAGGTCAACGCCGCTTGCGGCTGGGGCTAGCCAGCCACCGAATTTTTATCTGTTGTAGGCCGTCATTGCACCCGTCACCGCTTAGGTGGTGCACGACGGCTGTTGCCGGCGCGCGTCTCTCCCCTTCTTCTTTTTCTCCTCTCTATTTTCTGTCCGCACGAGGTAGCGGAGGTGGCTCAGCTACAGAGCCGGTAGCAGGCCCGTGCATTTTCTTTTCCTTCTTCCTACAGCCGCCACAACAACAACAACGATGACATCGCACAGTACACGGATATGATCTTCGTTTCGCCTCCATCGAAGCCCAGCCGCTGGCGGTCGGGATCGAACCCGGGTGCTCTGGCACAGTAGCCGGACTGCAGCATCGAAGCCGATTCCGAGAAAACGAAAATGGGGACACTCTTACTGATGCTCATCGACACGCGGCACCATGCCGCCGAGTTGGGTGGTTCATGCAGCGCAAACTCATAGGTGGTCGAAGTCTTCAGTCAATCTGGCCAAAGCCTTTTCCCGAGAACAACTGAGAATTTTTTCTGTTGACACCATCGAATTGCGACACTGCGTACATAGTTGTTCGTACGGCGCGAACTCAGGCGGTCGCGTCGATTTTTAGTGCGTAGCAATCACGGATTTCGCCGATGTCTGTCCGAAACCGCTCAATCTCTCTCTTTGTGAACTTGAAGTGGAGAAATTGGTGACGCGCACGTCGCGCGGCTGGGCATTGAGGAGGCAGAGCGGCCGCGCAGCTGCAGCAGAAGCCGCTCTCTCTCTTTCTCTCTGCCCGTCTCGCCGTGAACTTCAATGGAACTTCAATACGTGACCTAACAGTGCCGGTGCGGAGCGGCCGCACAGATCTAACCAGTGATAGAGTGGGGAGTGTCACAGTTGCGGACGTCGCGGCCTTCACCGGGCAATGTTCTACAAGCGTGTTATTCCGGACTGAGCAGTCGTGTGCCGCTCGCGCGGCCTCAACTTCGGAATCTCTCCCCTCGCATCAGTCACTCCTCAGCCTTCACGGCCAGTAGACGTGCACGCGTGGTGGTCCCTGAACCTCGGCTCCGAGCCGCTCGCCGCGTCGTGAAGCAGCTTGTGCTTACCTCCTCGGGTTACCATCTCGGCGCCTTAAGATGCGCCGAGATGTTTCTCGAAGATTCCGACCACTCGCGTGTATTTCTGCAATGTTCCAGGTTGTGATAGTCACCGTTAGCGGATTTATCTCGATGTTTCTTTGCAGCCTTTAAATTGAGCGTTGACGGGTGCGTCGACCATTTTTAGTCGACGATCGACGAGCACGTTTGTTGATATCGCCTCCGCTGAGTTGCTTAGTTTCTTTGCGGGCTCAAGTCAACCCAATAAAGAGTTAATGTCAGCACTATCCCGCCTGTATCCTCTTTTGGTGCCTGTGTCCTCTTTTGGGCCTTGCCACCACTACGTGACAATATTCACCGTTGGCTCACAGCAGACACTATAATCGCTAAACTTAGACGCACTGGGGACATAGTGGGCCACATGCTGCGGCGGGTATCAAGCCGACGCGGCCGTGTTTCGGGGACGTGGCGCGCTCCGTCTCGCGCCGGCCCACGTTACCAGCCGCATCCTATATTCTACCCCGTACCTACACCTCAGCGCAGCCAATGTGCCACTCGACGTCATCATTA